>NC_142157.1:27104706-27406831 GCF_024610735.1 Ursus americanus | reverse complement strand
ACCAGTGGGCAGTGGTTCACAAATAGAAGAACCCACTTCAAAGGCCACCTCGTCCTCTCTTACTTGTATGGTGGCTTCCCTATGCCCTCCCTGCCTCCAGACTTGTCTGCATTCTTGCTTTATTCTCCATTCCAAAACAGCTATCCATCTAGGGCCAGAGATGCTGTAAAATTGTTCATGGCTTCCTAGTGCCAGTTTCTGGTATGGAATGCAATGTCTTTCCTTCCTTAGCTGCAGGCTACTTTCTGTCTCATCTCTATCATCACTTTGGCCTCTAGAAGCTTCTCTTTGAAGACCATAATGCAGTCATGTTCTTAGAACATTTACCATATATATCATACCAACATTAATGTATATATTATTAGATATACAAGTTATATATATTACTATGAAAAATATATGTAACTATATTTAACGTGATATATATATATACACACACAGAAATAGGAAAGTCAAAGTAATGTTGAACGTCTAGCCCTGCCACATAAAACAAAATCAAATTAATGCACTTGTAAAAGTGAGGATACATCTCCTGAGGAACTGACTTAAGGAAATGCGCGTTTTGTTTTGTTTTTGTTTTGTTTTGTTTTGTTTTGTTTTGTTTCTAATAGCGGGTGGAGGATGGAAGTGATAAGAGGGTAAGTTGCTGTCGACCTCAGGGACCCCAGAGAGTGACAGGCATGGAGGGCAGGACTTCCCTGGTACAAAGGAGCATCTGCCAACTCCTGGCACTGTGGCACACTCAACTACAGAGTTACGACACGGTGTAGATCTCCTCCTGAAAATGAATGAAACCGGAATTAGACTGGCCTCTGATTCTTAATCTTTGCCCATTAAGGACGCTTGCTTTTTCCAGGACATCACAAAAAACACTCTGCAATTTGCATTGCTCTCGGTTCTGAAAGTCTCATCCACGCCTCTCATCGTCGATGCCCGGTCCTACCTGCTTGCAATTTACCAACTCCCCAACTTCAGCATTATGGAAAGTGAGGAAGGAATATATCTGTTTATCACTTGATTTTCTATGAACCCATATAAATGGTACTTTAAAGTTCAAAAAAATGATAAAAACAGCAAGCTTATCATTCCATCTATATCGTACTTAAAGCCAGAACCAGCCTTCTTAATCTTTGTGTCCTCAGAGATTTGAGCCTTAGTTTCCATAGTCGAGCATGGAAAGTGTTTCACAAATTGTATCAGATAGCTGTGAGCCACTGAGATCCGGTCACTTAACAAGAAGAATGTGCCTCCCAGAGAAATCCAGCCATTGAACAAATGTTTATTAAGTATCTACCATATGCCACACATTGTTCTAAAGTAGTGTTAAAATGGGGGAAGTTTCTGCTTTCGTGCGACTTAGTTTCAGATACAGGAAACAGATAATAAATAAGTCAACAAGCAGATGATTTAATTTCAGAGATATATATAAAGAAATGTAACATTTAAAGCACCTGCATGTTCTGTCAGAGCTGTGAATGTGTTGTGGGGGTTTCAGGAACACTTTCCCGAACCATCTGAGTTTCTCTTTTATCGCTGCCGTAGGGTCATGCAGATCCCCATCTTGGCCTCACTTACCTGTGAGGAAGACTTGTCTGCTCCCCCCATAACCTTCTTTATACTTGTGTCATTTACTCCTTAGGATCCCCTAAGATCAAAACCACTAAGCAAGAGGGATTCCCCAAGTGCCCCAAATTCTACATGTCCATTGAGGATTCATGGACAAGAGTCAAGTGACAGGACCTCTCCAACATGACTGTTTGAACAGGCAGAAAGACAGCTCTGTGTGCATGGGTCTGTGTTAAACATAGCAATAATAAACTCAGCCCATGTTCCATGCAAATATTAATGCCTAACTTAAGTAGAGTCACCCGTGGCCTTCTCAAGATTTCCCATCTGCCCATGAGTGGTCCTTGACAAGACATTAGGCTGAAAATCACTGCTCAACTGTAAACATGTTGTTTGCTAAGTCATAAGAGTTTATGAACCAAAGTTGGTTATTTGACCAACTAGGTAGCCCATGTGTTCCATGGGAATCCGTTTGCTTTCTTCGGCTTCTCTTCAGCGGACCTTTCGCTACCAACACAGAAACAGTTGTCCAGACACACTTCCTGGAGTCTGTCTTTATAGCCTCTTCCCTTTATAACAAGCAGTCATCCTTACTCTTTATGATACCTCTTAAATTTATCTAGTGCATATTTTCAAGTGGCTTCTTGGAGCTCTAAGTACTTTATGGTTTATTATTTATATCTACTTATTGATAAATATCACACTTTATCATTTTAAGGGGCTTTCCAATTATTCTTGCTAATTACTCAGCCCCATGCCCCACTCATCCCAGTAAACCTCTCCATTTTGAAACGAGTAAGTAGTCCCACGGCTTGTAGAAGGATTGTTTGTTTAGAACTTGAGGGCCTTGGGCTTGTTCCTGGGATAGTGGCCTCCTGTTCTGAAGTCCGACTTGGTGGTAACAGTTGAGCGCTCCGTGACAGGAACTCATGTTACACGAATCCTCGGGTTACCGTCAGACCCTTCCTTTACCGGCCCTGCCAGGGTTTACTTTAAACCACCTGTCAGTTTTATGTTGCAAGTAGTGATTTGTGATACCCATGTCCTTTTGGCTCTGGAGGGTTTTCCCCTCGAGGCAAAAGAGAGCCCAGAGTCGGAGAGAACAGGATTGCTCCGTAGTCCCCTCATTCCGGCTCCTGCCTCTGGTGCTGCTCTGGGCTCGCCCCGGTGGGCAAACTTCACTACTTGGCCTCCATTTTGCCCATAGAGACCCTTCCCCGGAAGCTGGTGACACTGATCAGAGAAACTCTGTGTCTTCTGCTTGAGCCCAGCTCTGGATAGATAGAAATGTATCCATTCACACACACAGGTGGCGACATTATTGAGCCCCTCCTATGCGTCACTCACTGAACATACTAGAAATCCATTTCTTGTAGATCTCGGTCATTGCTTCATATATACTTCATGCATTCTCTGTGTGTTCTTTTTGTCTTTCATAGCAATGTGATTTCTTAATTAAATCTGGCAGTTCTTTTTATCTGCTGTGGTTTGAATGTTTGTGTTCCCCAAATTCATTTATTGAAATCCTAATGCCCAATGTGATGGTATTAGGGGATGGGGTCTTTGGAAAGTGATGAGGTCATGAGGGTAGAGCCTTCAGGCATGGGTTAGTGTTCTTATAACAGAGAACCCCCCCAACCCCGAGGTCCTCTGCTCCGTTCACCATGTGAGGATGCAGCAAGAAGGTGCCAGCTATGAAAATGAAGAGGACCCGCCCTACCATGTGACCACACTGGCATCTTGACTTGACAGCATCTGGAACTGCGAGAAATTTCCATTAGTTATAAATCACCCAGTCTGTAGTTTTTTGTTTTAGCAGCCCAAATGGACTAAGACAGTCTCTAAAACTAGCAGCTAAAATATTAAAGAGATTTAATATCCTTAGTGCCTCCGTATTCCAAGATTGTTGTTTTTGGATGGGAAGCTAAGAGTTGGGCTAAATTTTGGTATTGTCCCATCCTTCATCAAAGAGGGACTCTGTATTGCCTGGCCCTACATCTCTAGCACACGTCATATTGGACATTTCCACTGAGACACTCTTTTCTACTTACCTTTGCAATGTCAATGTCAAAGTGCAAAGATAAGGTGTAGAAGCCAGAAAAAAACTGGAGTTGTTAATGTTGCATTTAGAAATTCAGCTTTTAATTCTAGAAATTACCTATAACATAAATAGATGCACATATAATTTGCCTTTGAGAAAATTTTGGGGAAGCTCAAATCTAGAAAGGTCAAGCAATCTGGCTGATTCTCAGCTCACTCCCATATTCCCACATTGCAGGCATTTTTCAGTTTTCCCTCCCCAAGTTTGCATTAATAGCTAAAATGTCAATTTATATTGTTACAAACATATAGAGAGGGTATAGAGGGCATTGAGATAAACTAAGTTTTTGTTGCTGTTCTTTGCCAATTACTGCTACAATCTTCTTGAAAAATTTTCCCTGTAAACCAAATTTAGTAATAATCAGCGTTGCTAAAAATCAACTCTTGTAGATGACCTCAAAAAAAAAAAAAAAAAACCATCCCCCAAAGTGCTTAGTCTGTCTAGTTTCTACTCAATCTTCATTTGAAATAAAGTTTTGAAAGGAATCAGTAAATACTAGTAGCCAAACATATCCTTTTAATCAATTTTTCATTAATTTAATTTCTATCCTCTATGTTTATTACCGTTGCATTAGAAAAGCATAAGGTTTGGGGTGCCTGGGTGGCTCAGTTGGTTAAGTGTCTGCCTCTTGATTTCAGCTCAGGTCATGATCTCAGGGTCGTGGGATAGAGCCCCATGCTGAGCACAGAGTCTGCTTGAGAGTCTCTCTCTCCCTCTGCCCCTCCCCCACTCATGCTCTCTACATAAATAAATCTTTAAAAAAAAAAAGGCATAAGGTTCGTTGCACTAAACACTCCCTAAAAGCCATGCCTGGCTCGGGCGTGCTGCGAACCCCTGGCCACAGTAGAAACACTGGATCACACTGTGGAGCGATGGGAAGAATGTGGGCCCAGGGGTTGGTTTAGACTGAATTCCCACACTCAGTCATTATTGCACCTTCTGTGGACAAGCTGCTCGGTCTTTCTACATGTGAACTTTTTCAACTGAGAAGGTAATGATACCAGGTCCTTCTGCCCCTGCAGTGTTGTTATGGGGATTGAAGGAGCTGCTAAATGTGAAAAGGTCCTGAAATTTAAAACATGGCAACATGTAAGGAATTCTCAGTGATGTCAACTACGCCAACTGAATGAGTGAAATAGAATAAAAAAGTTGTTGTGGGTTTTTCCGCACATATTTGTTAAGGAAACTACATAAAGGAATTGTAAAAATGAAATGGTCCTTCCCCCAAAGTTCCAATAGTTAAAAATAAATTTATTCCTTTATTTAACAAATATTTATTAAGTACTAGCTATGGGAAAGTTATCCTATTGGGTGGATTAAAAAAGTGCAGAGGGGCGCCTGGGTGGCACGGTCGTTAAGCGTCTGCCTTTGGCTCAGGGCGTGATCCCAGCGTTCTGGGATCGAGCCCCGCATCAGGCTCCTTCTCTGGGAGCCTGCTTCTTCCTCTCCCACTCCCCCTGCCTGTGTTCCCTCTCTCGCTGGCTGTCTCTCTCTGTCAAATAAATAAATAAAATCTTAAAAAAAAAAAAAGTGCAGAGATTAATCCTCACGGATGTAGAGTCAAAGACTTACCACATAATATGTAAATGTTAGAAATAGGACATCTTTCTGTTCACTCACCTTTATAACCCCAACTTCAGCACACACAACTCATAGGTATAAGACCCTCAATCTGTTTGTCTTAGTGGAGTTTGGACAAGTCCTAAAGTCTTACTACCTCAATAGCTGTCTCATTATTTAGGTCCCTAGACGAAAAAGGGAGTGGAGAAAATATAAATATTTAATGGTTTGATTCACTTCCATTCTTTACTACTGTGGATCCATAATTCATTTCCCTGTAGGAATAGATGCATGTTCTGCAGCACTGGCTTCTGATGCTAAGAATCTATTTATGGATAAGCAAGTGCATGATTGTTATACATTAGTGCTTGCCTCATAGTTTAGCCCCCGTTAGATATTGTATACAAGTATTCAACAAGGTGCGTGTAGAAGGAACATACTTTAATATAATGAAGACCGTATATGACAAGGCCACAGCTAACATGGTACTCAGTAGTGAAAAGTGAAAAGCTTTTCCAGTAAGATCAGGAACAAGACAAGGATGCCCACTCTCACCACCTCCATGCAACATAGTACAGGAAGTCCTAGCCAGAGCAGTTAGTCAAGAAAAAAGAAATAAAAGGCATCCAAAATGGAAAGGAAAAAGTAAGACTGTCACTATTTGCAGATGACATGATATCATATAAGGAAAACATGCGAGTCCACCAAAAATTCTGTTAGAACTAATGAGTGAATTCAGTGAAGCTGCAGGATACAAAATCAATATACAGGAATATGTTGTGTTTTTAGACACTGATGAACTATCTGAAAGAGAAATTAAGAAAACAATTTCATTTACAATTGCATCAAAAAGAATAAATTACCAGGAATAAATTTAACCGAGGAAGTGAAAGAGCTGTATACTGAAAACTGTAAGACAATGACGAAATTGGAGAAGAGACATAAATAAATGGAAAGATATGCCATGTTCATGGTTTGGAAGAATTAGTATCGTAAAAATGTCCAAACTGCCCCCCAACATCTACAGATTCAAGGAAATCCCTGTCAAAAGTTCAGTGGCATTTTTCACAGAAGTAGAACAAACATTCCTAAAATTTATATGTAACCACAGAGGACACCAAATAAACCAAGCGATTTTGAGAAAGAAGTACAAAGCTGGAGGCATCACACTTCCCAATTTCAAACTATATTACAAGCTATAGAAATCAAAACAGTGTGGCATTGTCCTAAAAACAGACACATAGATTAATGGAACAGAACAGAGAACCAATGGGGCACCTGGGTGGCTCGGTCCGTTAAGAGTCTGCCTTCAGCTCAGGTCATGATCCCAGGGTCCTGGGATCGAGCACCACATCAGGCTCCCTGCTCAGCAGGGGCCTGCTTCTCATTCTCTCTGCCACTCCCCCTGCTTGTACACTCTCTCTGTGTCATTCTCTCTCTCTCTCTCTCTCAAATAAATAAATAAAATCCTTAAAAAAAAAAAAAGAACAGAGAACCCATTAATAAACCACACTTATATGATTAATTAATTGGTGACAAAGGAACAAAGAATGTACAATGGGGAAAGGAGTCTCTTCAATAAATGGTGCTGGGAAAACTGGAAGCCACATGTAAAAGAATGAAACTGGACTCCTATTTTATACCATACCTCAAAATTAACTCAAAATGGATTAAAGACTTGAATATAAGACCTGAAACCATAGAACTCCTAGAAGAAAACATAGGCAATAAGTTCATTGACATTAGTCTTGGTGATGATTTTTTTGGATCTGACACCAAAAGCTAAGGCAAAAAAAGCAAAAATCAGTAAGTGGAACTACACCAAACTAAAAAGTTTCTGTATAGCAAAGGAACCATCAACAAAACGCAAAAGCAAAGTACTGAATAGGAGAAAATATTTGCAAATCATGTATTTGATAAGGGAGTCAATATCCAAAATATAAAAAGAACTCCTACAACTCTATAGCGAAAAAAAAAAAAAATCTGAATAGGTATTTTTCCAAAGAAGACATACAGAAGACCAGCGGGTACATGAAAGGACGCTCGACATCAAAAATCGCCAGAGAAATGCAAATCGAAACCATAATATCACTTCCTACCTGTCAAATTGGCTATTATCAAAAAGATAATAAATAACAAGTATTGGCGAGGATGTAGAGAAAAGGGAACCCTTGCACACTGTTGGTGGGAAAGTAAATTGGTGCAGCCACTGAGGAAAACAATATAGATGTTTCTCAATAAAAGGAAAAAATAGAACTACCATATGATCCAGCAATTCCACTTCTGGGTATTTATCCAAAGAAAATGAAAACACGAACTCAAACAGGTGTATGCACCCCCATGTTCATTGCAGCATAATGTACAATATCCAAGCCATGGAAACAACCTTAGTGGCCATCAATGGATGGATGGATAAAGAACACACACACACACACACACACACACACAGGCGCGCACGCGCGCTTTGAAATATTATTCAGCCATTAAAAAGAATAAAATTTTGCCATTTGCAGGAACAAGGATGGACCTTACTGGCATTATGCTAAGTGTAGCAAGTCAGAGAGAAGACAAATACCATATGATTTCACTTATATGTGGAATTTAAAAAATAATCTGAACTCATAAATACAGAGAACAGAGGGGAAGGTGGGCAAAATTTGTGAGAGGAGTAAAAAAGTACAAAATTCCGGTTATCAAATAAATCATTAAATGTACAGCATGGTGAATGTAGTTAATAATACTGTATTTCATATTTAAAAGTTGCTAAGAGGGGCGCCTGGGTGGCTCAGTCGTTAAGCGCCTGCCTTCGGCTCAGGGCGTGATCCCAGAGTCCTGGGATCAAGCCCCGCATCAGGCTCCTCCACGGGAAGCCTGCTTCTTCCTCTCCCACTCCCCCTGCTTGTGTTCCCTCTCTCGCTGGCTGTCTCTCTCTCTGTCAAATAAATAAATAAAATCTTTATAAATAAATAAATAAATAAATAAATAAATAAATAAATAAATAAATAAATAGAAGTTACTAAGAGAATAAGTCTTAAAAGTTCTCATTACCAAAAAAAAATTTTGTAACTAAGTATGGTGATGGATGATAGCCAGACTTATTGCAATGATCATTTTGCAGTATATACAAATATCAAATCATTATGTTGTACACCTGAAACTAATATTATGTGTCAGTTATACCCCAATAAAATTGTTTTTAAAAATTTTTAAAGAAATTTATGAAAATATTAAGAAAAGAGCTTTGTGTCTGAGCAGCACAGTTTCACGTTTTTCTAATAGACAAAACGCTGGTTGATGTCAGACCATTCATTCCACCTTTTATTAATATTTACACCGACAGGAGGCACCTGGATAGCTCAGTCAGTTAAGCATCGGACTCTTGATTTTGGCTCAGGTCAAGATCTCAGGGTTGTGAGATCCAGCCGGCTTTGGGCTCCACCCCCTCTTGGAGCCTGCTTGAGATTCTCTTTCTCCCTCTCCCACCTGCCCCTCCTCCCACTTGCTCTCTCACCCCTAAAAAAAATAAAAATAAATATTTGCACCAACTGGACACACCCAGTTTCATTAAATGATCTTCAGGTGCTTTAAACAAATTTGCATTTGTTGCCCCCCATTTAAGAGTGGGGGTCAAAGAGAGCCACGGAAAGGCTAAATGACTTCTGCCTCCACAACTGGCTAGAGGAATGGCTCCAACTCTTTCTTTCCCTCCGAAGTCTCTCTGGTTCCACACTCATTTATGTGATGCTTATCGTGCTTCTAAGGAACATCTCAGGTTTTATATAATATCTTTCTTTGGCAAGGTAATTCATTTTCGTATATTCACTCTATAATGGCCACGTGCTATAATGAAGGAGGGAAATGTAAGAATATGACTGTTTTGGGGACAAACATTTCATCATTTGACCTTTGTTGAATTATTCATCATGTTGTCTCCCTGTCATCTAGAAATAGGGATGATGACTGCTATCAGTCACCGCTGTTTATTGTCCTCAGTGCCTTGATAAACTAAGCGAGATTATTGTGCAGTAGATTGAAGAACCCTCAACACCTTCCAGAACATCTCCATTTCCCTAGCTGTGGGCCAAGACTAAGTTCAGAGGTCACAGATCTAGCAAGATATCAGGTTGTATTCCAGATCCTCAATTAGCAGAGAGACAGAGCTCGCCATTATTTTCCCCACCCTGCTATTATCCCCACGGTTGTTGTAACTTCCAGTGATTACTGAGGTGCATGGTTGTGCTAATGGAGGATAGGGACCTACTTTGAGGCTGGGGGTGAAGAATCCAGTGTTCAGTGATCCAGCTCTGTTTCGGGCCGTGCCCTGAATTGTTCCATCCAAACTGAGAGCATTCTTGGCTTCCTGTGAGCACAGAGGAATGATGCCTTAGTTTGCACTTTGGGACAACTGACCGTTCTGGCCATTGCATCTCGTCTTTTCTCTCTGTGTTTAACCTGCTGTTTTACTTGGCTAATCTGCATGGAATTCTTCTAATCCCAATAACCAGAAGTATAACGCGTATTGCCCTGGCTGACTCTATCTGCTAAGCCTGTTGAGTATAATGAAGCAGGGAAGCTGATTTTTCTTATTTTGGAAAAGACCATTTAAGTGGTCTTTTGAGGATGATACTCTGGTGTCAACTAGGACTTCGATATGACCAAACAATCTTTGCATTGCATTGCCTGCCTCCCGTAGATCTCCTGCTTCAGGTGAACTATGCTCTGATCTGCAAGAGCTCTGGTGCGCACAGAGTTAAAATATTTCCAAGTCCCCCAATCTCTATCTTCTGCATCCCTGACCCAGGGTGGGGCTAAGGGTCTTGACCTTGTCACTCTTCCCGAGGACAAGAGCAAAGGAATAGATGAACCCAACTGTGAATTCAGTGTCCCAGAAAAGAGAAGCAAAAATCCTTTTTCGCCCACTGACCTATCCAAATCCTCTGGTAGTCCCCCGCGACGCTGTCTGATAGTTGCTAGCCAAAAGCAAATGTGGCATTGGCTTTGCTATGATATGTATAAGAAAAAGGTAAATGAGTTACTTATTTTTCCTTCCAATTTTTTAAGATGGTAATTAGAAGAACTAACACCAGGCAGGCTTGAGTGAATGCAGACAAGACCCCTATAGGCAGCCCAGTGTATTAATGTAAAAATATGCCTAGACAACATAACTTGTCAGAGAGGATTATTTCTACTTAGTGAATCTGCAGGAGCCCCTTTGCTCCACCATTCAGAATTTGGCTAGAGAAGAGAGTGGGGAAAGAGAGAGAGAGGGAAAGAGAGAGAGAGAGGGAGCGCATTAGGGAACAGCTCCTGTGGTATTGATGTTTGAGCGCACTTCTGAACGGGCTTTTGTTGAGACTATCAGTGTATCAGTGTAGAAAGCATGCGCTGTCCCAAATCCGCTGTTACTATGAGAAATGAGGAGCTGCTTTTAAGGTATGTTGTTGTGTCCTTTGTTTTTAATGTGTGCTTTTCTAGTTTCTAGAGCTGGCTGAGACAATAATCATGCTCGGCATCAAGTAGCTTCCTTATCTTAGAGGGGAAAAAAAAAAGAATCTAAAGAGAGAGAGAGAGAGGGAAACGAAATCGAGACCAAGGACTGGGAGAAAGGGAGCCAGCGAGAGAAAGGAAAAGGACTGCCCAGTGCGAGTTATATTTGCACTCGTTGCCTTTTGAAAGCATACCATGTATTTGTTCCCTGCTATTTGTGAGTGGCCAGTGGATAATTTTAAAGGCTCTGAATCTGGCTCTTGGTTTGTCTTTGCCTTTGCAATGTCTAAGCCTCTCATTATCATGCACTCTGCACGGAATAATCACCGAAAAAGGAGCTAAGGAGACTCCATATTAGACTTGCGTTCCAAATACCGCTCTAATCTGGACTTAGCCTACCTAAATAGCCCTTCTGTGTTACCAGGTTTGGATCACTTTATCCTGTTTGCCAAAATGTGTACCTGTTTATAGACCTCTGTTCATGCATGGCGTCCTGGGTCCCTCTGTATTGAAAGCAAATATTTGTTTCTTGCATCTGTGTTAGGGTTCGATCACATACCAAGAATGAGCCACCACTGACCTTTTGGGAAGCAGAGAAAGAATTATGATAGAATTGGCATCCTGCTTTGAAAAATGTAGTCTTTTGTTTATTTGCTAGCAGACATTGTAGCACTGAATACATCTTTGGGTCTGACAATGGGACCGGTTGAACAATGGAGCTGTCAAACTAGCTTAATGCATGTCTGGGGCTTTTTTTTTTTTCTTTCTCAACACCCTTTTTTATCTGCTTTAATCTTGTTTGTATAGACTCTACAGAATGAAGAGCTTTTAGAACTGCTTGTTTGTGGTTTTTGTGCTTTTAAAAAATTTAATATCTCCCATTCATAAAGCTTTCTGCATTTTGCAGCTATGTTGGTTGGATTAAGTTAGAGATTTATTGCTTACCTCTCTGTTAACTACAGAAAGCAATGTATTGATTGAGACTGCTTGTAATACCATTATCATTCTGGCAAATACCTTGTTATCAGACATGCCTCTACAGTGTTTAATGCTGGGGGATTTTAAATTTGCCTATTTGGTGAACTCCTGGAACACAGCAGGAAAGAGAAGTTAAGGGGGATATTTCTAATATTTAAGTAAATTGTAATTTCTAGCCTCTATCTCCTCTTTTGTCATCCAGGTAGATAGACAGTTTTGAAATTCAAGGACACATGAGAACTTTTGCCCTTAGAATTTTGGTCATAAACGATTGTTCCATAGCCTATTTAAGTTATTAAGTTAAAGGTCTCTGTGGAACATATTGATTTTTGATGTACGGTTATGTGCTCATGAAATGCATTTTTATGCAGGGCAAACATTTCTCATGTCTTCAGAAATCTTGCATTTTATAACAGAAGCGTTGGCTTCTAAGGTGAAAACAGAGTTCAAAAAGAGGAAACGGGAAAATCTGTTTCAAACTTCTCAAATACTGAAACCATTCTTATTCTTATGCTCAATGTCAAAGAACTGGTCCCAGAATATTCAGTGGTTGTTGATTTACGTGAAAATTACCTTACTAAGGTTGGTTTCTTTAAAGAATTTATCTTATCCAGCACTTTAGTGTCGGGCTTAATTGGTTGTTCATGCCAAGCAAAATATTGAAAAATATTAGTAAATTTATAAAGGAAGATTCAGGACCTAAGTTTTAAACACAGAAGGGAAATCATTTTAAATGGCAAAAAAATATTTTTTTTAATATTTAATTACAAATATTTCCTCTTGAATTGTACTGTGGTTCAAGCATCATCCCTAGATGCTCTCAGTAAATAAGGCACAAAATGCATTCCTTATAAAAACACAAGTTAGGGGAACATTATTTTTTAGAGTTTGGACAAGCATTTTACTTCTTTTAACTTAAGTTTAAATGTTATGAAATATCTAGTTCAGAACTATTAAAATTAATGTTTCAGGCTAAATAAATTGCATTCTCAAGTATAAATTTTCTGTTGACAGTATATTCAGAGCCTGGGTGGACCCAAAAGGTATCTGTAGTATAATAATATTTCAAAAGTTATCCATTGTGAATAGAGTGGATTTTAAATGCATACTTATTATGTTCTTTTACTTCCAATGGGATCTGAACTGCTCATTCCACCGGGTATGCCAATAATTGCTTTTAGGATGAGCTCATAAAAGGTAATTGGCGAAGCTTTATATCTGAAGCCCACTGTTATCAGGACACCTAGATTCTGCTTTCATGGGAAATTTTTATTCCAAACAAAGGCTGCAAAGCAATTTTTTTGTGATTTGGGGGGAAAGTAGTCCTCTGTGCTCCCTAGCTGCTTGTCAGTAGCACACTGAAATAAAGAAATAACTTGGAAGCCTCCATGTTGAATTTTTGACTATATTACAATTATTTACCTGTGATCCATTCACTTTCATCCCTGCGTGGTCATAATTAGGTCCAAGAACAAGGGAGATCCTTTCTTACTTTGCTTCTCCTGTGGCTTGATTGATCATCAGCTTTCAGAATTCGGGGACCCCCCATTCCAGTGTCCAGCATGCAGATATCTTTTCCTTTAGCCTGATGGGGATGGCGTGAGGTTGCCTGAAGTTGACAAACTTGTCTGCATCTAATTCCACAGCAGTAAGAAGATATGTAATCTGTGTCCTGTCATTAGCCTCCGTGTGTGATGATCCCCCTTCCATAGTGACCTAAACAAGTGTCAAAGTAAATTTTAGTTCTAAGCCGCGACTTGCAGGAAAGGAATAGCAAAAGATTCAAACTGGGAAAATGGCTTCTTTCAATAGAGTAACGATTGTACCCAGAGTCCCTTCACACACGAGCCTTGGGAATACTCACATAGACGTGCTCAGCAGACCACAGCCTGAGATCTGTACTCTCCGTGTATTAATACTCTCTTATTTGTTCAAATGAAACCTCACATTTTTGTTTCTTTTCTAACATAGGAGTGTGTGCAATTGCAAAAATACCCCTTTGGAGCTGCAAAACAAAAGAGAGCATTTGATTAATATTCATAACTAGAACTTTATGGCAAGTGCAGATTGTGCTTGAATACCTAGGAAACCATTCAAAGAGTGACTCAATACCAATTATTGTCATCAGGGGGGTTAATTAGGTGAAAATGTGGCTGATGGAAAGTTCATTGCGCTCCGCCCTGGAAACACCCAGGACAGGTAAAATGCACAAGGAGGAGGGATGTGTGGGAACGGTGGTTCCGAATTTAAGGGGCCAGAATTTGTAGATGAAAACCATACCGTGAGCTGGTATAACCCCGGCAGCAGGGAAATAAGAAATGCCCAACTTCATTTCTCGTAGGGAGAAGTCTGTAAAGTCGTTAACGGAACGCAGTCCGTTCATCAGCGCGTTCCCAGCTCCGTAGCATTTCTCAGCATCTTTTCCAGCAGAAGCAAGTACGGTCTGTTCCGGTGCAGTAATGCCTCGGTTCATCTTTATCAGCCTTCCCTGAATTTCTCTCCACACTTTGGTAATTCCGGGGGCGGGGGAGGTGAGTGGAGAGGGGCGGGTTTCTCCTTTCATAAAACGGTTGCTTCTCTGATGCTTATTGGCGTTGGGAGTTTTTCTGAACTCACGGGGACTTCTGGTCTGTAGGCAAGACGAAGCAGTGGTTTGGAGAGGACTGAAATCCATGGCATTTTACTGAACTGACATTGGGAAGAGGGTGTCAGAGGAAGGAAAGCATATGCGGCTTTAATGTGTTGCCCGTTAAGAAGTGAAATGAAGTGTTCTGGAGCTGAAGCACCTTTCCAATCACATGGTAGCAGATGGGGGTGACCCGGAAGCTAGACATACATGTGAGTGTGTGTGTGTGTGTGTGTGAGAGAGAGAGAGACAGAGAGAGAGAGAACCTCCACTCAACCCAGAAATGTGCTGGTTAACCCTGATTTGGGACGAGGTACCCTTTGTTCCCACACACAGCCTTCTGCTTCATGACCGTCATTAGGGATTATTGTGCCCAGGTATGCTTATCAGCTCTGTAGCTTTTTTTTTTCTGGCTGTGACTGATCTCAGCACATTTTCTTGGATGTCAAGACCATCACAGTTAACAGGAAATGGCGTCTGTGGGGGAGAAGATGCCACCAGCCCGAGCGACATGTAGTACCGGGGAGGCTGGAGCTGCCGCCTCAGCCCACTCCAAGCTGACCCACCCATGACCGGCTGCTTCGGATCCTGGTGAATCACTGGAGTTTATAAAGCAGAACTTGCCAGCATGCCCTCAGAGAAAAATAAAAACCAGCATTTTCCCAGAAAATTATTCAGCTCGACAGACTTTGTTGTCTTGGTCAAGGAAGGCTCGAGGTTGAAAGTTAGAACCATGATACACGTACGACATCATGGCTTTTTAAATCCCTGTCTTAAGAAAGCTTGCAGCTGCGATGGGTAGAAAGTCCGTGCTGGATTTATCGTGGACGGCGCTGCTGGCTTCTGGCTGGTGTGCGAGGGGACTGGGAGGGGCACAGCTGCGACCTGTGCAGAAACCGGGCAGATACTACCCGCCCTCCTGTAAAGCCGCCCAGCCCCGTCATGCCAGGGCTGCAGGCCGGGCTACGTCCTGAACTTGATCATGTCTTGCTTCTTGAATAGCTTGGTCGGGAACCCCAGCCCCCTTTTGGACTCTGAACTGGCTTACCCGTTCATTCAGAGATGATCTAGGAAGCATCTCTGAAATGGAAACTCTCGGAATTGATGGTAAGAGTTGGTGGGGGCGGCAGTTAGGGCTCATGTGGCCCTTCTCTTTGGAAACTGACCTGATGAAAAGGGATAGAGACCTCACCCCAAGCCCCAGGATGCTCAGTGCCTGCTCTCTGCAAACCATAGCCTTCCCCTTCCCTCTGGGGTAGGCTGCTGGCCTTCCAAGTGGAAGGTGTCAGTGCAACTTTAATGCTACAAGAACAATAGGATTAGAACTGGCTTTCTCTTTTCCTTTCTACCTGCCAGTTCCAGGTTTAAACAAAGATTGGGTTGGCGGGGTTGGGTGGTGTGTGTGTGGGGGGGGTATGATTATGATTGGACGTAAGGAATAAAACCAACATGTCTTAACCACCTATGCCTGACACTACATTAGGTGGGTTTCTTAAATTCTATATGATTTAATCCTCACAGACATCCAAGAGTTGCAGGGAGTTACGTTATTACCATTGTAAAGACGAAAAACTGAGACAGAGAAAGGTAAAGTAATAGGCCTGCAGACACACAGCTCGAACTCAGGACTCAGCCAAACTCCTTCCCTGCCAACTTGAAAGCATAACTACTGAATATCTGACACTTCAAAGTCGTCTCTTCCTCTGATGCTACATTTCCACCGTGGCCTGTGGTTTGTACATGCCTCTGAGTGTTGCTACTGAAAAAGCGGTACTGTAAGAAAAGAAAGATAATGAATATGGAAGGAAAAATCGCAGTTGTGTTTGCTTCTGGCTTCTAACGACTCCCCTTACATCCTCACTCGTCTGCCTTCTAGTTCATGAGGTCTTGCAATTACAGCATCCTTTGCCTCACTTTTCTCAGGCTTTAAGCTGTGCAATGGGAATAGGTGTTGGCAGGAAAAAGAATTTTAAAGCATTATGAAGTCGAAATGTAACTTTTTGTCTGTAAGAGGGGCCAAAAGATGTCCTATTGCAATCATAACCAATCAAGGCATAGATATAGATATAGATATAGATATAGATATAGATATAGATATAGATATAGATATAGATATAGATATATAGATATAGATATAGATATAGATATAATCTATCTATATATATTGTGCTCGAGATGAGGCATAGTCTCAGCCATCCAGAAACTCGCCACAGTCATGAAACAGAGAGAGAAGAGCAAGTAGAAAGGTATCAGGGTGTGATGCAGAGGACTGGGAGTTGAACTGGCCTGAAGGGTGGGTGAGTGAGGAAGAGAAAGCAGGTTCCCTGTTATGAAAACAAAGCAGAACAAAATCCTTAGCTTCCCCTCCTTTCTTTCCCAGACCCAAAGTCTTTCACACCTCTCCTGCTCCCTACCTTTGCCATATTCCTATGAAATAGTGCAGACGTACCTACTAGCCTCCAAGGAGTATGGGGACTGAATTATGGGGTAACATGATAGTTTATACTCAGCAGCGGAGATAAGATAGAACACATTCCACTTAGCTTGGGAAGATAGCTACACCACGTTTCCATGAAGATTTTAGGTAGTTCTTTTAAGCAGAAGAAAAAAATTGTTTTTTGCCCCTAATGTACTTCAGGGGAATTAGAATCAAAAGCAAATTTAAATAAAAAGTCATTTGGGATTTTCAAAAACCTCTATCATAAGCTAAAAATGGCTAGAGATTTGAACCATATTATAGGGAAAAAATAAATTTCCTGTACTCAAAACCTTAATGTATTTTCAACCTACATGTCATTTTAATAGCTTTGTTATATAATTGCTGTAGTAATAATTAGGTTAACACATTGCACCTCTTGTTTGAGGATCACGGCAGATTTTGATTTTTCAGCCATTCATCCCTACGAGGAAATGATGGCCACACATATGACAAAGGTCTAGCTGATGAATCAGTAAATTAAATGACATGTTCCCAGCGTCAATCAACTCTTTCACAGAATCAAATGCAGAATCAAACAGGTTTGGTTCTTAAATCTTCTCATCTTTTTCTCTTAGTTGAAAAGTAGCATTTGCCTTAAAGAGTCTGGCCTGCACGCACTCTATCAGGCGGCTTCTGATCCTGGTAACCAACGCTCTTTGAAGGCAATCCGTCATCATTGTGGGTAAAGTGGATTCATGTGTTTGTTTTTTACAGAAACCCAAGATTTTGCTCTCTTAATCTTCACTCTTCTTCAAGATGTATTTGTTTAGGAAAAAAGAGAGAGACATTTAGGCAAATGGGGCTGTCATACCTCCTGAAATTGCCTCTCAAGTTGAGATTTTGATTGTCGCCAAGATCTCTCAGATCAGCCCCACCCCAAGGCTTGAGACTCCCGTTCCCTCGTTTCCTTTCCTCCCCCCCACCCGTTGCTGCTCTGTCTCTCTCTCTCTGGACCTCATGTCTGCCCCACTGCTGTACCCACGCAGCTGTTGCTGTTCAGCTGTTGCATTTCATCAAGCAGAAGTTTCTTCTTTTTTAATGGCGCAACACGTGACAGTAAGATGAGAACTTGTGGCCAATCGGGGAAAACCTTTTGCGGGGGTTGGGAGGGGGGTGTTGGAGGGCAGATTGCCAGAGAATTAAACGCCTCATTCGGACAGGTATCAATGTGGTTCCTGCCGCCAGGCTGGCACCAGATAAGGGCACCTGGTGCAGTTTGACCCATCTCGGGATCTTCGAGAGGCCAATGGAACGTTCCTTCAGAGGTTTTCACTGCATGCCTTTGTGGGCAAAGCACCACACTAGACCTTTTTCTTCTGCCTACTGTTTCTCCATTCTTCCCCATGCTCATCTCCTGTGTCCTCACTTCATGGGACACAGACTTGCATCCTCCCCCTCCCACCCTCTGGTAATGTCTGGAAAGGAATCCCATGGCTCACTCCAGAGACAGCTGTTCCCAGTTCAGAAACGAGCTTTGGTCAAGGCGAGGCAAACTTGATTTCTTGTGCAGATAAGCAACCAGCCACAACTGTCTTCACTTTGGTAGTCACCTGCCTCAGACGCGCAGCTGTAGGGGGAAGCTTCTGGCATTGCCTGGCTGCCATCTGAGAGAGAAGTCTAAGAGGGGGAACAAAAAGAAGGCAGCAGCAGTGTCATGGAGAAAGGCAAAGGGAAGGGCAAGTTAGAGAGGGAAGTGATGAGCTGGTTGGTCTCTGGGTCTGACAGACCCACAGTGTTAGCCTTTCATCCCCTTGGAATGGAAGCTTCTGGAAACTCTAGAGGGGCCTCTCATTTCGGAGCACGAAGGTATGTATACAAAGAACCCTCTTCATTTTGAGGGCCTCTTCAGAAGGAAGATAAATTCACCATTATGTAGTTTTGCTCTATTAAAAACAGATTCAGAAAAACACAAGATTGCAAAAAGCCAGTAGCAGCTGTTCTCAAGGGAGAGTGACTACTTAAAATTCCCGTAAAAATGTAAAATAAGACTTTAATAACTACTTCATCTTTATTGGCATTTAATTTTACTTAAGTCATTTTAGGAATGTGACAAAGTCAGCATTCCAGAAGCTTTCGATTGAAAATAGGGGTGTGTGTGTGGGGGGTGGTGGTGAATAATGAAGTGATCGTTTTAAATTTATAATTGGCAATATAAGTATTTTTTAAGGGATACCTTTATGGGATGAAGAAAAGATATATTTAAATGTATCACTTAAGGATCTGTTTGGGTTTTTTTAAGCACATAAAAAACACCATTGTTTATTTTTGCAAGTTGCTAATGAAACTGGAGTAAGCCAAGAACAAACACATGGCCACAAAGTCAGATACTCTCTCAGGTACTTAAAATTCATGTGGATTTCAGATTTATTGGCTAGAAATGATGGGAAATCCCCTTATAGGGCCTGTATTTCTTGCTCCAAATGGCTCTGAGCACATTAGGCTTTTCTTTCTTTCTTTCTTTCTTTCTTTTTTTTTTTAAGCCAAAACAGCTATGTTAATAAAATTTGAATTTGAAAATGTGATAGGGGAAAGATGTTTTGGACTCCAGTTTGTAATGGTGAGCCAGAAGTGAGGGGTGGGGGAAAGACCCTTTTGTGAAGGAGGCTTTTTGAGTTGATGGAACAGTACTGATACAGCTGTGATAACCTAGCTGGTAGTCTTAAGAGATTGCAATGTGTGACGCTGTGTACAGGAACACTTAAAAAATGGAAACTTGTCATTAAATATACAAGGTTGTCTGTAGGGGAAAAAATGTTTGCATATAAACACTAATCACCATATATCAAGCACCCGTCTCTTAGTTATGGTTATAAACTTTGTGCAAAAATGTTGAAAGCTCCATAATCAAGGAACTGTATTCTGGTTCATTGATTGAGTGGGGTGACAGGGATAGGATTCTTCTGGTTCTCTCAGTGTATACTCTGTGGACAAATGCATTTTATTAGCACGCTGTTTCTATTGAGAGTTTTGTGGGTTGGGTTTTTTGTTGTTGTTATTTTTAATGCCAGTGATAATTCAGTGCTCAAACAATGACCATTGGAGAAAACTCAGTTTGAGATGAGGCATGGCGGGGGGGGAGCAGCTTGCTGAAACAGCACAGTGCACCCCATTGCCTTGGAAGGCCTCCTATAAAATGAGGTCATTCAGAAACTTTCCCTTGAAGTGCTTCCAATTCTTGAATTGCCTTTTGTTTGGGAAATGAATAGCAAGTTGATTAAAAAAAAAAAAGACAATTAGGGAAGGTAGGGGGATGGGCCTAGGGAAGAGCTTAAGGTTTTTCTACAATGAAGCAAAAACTATGAGGAGTCTTCATTGTTCCCAACAGAACCGTCCCCAGTGATGGCGGCACACAGTGGTGTCACCAACCAGGTCAAGTCCACGAGAGGGGCCCCGCTGACGGCCTCATCCCGTTTCAGTGCCGTTGATAAGATCCTTGGCTATGAAATAGCTCCATTGAACCCGATGTTCAACAGCGGCCCAGTGGAGCTGTCTGCCAAGTAACACCAACTGCCAAAACATGATACCTGATGGCTCATTACTGCATGAAAATTAAAAAAGGGGCCCCATTGAGTTGTTTTTAGATTTCGTTTTTTTCCTTCTGCCAAAGCAGTGAAACAAGAAATTTACGCTTTTCATCAGGTGGTATTTGGTTGGGTGTTTTTGTTTTGTTTTCGTTTTTAGACTGGAGAGCTTTTGAAATTGGTATTTTTTAAGAGGGCTATTGCGCATGTGCTATGATCATGGAAACAACACCCTATGGGGTGTGTGTGTGTGTGTGTGTGTGTGTGTGTATTTTGTTTCTCTTTGGCACCTACATCAAGTACTTGTACAATCACTGTATTATTGATGCATTTGGCAGCCAAACTATTTAAACTCAGCTACACTCCATAGCCCTTCCTTGGTTCAGATCGTCAGGGTATCCCATGTAAGAGTGAGTTTTCTTTTTGTATTTGACCCTGCTTTTGCTTCTAACTTTAAATGGCAAAAGCAAATGTGCTTTGAAAACTCGGGTACGCTGTAGTTGTTAAATAAGGCAATAACCTATGCACTTGTACTTCTTTCTCTATGGCCTACTTACATACTACTTCACCCTCCTTATAGTATGATTAAAAGCTGCTTTGAATCCACTATTGCCTCAAGGGATTTGAGGCTAGAATTTAACAAACTGCTGAGAAGGCTTAAGTCAGTAAGAGGGCTTCCCTACAGCTTCTCCCAACTAATTCACATGCAATTAAAGAGAAAATAAATATTTCAGAAGTGTACATTTTAATGAAGCTTTTTCTACCTTATAGAATGGAGATATGTAGCTTTATTCCACAGCCGATTTGGAAATACTTCTCTCTTTGATTAATGCGGTTGTGTTTTGCTTCTGCTCTGGAGGACAGTTCTGTTCATTCTTAAAATAAATGTTATACAGTCAGCTCATTATATACATTTGGGATTTATATAAATAATATATGAAAACCAAGAACTGACAAGGTTGGTCTCATTTATCCAGTTAATTACTTTATTAAGATTATTGAAAGACCAACAAAATTCTTATAATTTCAAAGGCAGCCTGTAGTAGCAGGGATAGGGAATAAATGGAAATTAGTAGTACTATCAGGAAAAGTTTGGGTATGTTGAATCTAAGAATTCATTTGATTGCATCTGTTTTTCAATTCCTTGTGAACCTAGACCTTGTTCCTCAGAAGGGCAATATTTTCAACTGAAGGTTAGTCCTAGCCCTACATTGGTCTTGGAATTAGAACTATCGTGGTCAAAGCCAGATATATTGTTCACCTGAAGACGGAAATCAAGTCCATTAAGTACATATGGACTTAATTGAATACTCCAGGCCTGTTACTTCATAGGGCTCAATCCATCAAGCCTGGATTTAAAATTGGTATATAAATACTTATTTTCCTTCATAATCTCAAAAGATGGTCAGTTCTCACATCACACAAGAAGTTGGTGAGAAAAGATCTCTTCTCCATATTATGGTGTCTGATACATCTCACACCTGATGTATTTGACTACTCACGTGACTTACTTGTTTAACCCCCTGGCAACCTGACTACCTCGCCAGGTGTGATGTCATTACAAACTAAAAGTGATTACTGAAAAGAGGCAAACTGTAAACTTCTGGTATGCAACTAATGATGCTGGTTTAGCACATGAGATAGAAGTTTTATGTACTTGTGACATTGTGGAAAGTTTGGTTTCATCTTAATAACCGAACAACAAAACAATGACAACAGTGAATGAGAATGTCACCATTTACTTACCTTTCAAGAATTTTGGAAATCACTTGGGAAAATTAAACTCCCTGCTTTTCTATTCATTTGTGAGATTTTCGCCATTTTTCTCAAGCCCTATTAGTAAATAGTCACAAATCTTAAACGGGTGTTTAAGCTTCTTGTCGACTACGTTATAGATATCACAGCTTTTCAATAAAGTCACCGTTGGTTTTTGGTCGTTTTATTAAATACTGGAAAATGACAGATTTGATTTCTTCTTAAAAGAAAACGTGATTACTGCGATTCACATTTTCAACCCCTTATCCGAACTTCTGCGTTTTCGAGAGGATACAAAGGAAATGTAATTGTGTGGAGATTGAGTCCTCTTTGTCCTTAAAGCATTGAGATAAGTCCCTAAATGTCACTCGGGCCATTTATCTGATATTTACTTGGGCTAACCCGCGAATGCTCTATCAGTTATTATTGTTAGTTCATACCCTGGTGAGCAGATCGCACAGAAGAGCGTTGCAGCAAACACTCGTGAGGGTGCCGTTTCTCTTCGGCTTGGGAGTTGGTTTTGCCCGGCATGTGAACTAGGCTTTGGCAATACAGTGGCACTAAATCTACTACATTGGTTATTCGGGCCTCGTGCCAGGCGCCGTGGAAATAGGGAATTGAGTGGAACTGGACCGAGTCAACGTGGTGAACTAGTTTGCGTTTCTGGAGGCTGGGGACCCTAGGAAAGTCTGGCTATTTTTAAAGCTGGTGAGCTCAGCTTCCCCAGCCGCCGGCCTCGGGCGGGTCCCTCCCTCCGGGGGCCGGGCGGGCGGGCCCGCAGGGGTTAAGCGGCGGCGCGGCGGGCGCAGAGCTCCGCCTCCGCTCGCCGCACCTGGCGCTCTGCAGACCGTCGCCGGGGCGCTGGATTTCGGAGGGGATTGGCGGAGAGCGGGAGGGGAGAGAATGTGACAAGTGCCGGCTCTGGCGGCCGCCGCCGGGAGGCCGCGCGCACCTGTCCCTGCCCGTCTCGCGCCGCCCGCGGCCGCTCGGACGCGCGCACAGCCGCCCCCCGCCGCCCGAGCGCAGAGCGCGCGCCGAGAACATGACTTCTGCCTTCAAGCTGGATTTCCTCCCGGACATGATGGTCGAGGGCCGCCTGCTAGTTCCCGACAGAATGTGAGTGTGAGCCCCCGGGGCACGCGTGGCAGCTCTCCCCACGCCCTGGGCCGGGCGGCTGCCCCCAGCTCTCCTTCCCGGAGCCCCGAGGAGGGCGAGAGCGGGCGGGCGGCGCTCCTCCGCCCCGCGAACGCGGCGGCGGCTCGGGATCGGCCGCCTCCCCTGGGTTTCGGAGGCGGCGCTGGGCGCGGGGAGCCGGGCGAGTGTCCGGACGTGCCGAGCGGTGCGGGGATTGGGGTCGGGGTGGGGACCGGGGTCGGGGCGGGGACCGGCAGGCTGGGCGTGGGTGCCAGGCGGGGACCGGCGAGTGGGGACCGGCGAGCGGGGGACCAGGTGAGGACCGGCGAGCCTGACGCGGGGTCCGGGGGTCCGGCCGGCGGGGACCGGCGAGCGGGGCGCGGCGTCCCGGGGCGGGGTGTGCGCGTGCCCGCTCGTGTCATTTGAAATGCGGGTCTGATGGAGCTCTCGTGGCCCATTTAGGGATCCCTTCTTACCAAATTACCCGCTCCTTTGACTTACATTTGCGAAGATTCCTTTACGGTGGTGGGAGAGTGGAAGCAGAGAAGAGGGAAAAAAAAAAAAAAAAGAGGGGGGAGGGGGTGGATAATTATAAAGCATTAAAATAGCCCGGTGTACTCTGTTGCAGAAATTAGAGGTAATTTTTACGTAATCATGGTGGTTTGTCTGATATGCGGTCTATAATTTAATAATTAATGTGATTCTGGTGGTTTTACATGTCGTCAAACTAGGGTGGAGAGTTTATTGGGAGAAGTAAAGAGCTGGGATTTCTGAGGAAAGTATATCTAATTTTTATCTGGCTCATTAGTCTTGACGGGAAAGTTTCTCTTATCAGCTCAGGCGCTATGGAGTCAATAACATCCACTCGTATTCAGTCGTGTTATGAAAAAGAAACCTAAAGGGATTGCCAGAGACGGTCTGAAAGGTCTGTGTCCATTTTAGACTTGGAATGTATAAAATTCTCTCTTACCAGGCAAGACATCTGCTAGTGAATCTGGGCTGCAGTTAATCTAGTGGGAAAAAAAGGACTGTTATCCTTGGTGAGAGTACATATAAAATGTTTCCTCTTCTACCCACTATACGATTTCACATCCATATTCATTCTGGCACCTTACTGTACCCTTTGCAATTTGTAGGCCGTTCAGAGCTTTATGATCCATTTCTCTGGCAACTAACTTTCCCCTACGGTGCTAGGTTCATTTTCTGGCATGTTAAATGTTATGAGTTTGAGAGATTTTTGAGAAACTCCGGAGCGGCCAATTATTTGAGCTCCTAGGATTAAAAAAAAAAAAAAATGGGGGGGAGGGGGTGATAGAATCTGTTAAGTGCAATTGTCCTTCCAGTCGATATGAAGAATGTTAACTTGCTTGTACATACGATCAGGTTCATTGTCCCAACTAAGATAATCAGATAATGTAAATTAAAATATTGAATTTCCTTTTGGCAGTTTTCTCTGGGAAATTTATCTTGATTAGTAACGTTCCCATGATACTTGCTTTACAAGATCTCTGTCCTGTCCTCCTTAAAATATATGCATATATATCTGTATGGATATGTAATACTTGTTTGCACGTTTGCTATTCAGAGTTTTGTGTTTTCTGCTCTCTAGAGTGTGGGGAAAAAGAATTGGCTTGATCATGATTGCGAATTTATGTCACCTGCTACTTAGGTGACCATAATGTATCTAATGAATCTCTGTGAATTTAATATGTTAATGGTCTCCGAAAGATGCTCTTGTCAGTTAAATTATGAATTATGAAAGTTTAATTCATCCTTTTCATTTGGTGGATGAATGTGGCTTTTTCAGACTGTTTGCTCTGAATAGAGCCTTTGTATCTCAGCCGCGGAGTCTCCTATACAAACCCTAATGTAACTTCTACCCTACTTCTCTTCCAGATGCTAGTTATTTCCAAAGGATGTCTTTTGGAATCAAACTCCCGTTGTTTTCAGCGGTGTCAACTATTGCTTAATTGAACTTTTTTTAAAAAAAGAAAAACAGAGGATTCGTAAATATTTATTTCCAAGATAACTATTCTGTCTTCTTATCCCTGAGAGTACTGTAGCATGTTTTCCGAAAGAGTTCGTATAACTCACATTGGAGACTATCTTTGGGGAACAGAGGTGTGTGGGAGGGCATAGGACAAGCTGAAAATGTTTGAAATCCACCTAGCTGTGTATCTTGTTGCCATATGCATGCAGTTGGGAAGATAGCTGTGTAGATTTATTGTTTTGGGGACTGGTTGTCACATATGGTATATTGCCATTTGGACTAAATTGCAGTCGGCTAGATGTTGGCCTATTCCTAAAAGGAACTTAAATAAAGCATAGGGGCTTTTCTGGTGTTGATTTTTCTAAAGCAGTAGGACATATTTTCAATGGCGTTCTCCCACAAGAATATATTACATAAGTTTCCAAGATGTAATACGTTTGAGTCCTCAAGGCAGATGAACAAATAGCTTTTGAGATGAATTATTATGCTTGACGGCCCCACGAGCCATCCAGTGTTTAAAGAGCCCAGATCATTTAAGGCTCTGCAGTGGGTCTGAATGGTTAAGACACATGCTTCAAAGTCTTGGTTTTTTAAGCATTCAGGGTCGAAACTGTAAATGGAAATAGACCTTTTAAATAATTGTAACTACTAATGTTTTGTTGTCTTTGTGTTGCTATAGAATATCGTTTGCAGCAAAGCCTAGTGAAAACAGAAATAGGAACTGATTTCAAAAATGTTATTTTAAACTGGGGTAGTTGGGGGTGGGGGTGGGGATGACGGTTTCCTTTGTTTACGCTTTTTAATGATCATGTAGGTATTTGGGGTTTTTGGATGTTTTTGAATTCTTAAACAGAGAAATCTAAGAAATAGTGGCCGGAGAAATTGCAGGTGGCAAAAAAAAATCTACAAATGCAGATTTAAAATTATTCTTATCTATGATGTTAGAATAAGACACCAAGAAGCTAGCAATAAATTAACATGAAATCTTTTTTTTTTCATCTTCAGTAACATTGTTGGAAATGAGAAAAGTTATCCTGAGTGTAAATTCATCAACTTGGTGAATTCACCATTTTGTTTATTAAGTCCTCCCAAGTTAAGATAACTGGAAAAATGTCTATCAGTGTCCTGTTAAACTGAAAGGTGGTTCTAGGGACTTTCATTGTTCAAGTTGAAAGGGGCTTTAGAGACCATCTGGTCAAACCTCCTTGTTTTATAGATTAAGAAACTATTGTTGAGGCAATGTGACCAATTCTGGGAGGCAAGGCAATTATTACTTTTTCCCTTTCCCTCCTTAATTGACAATAACATGAGTCATTAATTGAGCACCTACTGTGTGCCAAGGCGCTTGGTTTACCTGTCTCTAACCTTGACGGTAGATCTGCAGGGGGCATGTCGTACCCATTTTACAGGTCATGCTTAAGGAGGTTCTCTGCTTGCCCATGCCTCAGAGGCAGTAAACAGCAAAGCTGTGGTTGGCTTGTGTGTGTATGTTATATAAATGCCAGTTCACATGTTGTTGGGAAGAGAAGAGAGAACTGTGAATTAAATATTCGACATAGATTTTTATCAGGAAATCAAAATTGTGCCGCACGAGAATGGTTGAGCATTATAGGAAATACTTATCACTTGTTCAGGATTGACTTCCTAATTTGATTCAGACTCACACTCTTTATTCCATATATCAATTAAAGAGAATATGTTTTAATTAAAAATATTTTCTGGTTTACAAGGTACCAGCAAGATGAAGGTCAAAAGCATTAGGGTCTCTTCTCCCCCCCGCCCCATGGCATTTGATGTATATTTGGAAAATGTCAATAATAAGCTACAGCGATAACTGAGACTTATCACCTGATTCCTTGATGATTGTGTGAGGAATTAAAGACAGAAGGCTCTAAAAGAAGAGTTATGTATGTGGGTTTAAGGAAAAATTTAAAAGTATGCTTTCAGGTGGCATTTCTCAGTAAGCAATATGTATTTTAGTATCAGCTGCTTCCTGAAACCAAAAACTCACCCTGTATTGGCGTTTTGGAACACTACTGTTATCTTTGATCTGGGTCAGAGGCATTATGTTAAGTATTGCTGTTGAATAGTAATTTGCCGGATTGAGATTATTCTAGCATCTGTGATGAGATGCCGTGAACTGGGGGCAACAAGAACCCTGCAAGACAAGATACAAAAGGAGATAAGATTTTTCATATAGGAACCTAGTAATTAAGAATTCATGGGATCATTTAGAATGTTTTCCACCTCAGAGCGGTTCTCCCCTCCCCTCCCCCCAACAGCTGTAACAACAGTATATTTGGCCTCTGATAAAAGACTGAAATCTCCCCCCACCTTTTTTTTTTTTTTTACATAAATTTGCACACTGTTCATTTCTCCTCACCCCTTCCTTGTGGTTTTGTTGCTTGCGGATGAAATGCTGATTCTCACTAATGACAGGTGCTATGTTGGCGTGCAGAATCGTCTGATAAACTTGATCGTCCTGCAGCCAGCACACGACGTGATCTCTAGCTGTTGTGCCGGCCTGCAGGCTAGTGCTTATTTGTTGAGGCCTACCTGTAGACTTCTGCACAGTCACTGATGTCATAATAGCACATTTTAAAACCCACCTCGCAACTGTTGAACAATACTGTAAGCATCCTTTATCTGATTGGCATTCCACCAGAAAACCGGATATTTTCAACATGTTTCAAGGAGCCAAATTCATAAGCCACCGATGTGTTGCGCTTCCTGTGCTGAACTTCATCCAAACTTGAGAAGTCTTTATTTCCAATTTAAGAGTAGTCACTCCAGAGAGTTGTGTTTTTTTCAGGGGAGGCTCACGTTTTTGCTTTTAGTTTGCAGATTAGGACACTACAAAGAGTCAGCTATTTGTCCTTGAGACATGTGTCCTACAGCACCACGGAAAGGGAGGGTCTGCAAAGAATTAATGGTTTCCAGTTCATTAGCATCGATCAGTTTCCATGCCCCCGTGTCTGTTTCCACTCTCAGGAAGGGACCGGTAATACGACGGGGCCAGCGTCACCGGTGTGCCACTTTGGGTAGCAGTGCAGAAAACATATTTTTATTTTTCCTTGAGAGAGAGCTCTTGCGAAAGCTAAGAGAAATGGAGCTGCACATTCCTGGAAAAACCTTTGTGGGAAACAAAAACTAATTAGCGCCGTAAATGCAATGCTCTCAGGTAATTGTAAAATAATTATTCCCCTTTAGCATCATCACTGTTTAATTGTGCCGTCCAGTCGTCTCATGCTCTGCATGGAGATGTGAAGGGATGGAAACCTCCTTCTCCTCCTGGGGATTTCTTTTTCATTTACTGTGAGCTCTCGACTCCTCCTAAAAAGGACTTTGAAAAGAAAGGGGGAAACAGGGAGATTTTGAACTGCTTCACCCTTCCCGTTTGTTCTAAATCACGACAGAAAGTGATTACTCCAACTGGTTTTATAGAAATACAATTCCGGTGACGTGGTCGAGGTGCCTGGTGAGCGTGTTTGAGATTTCCACGGTCACAGAACTACACCCGGAGTTCCGTGAACGGTCTCTTTTATGAACTGCAGATTGTGTATTATGTTCAGATACTGAGAGTGATACTTTAAAATCAGCTGATGCTTAAAAATGGAATGCTAATAAATATGTAATCCTACGGCTCTCGAAGTGACAGATGAGTACAAATTCCGTTTTTGGTTAAATTTTAATTACTCCATTTGAATGAATGCCTCAGAGCCAACTTGCCAGGAAATTATTAGACCCATTTTTTTTTTCCTCCTGAAGATTTATGTAAATTAAGTTTAGGCTGTATTTAGACTAAAATATCATTTTGGTTTATTATTCCAAACTTCTCTACCAGACTCCTATGGCCTTTAACTTAAGGTCAGATTTTAAATAAATCTATTCTGAGGAGGTCTCAGTTTAAATGATCTGTGCTCCCTGTTGGTCAGCAGAATGGTAAGAATCAGTCCTGCAGATAGATGACCGGGTCATGAGATTCCTTTAATAGTCGCGTCACCTTCAAAATGGGGTTATGGGATGTTTTGATTTTAAGTTTGGTTTTTTTTTTTTTTTTAAGGTCTTAATAATTAAGGAAGTCAGAGTGGTTTATCTCCTCAGTAAGAGTGCTTAGGCCTCTGTCATAACCACGGACATCAAATTCCCCCAGCCCATCAGCTGCTTTGTCTGACATTTATAGGCTCCAGTAGGGCCTGAAGATCCCCCCGTCACACAGACGATGGTGGTGACTCACTCCTTAGAATGCAGTTAATTTCAGCTGATTGATTTGACATTTTGGCATAACTTCTGGACGGCTTAAAAACAATTTTTGTGTTTTGAGTGCCATGAGAGAGTGACTTAGTTCTTCAGCTTTCCTACTAGGATCTAAAGTTCTGTGATTTTTATGCTGAAATGCTTAACTTTCATGCTTTTTTGTAAAGAGAGTTGATGGTTTGACTTGGGCTCACTAAGTTTTAAGGTGGCATATTATATCCTTTCCCATAAATTATGTCTTTGTTTCTCCTGGTCTCCCCCTGTCGCAGGAGAGTTGTACCACATTTATCTGCCAAAAATAAAATCACCTGGTTCTTTCATAAGTTAAAGGAGCAGAACAGTGCTCTTCACCTGGCTGTGGTCAGCAGGCGTAAAACGTGTGTGTGTGTGTGTCTGTGTGTGTGTCTGTGCACGTATACGCATATATGCACGTATATATGTGTGAGAGTATATATACATTAGAAATGATCTTATTGGGCATAATTCTTTGCTTTCTTAAAATACCTTCCCCTTAATGATCTTTGGCTATACAAGTTATGAAATTGTTAGATATGTTGTAACATGTAACAGGTTGTAACCTATGTAAACACGCCTGTGTTTACAGATTATTATCTTCATAACTGAAAATTTTAAGATTTAGAAAGGTTCAGCATCTTGACCAAAGGTGTATTCAAATCGGTGATCCTGCTAGAAATAGGTCTCGGGCTGATGTTCTGACTCTGTCCCAGCACCTCAGGGTAGCTTCTATTAAAGGTGAGGAAAGAAGTCCCCCCTGATAGTGCTGTCCCACCTTACTAGGTTACTAGGTGAACAGCTGAGAGTTGGGTGACCCTTTCCATCCTTGCTGCAAAGTCCCAGGACCTGGGGGCCCCTTCTGTTTCTCAGTTGCAATTGAGATGTTGCTCTCCTCAGGATCTTTTTATGGAGTAGGAAGGAAGGCTCTTCACAGAGCAACCTAGACCGTTGATCCTAAGTGGCTGTTTTCTTGGGTAGACATAGCTGGTGCTGGCCAGACCACCGTCTTCCCCTTGTGCCTCTTGGCCATTGCCAACCTCCCTCTTCGGTGATGCGGATCATTATCCCATGGCTTGCTGTCCCTGTTGCAAAGAGTCCTTGAAATTTTCATCGTGCCTAATGAGAGTTCAGCACATGAACGGAGCATCTTAAAAAGGCTAACATTACGGGAGATGTAGGGACCTGTGAGGGGGGTGGAGCAGACTGGTGGAAACCCACCCTAAACGTGCACGATTCGTTCCCCACCCGGTTGTTTTCTCCCTGTGTCTCCAGGGTAAGACGTTGGGTGTCGCGCAGGTGAAGCAAATAAAGGTTGAAACATGACATTTCATTTGTTCCTTGAAAAACCTTAGGGGAATAATAAAGCCAAAGATGCCGTGGAAAAGCATGAGGAAGGTAGGCTCTGGGAGAGGACTAATGTGTATTTATGGAGTCGGGTTGCTCTGTTAAACTCTTCACTCCCGATTCTTCGCACCCACTCAGATTTCCTCTAGGTCCCGAACAGGACAGCGACTTCTGAGTTTGCTTTCTGCCTTTCTCAGGTTCTCCTGATGGATATCTTTTTTGTTCTCTTATTTTCATCTTCCCTAAGCCTATTTCATGAAGCCCTTCCCGGAGAGCTTTCCTGCCTGTGAAGAGAAGGGGCCACCTCCGTCCACGACACGGCTCCTGGACTGGGGAGCCTGGAGGGGAGGGCGGCGTGGAAACCCCTTGGCCATCACTCATAGTCCGTGCTGCTGGATCAGCTGCGTGTTTCTGTGCATAAAACTGTATTTTGCCTTCCTGCATTAGAGAAGGGGTGTTGAGTTTTCTGCTTGAGCAGAAGGGGAGCATATTTCAGAATGATTAACTTTATGGATGCCATTGTCTTGGGCAGCTATATTTGGCTCTGTTGCAGCTGTGTTTGCTTTCTCGAAATTGTCACCGGGAGGCCTCCAACTGCAATTATTCCCTTCAGTCCACGCTGGTGACATCTTTCCTTGTGACTCCTGTTGTCCACCCAGACATCTCTCCTTGGTGTTAGGACTGAAAGGCAACCCACCAGTCCTCGAGAAGCCTGAATGCTGGTCACCACTGCTGGTGCCTAGATCCCAAAGCAGTTTCTTAATATTAAGTCATGTTTGTCTTGAGTGATGATGTTACTTGTCAGGATTCTTCTGTCTTTTCACACAAAGCCGTAGTTTTCTGACTCTTTTTCCCCCTCTTTGTCTTTTTTTCTTCCTTTTCTTTTACTCTTAGACGTCAAAGGGTTGCTTCCAGCACCTGCTTTATGTCTTCCTTTCCTCCATTAACTAGAGCACGTCTGAGCAGGAGTTTGTCCCTTGTGGTCCTGAGAGATCCCCTACAAAGCCCTGTGTTGGAGTGGAGACTGAGGCAAAGAACTTCTGTCTTTGTCAAGTGAACACTGGCCACAGAATTCACTTTTCCCCAAGGAGGAACCCAGGAAACATTTTAATTCCCCTGGCTGTGTGTGGGTTTACATTTTTAGTGAGAATAACTTCCCCTTCGGTGGTTTCTGCTCGTCGGGGGCACTGGCCCTGCATCAGGGTCTGCTTGGGTGGAGCCGGCTGAAATCACTGGGGACGTGGCCGGAGGGTGTCTCCAGCCGCGGGTTGGAGGTCATTCTTCCAGACGAAACACCCTTCACTCAACAGTCTCAGCTATTCCCCGGGCTTGTCCTCTGGTTTGTTTTATGCCCACTTCTGGTCTCAGGGGACTTGTCAAGATTCCTCATCTAGAAAATAAGGATATTAAGGTACACTCCTTACCTGTCCAAAGAATTATTGTGAGGCTGACGTTGGGAAGAGAATGATAACCTAAATATTTTATAGCTTCGTGGTACTTGAAACTGACCACAAGTCCACCTCCATTTCCCAGGAGAGTCCAGTACAGTGAAACCTCATTACAGCTGACCAGTTAATGTGTTCTCCCTCAGAACATTTGTGCTTTAAAGTCTTAGCCAAAGACCCATAAAGCAGTATTACTCCCATATAAACTTCCAGAAAATGCTCAGTCCCCAGGACAACATCGTAAAGACTCATTTTTTTTTTTCTCTCTCTCTCTCTCCCTTCTCTGCATGATGATTGAGAATGCACTTCATCTTCCAACCGTGAACTTGTGGTCAGCCCTGCCGTTCTGGGATTGGGCTGAAGCAAAAAGCAATATCTTCATCCAATATCCGCATATGTGTGTTCTGAAAGGCCCATCTCTATGCCAGCTGAATTAGATTCTGATTTTCGTATGGGGGAGAGAATGGGCCACACAATACCCAGGCGGGTTCCCAATAATGGGACTCAACCCTAGCAGAAACTCAGCCATTGGGAAAACAATCAGTGATGCGAATATGGAGAAGGACTGTTGTAGACCCTGACACCAAGGCCCTCATTAGGTGCTCAGGCCGCAGAATACCTGGAGATGAGAGGAGGAGCGTCTCCGAAGGGGGAAATGACTTGGAGAAGGCATCAGTGATTTTTTTATGAGGTGCTACAACGGGTCTAGGGTGTGTATCCAGGTGGTGCCCAGCCATAGGGCGCATCATGGTTCTTCAGGTCTGTGCTTTAATAAACAGGCACTTACTTCTCCCAACATCGCTGATAGGGTCCTTGAAGTCCGAAGAGACCAGAGCTGCCTTAGCTAGTGTGAAGATTTGCTCCTACTGTTATGTCACTTGATTAAGATCACACCTGTTCACGTTCAGTTGAGAAGCCGACAGCCTGAGGCCATTGGTTGAAGGATGTTCTCAAGGGATGGGCCAGGGGAGCAGTCAACACCTGCTCTGGCTGAGAGAGTGATGTTGACTGAGGATCTCCAGGCCGCTGGTGTAACCACCAAAGCTAGGCGTGCCCGGCCTTGCGGAGCAGAGCGCATTGCGTGAGGGTGAAGCAGGCAGTGGGAGCGTTGTCGCCGTCGGAGATGACGGCTGGCCCTGAGCTTGTTGTGAAAAGAGAACTAGGTCTGTGGCCCAAAGCTGCCAAAGCCTTTGCAGAAGGGGCCCGCCGTCCAGATACGACAAATGTTCCTGTGCAAATTGATTGGTACTTTGCAATCAGCACATTCTATCTTCTCAGTGTCAAAGAAGTCTAACTTTATAGGCAGTCTTTCAGTCGGGCCAAGAGTTTGTGTCCAGTTGTTATAAAAAGTGACCAAAATTGGACTGTTGTCAGCCACAGAAGCCACGTGGTGCCTTTACCTTGCCCCTGTGTCTTGTTTTTCAGGTCTACTCAGAACGTGATATTTTTGATCCAAATTGATTTCTAGTTGTCTGTTCAATAAAATAATGTTGTCTACCCAGAAGCCAAAAAAAAAAAAAAAAAGTTTTCTCGTGTCAACAAAGCTATAATTCTTTGACAACTAAATACTCCTTGTTAACTGTTTTTCTCCTGATTACTGATGCTTTAAAGGATGCCACCTTCCTGTGGGTCCACCTTCTGAAAGATTTTATGATACTGGCTGAGAATAGGGGCCAGCCATTAGGCTAAGGAATTTATATAAATTATCAGTGATCTTCAGAAAAATTTTGCAAGGTAAGTTGTATCATTCCTATTTTGCAAATGAGAAGAAAAGGTTTGAGAGGATGGAATAATGCATCTGTTTCCACGCGCCCATTTCCAAAGCCTGAGGTCTTTTCGTGTGCCGCCTCACATTCTGGTCCAGGAGGCTGCTTTTATCTTTTTAGGGATTCTTAGACCTTTCCATGACCATAAGCAGATTGAATTTCTGGATAGGTTGGTGAGTTGGCAGCTGGTGATGTGGATTCTGAGTATGAAATACAGTTTCTTAGCTATGACCTAATAATGATCTGCTTTTTATGTGCTCTTTCACATAAATTGCTTGTTCTTGATTTTATTTCATAGCCAGACCAATTTCTGAGTCCAGAAGGCAAGAGTGTTGTGAGCGATGTCAGTAGGAAGGGAGACATAGTGGTGTCAAGATCTCTTAACGCCTCAGATTTCACTTACTACAGAGATAAAGAAGTCGTTAACATTGACTGTTAAGATGGATCCTTATTCTTCATTCGCTATAACCACATATTTCATGAAGAGGTTTCTTGCGAGGGCTTCCCTAGGCACCTGCCCTTCTCCCTCATTTACTTCCAGCTTAATTTTTACATCTGATTTAGATGAACGCTTGGCCTTTCTCAGGGGCGCCTTGAGCCCAGAGCAGGCCACCTTGTGAATTAGAAAAAGGCTCTCAGGTGACATTCAGACTCCACGGTCCCCCTCGGTGACTCTTTGCAGTATCCTGTTCCCTTCAGTCTCACCACCTCCTTCGTGAGCAGACCAGATAAGTAGGCAAAGCATACGCGAGTCTCTGGACCAAAGGATCTTAGATGATTGACACTCGTGTCACCTTGGCTATGGCATCCCGTCCATTTCAAGTGTCTGTAAACTTGGGACCTCCCCATAGCTTTTTGCTCAAGTGCATAAACATTGGATGGGATTCTGGGTTTTCAGCAAATCACAGATTTCTCTTTCATGGCTAGATACCCGATGTAAAGGAAGGGATAATGGATGAGTTAGAGAAGAATCCATGCATGGGTTGGTCCAACCCTCAAACCATTTCCTATTGAGTATTAGCTTGTTGAAATGCCTTTACTCTTGGCAGGAGACAAGCGTCGCAACCTAAGAGGATGTGATTTGAGTGGAGTTTTCATGCCCCGTGTGCTTATTGTATTCTTGCTACTGATGCAAACATTATCTATAATTACATTTTCAAGTGACTGAAAATTGCAGGCTTTGTTGAACAAAAATACAGCCAAAGAATGGAATGTATACCCACTCCACCCTCATTATAAGGCTTTCAGAAATCAGACTGTAAGGCCCAATACCATGGCTCTCAACTACATGATACCAACTCCATTCTCCGATGTTTGAACACTCTGTCAAAATGCTAGGTTCCCAATGATGATCATATAATTGAAAAAAAAAAAAATCTATTACCGTTTTAGCACTTGGTTTGCTCAGTCACAGTGGCACCTCATCTCGCAAATCCTCTATTTCCAGGATTTAAAATGAGAAACCACAGTTTGATTTACCAAGCATGATGGGCCAAGTTGAGAGAGTTGGTTGAGAAGCAGACACTGTCACCTTCCGGGGGCAGATACTGTTGTCTCTCTCTGACACTTTGTTTTTACGCTGCCTCCCCTCCCACCTAGGGCATGATTAAAACAGACAGACAGACTCCGGTGTGGACACAGCTGTGAGGTAGGCTCTTCTTTGGTGTGAGAGCCTGGCCATGGGGCACTATAAACATGCTGGCCAATTTCGCTTTTTTAGACACAAGATGAGATCCGCTTTCTAATTTTAGTGAGAGCTTACACTTGGAATTAAAAAAAAAAAAAGAATCTTGACACATTATACCTTAGTATTTCACTCATTGTTTATTTCCATCTTAACACTCGGAGAACCAATGACATAGGAGAGTGTTCCTTGATTTTGGAGGTAAAGCAAACAGGAGGAAGAAGTTACAATTAATGTTGTTAGTCTACCTGTTGTTACTATTTTTAAGGTATTTGTCATTTATGTGATGGTTCAGAATGTCACAACTCTCTCTCTCCAGACCCTAGTAGAGCTCAAATTCTCAAGAAACTAAGAAAAATCATGGCGATGCTTTAACCCCAAATAGGAGCAAACCCTTGACTGAGGTTGTTCCAAGAACCCACAGACTGGTCCTGATTCTGTGGAGCCTTGACAGGTAGGACAGACATGTCGTCAAACAAGTGTTTATTAGGTGATAATTAAATTGTGCACAGTTGAAATCTGTTTAGGCCTGGCGTACACCTGGTGAATTGGATGTTCCCCAATATATATATTGGGTTACACTTTCTAATCTAAATTATGAACTCTAAGGTATGTTGGGGTTTAGACAGATCACTTTACATAAACATTAAAACAGCCAACTCTGGTCAGTATTTTTAACATTCATAGAATTGCAATTAAATAAATAACTCGTGTCCAGGTAAAATGCCTTCTGATTAATACAACACATCAAGTGTTGTGGGTTTTTATTAATTGCATTTTTTTTAAATGTAAATGGATTGCTGCAGCTTTTGAGGCCTCTGCCATGAAAACTCTGAGACATAGCCACTCTCCATAATATAATTGCCCAGTTGCAAGGTATGAATGAGGGCAACTCAATTTGTGTATTTCATAAGTTCCCTCTGTGAGTCACAAATACCCTTCTCTTATGTTCAGGGCCCCTTTTTTGACAGGTTATGCGTTTATGTCTCTAAGTGCCTGGGCTTTTGATAGCTTGGATTCTTAGCCAATCAGCAAAAGTTACTTTAAGAAATGTAATTAGCCCAGAACCAAAGTAAATTAGCTTTTAAAGTTATCTGATTCTCGAGGTTTCTTGTTTGCCCCTACAATAGCAAATTGATTCCGCAGTGGTGTGGTTAAATTCAACACAAGTCAGAAAGTACATGGCCGTTTTTCCGTTTAAACCAGATTGAATAGTTAAAATTAAGTTGGACAGCTGAGGACTTCAGGGTTTATGAGTCACAGCCGACCTGTTATTTGGCAGAATCGATCAGTTTGTTGTCATGTGGAAACCACCTAAACATTTTCTGTACTGAAATCTATGTGGGTTTTGTTGCTGTTGTTTGTTTTTACTCTAAACTGCCTCCCAGTGAACAAGATTTGTAACTTAATCCTCGTCAGCCAAACTATTTAAAGTCTCCTAATGTACTCGGTGTTTGCTGCCTGTTCTGGGTGTTACACAATTTTATAAAATGTTAATAGTAATTCCTACTTTAAGTGAAACATTTGGTTATTCTGAGCTTTAGTCATCACTGTTGACTTTGTTTCTTTGGGGAAACAGTGGCTTAAAAGAAGGATCTGTACTTTTGTGTTGTTTGGGGCTAATAAAGGATTTTCTTGTTGGGAAATGAGAATGTAACTCTTCTATCTTTCTGAAGACCTTCATTCTTCATCTTGTAGGTCACATTAGATAAATAACACAATATTGCCTCATCACTTTTTTTTTTCCTTTATCGGGATCCTTCCTAGAGTTCTTCAAAATCCTATTTCATGTGTTATTACTAAGAGCCCAGTAGAGAAGCCAGTTTCTTGGTGGAAATGTTCATGTATGTTAGGACTTTGATCTTGGCCATTTGGATTGCAGAATCCAGGTAGTTTGAGAGACGGGGGGGGAAATCAGCATTAAGTATTAAACCCCCTGCTATCGCAGTTCTTTCTCAACTAAAACGGCTGCCAGGGTATAGTGGTGCCCTGCTCTGTTGGGTCCGATTGGATCTGGTGTGATCCACAGAATTAATTGTGCAAGCAAAGAAATGGGGATTCCATCTAGTCTGCCCTTTTGCTCCCTGAACTTCTTTTAGACATGCTCTTTAATTTACACTAGATCTGGACTCTTGAGGACAAGTGGGCACGGAGAGTGAGAATAAGCCTATGGGATCGCAGCCACTCACTTGGCATTCCAAGTAGGACCACAAGCTCCTTTTCATGCCCCTGGTGCTCAAGATATACAGGGAGTAGGTGTCCTGGTTAGCTGGGATACTCCCAGTTCATACCAGTTCTCCTGGCATTGTCATCAGTTGCATCCCTCTGTCAGCCTAAAAAGTGGCCGAGTTCGAATGATAAATTCTTGCATCCGATCCCGTATCACTAGCTTTCTTAAATGCAGTACAAGTGTGTTGGCCAGCTTTGAAAAGTCTATACATAGCACTAACCCAAACCTTCCCATGAAAAGAGTTTTCCATGCTTATTTTAAACATTCAGGGGAAAAAAAGCGATTTCTAGCCTCTCTTTCTCTGACCCATTTCCATACCTAAATCCTCATAACTAGAAAATTTAACAAGTTTAACAAAAGCTTATTCTGTGTTCCTACCGTGTCTGCTCCCTGCTGGGCACTTTGGGATGTGTTATCTCAGTAACTTAGGTTTCTTTCTGACCTGAATCTGGTGTCCTAGACATTCCTGGCTACAGCCTTGTCCAAACACCCTTGCTGCCGCACTCGGGTTTGGCGATGGGGGACCCCGACACCAGCCTTCTCAGGGCCACCTCTCCCTTCGATTCAGTCAAACTCAGGAGGCAACGGTACCTCGTCCTGAAAGCTCAGCTAAGAAGCTCAGTTACTTCTGCGGACTTTCAGCTGGAGCCTGACCAGGGCAAGAAAATGATCTGAGGGCAGTGGGCTTGGTCTGTTCCCACGCTGCCCTTTGTGAAGGAGTAACAGGAGAGCCCAGCCAAGGTATAATGACACCAGGGCACCCAGGTATATTTTTGAATTCTAATCTCTGGGATACTTTGGCACTCTTCGGTGCTAATTGCTCTTTCTCATTCAGTGCTGGGATTTTAGAGAATTTCTGAAATATGTGTGTTTAAAATTGATTTCCTGATTTTTACATTTATACCCAGCTGTTTGTTATTCAGTTCAGCCATCAGCATCTGAGTCTCAATGGACCATGTAATGTGCAGCTGTAGCCAGATGTAATGCTTCTGCTCCCTGTTTCTGTTAGAAGCTTGGAGAGGGAAGCTAAAGACTGCTGATAACCGTGTTGCCTGCATTAATTTACCCTCTGGAGCTACACAGATTCTGCTTGGCAATTTCATTTCATGACCAACAAGCAGAGCAGTGTTTGCGATCTCCATGCCTGGTAGTAATGTTGACACTGTGTATATCAAGTGTATCTGCATTGATACGAAAGGTACTTGTATGGCTAATTCAAACCGCGGGAAGCTGTCTGATCTGCGTGCATAAATACTCTGGAAGCAAGGTTGTACTTAAATCAGCCGGGATTCAGATCAGACCTTGGCCTAGATGAAAGCAGGTTCATAAACTAGTCTCTTGAACAGAGAGACTTAGGATTTTAGAATCATTTCTTTTCAGTCTGTAGTCCAACCTTGTTTCTAATTTGCATTTATTATTCAAATCTGTGTTTCCTTTTGTATTTGTGTTATGTATCTTTGTTTAGAGGCTACCGCTTCTACTAAATTTAATTACTTCCCTTCGAGCTTTTAAATTGAGGGCAGCTTCTATTAATTGTTAATTACTCTCCCCTGCCATTTACACAGCAAAGGTACAGTTACTAATTGAGGGTCTGTTCTGTGCAATGACAGGAGGCTTCTTCAGCCTCAATATTTACCTTTCTGTGGGGACTGATTTTTATTTCTCTAATCTTATCTTTTATTAAACATAAAAGTAGACATTCTAGTGATATATTGGCCATTCCTGTAATCCAGTGTTGTTCTATGTCCCAGAGGACTAAATGGGACTCGTACTTGGCTCTGTGCTGCCATCTGGTGGTGTCTCGAATCTCTTCTAGCCCCCTAAGACCAATTCCTGATGGGAAGGTGGTACCCTTGGGTCTGTTCCTTTGCTAGTTTGACCCCACGTCCTCTCTGGGGATTTAAAATGAACTTCATTCCCCACGGGTGGCTGAGGGGAAGCATCAGTATGGCTCGGTGTTTTTTATGTCACCGAGTACTCATTGCGTATCTTCTAGATATTTGTCAAAATGACTGTCGTCTTAAAATTCCTTACTCGATCTCTGTGGCATGTGGTTCTTTTTACTTTTCTGATTCTTCATGTCTCTCACCTCCCAACTCCCTACACCCAGTTCTTCTTGCCATCACTTGCTCCTTGGCTCTCAACCTGTCATTCTCAGCCTTCCTTTCTTAGAAAGCTTGTATCTTCAACCACACTGCCTAGACTGAAGGGGGTGGGGGGAAAGCTGGATCTCACCATTTGATCTGTTAATTTTATGTGGGTGTCTTTTGGTGAGCTGTGTTTCTGCCTCGGTAGCCTGTGCTTGGTGTCAGTCATGGGAGGTGGGGGATGGAGTCTGTCTGCTCCACTGTGGGTGCTTCCTGAGTGTTCTTGAGTTGGCCACGGTCCCATTTCAACAATTTATTAAGAGCCGTATGAATCCCACAAAGGGTTTTGTAATTTACAGAAAGAACAGTAAGAGTTGTTTCTTCCTTTATTTATTAGACTCCGTGTTTCACAACATGAAGTTCCCTCCCAGCCCAGCTTGGGCTATTTCGTTTCTTACTGACATTTTAGTCTTCTCTTTGAAATGGATTTGCTGTAATACTTGGCTTTCATGTTGCGATGTGCTCTGGTCCACAGCCCTAGAACTTTTTAGTTTAAAAAGAAAAATCATAAAGGTGGAGGGCAAGAAAGAATGAAGATAGAGGTTGAATTAATGGGCGTGGCCAAGTAAAAAGGTTTCGATCCCTCGTTATTAGGCTTATGGCAAAACCAAAATGATTTGAGTTTGTGCTTTTTATTGGATGGTGTAAAAATGCTCTCCAGCACCGCCAGGTGGGTAGCCACGTTAAATGATAAATCTGCCATCTCTGACAGTAATCCTAGGCAAGGAGCCGCAGCATAGATGGGCAATGCTATGTCCCTCTGTCCCTGGAGGTGGCTGCCCCTGGGAGGGCCAAGCCATACCAACAAGGATGAGCACAGGTCGGGTTTCTGGGGGGTACGCTTCAGCCTCATTTGAGGAATGACCGCTCCCTTCTCTCCTCCCCACCCGTGTCCGGGCTTCTGTTTGAGGAGTCATCTTGCATAGCCTCTGACCTACATTTTAGAGAAAAGAACGCATCAGAGGAGGTTTGCCCTGTTATATCACCAGGTCGTGCTGGTGGAGGTATGTGGTGTGTGAAATGGAACGGTCTTTCTAACTGTAGTGCTTATTAAGCTATTGATACAGGGCGGCTGTCGACTTAGGCAAAGTGTGAAGAAAATCCGATTAGAAAATGATTACTCTTCTACCAGAAATGCATTAAGAGGGTAGTGGTTACGGTGCAGGGACAGTAGGAATTCTGACGGGACTTCTGTGATCAATCAAATATTATGCACTACACAGCTCTAAAAATGAATTGTGGTGTGAAACTTAGAATATCCATTGTAGTGCTGATTCTGTACATACTCCACCTATAAATTTGTGTATCATACATAAATTACAGATGGAGGGGCGATAAAACAGTATTTCTTAAGGATTATGGTCTTAAAATGGGCTATAACCTTTGTATAAATATCCTACATGAAACCATTTTAATATTTGGAACCTCATACATGAGCTTGAAATCATGATAATTATTTTAAATGATACTGGTTGGGTTCATTTTTATTAAAACATTTCTGGCAGTAATGAAACTCACTTATTAAATGTGATTTTGGAATTAAAAATGGAAGGCTTTACAAAATCTTTAAACTGGAGGAGGGGAGGGGAGGCCCATCTGTAGGAAGCCAGCTGCAGTACCTTCTGATTCCAAACCCCCCCCCCATCCCAAGCTGAGTGCCCCTCTGCTGCTACTGTGTCCTCAGCACGTGCGTGTGCAGGGACACGTAAGCCACGGTGCTCATTTGTGACATTTACCGTGGTCTTGCGGCATCTTGAGTCCTAGCTGGCTCTCCCATTAGACGGCAGGACTCTCAGTGCAGAAACCAAGATGAAGTAAGCTTTCTGACCACAGCACCTACCACCTTCCGCTCCATATGGCGCAGAGTGGGCGCGAGCACATCAAATCAAAGGAAAACGGAAGAAAAGTCGAGACTCCTATTTTGGGTATTGAAATGAACTGAGCAAATGCTCATGGAGCTCCTACCATATGCCAGGATGTGGGACGCGAAGACTAAAAGCATGTCATCGGAGCTAACGCCGTCCTTCCTGAGCTCTTGGCGTTCCGACTCTGGGTGCAGGGAGCTCTGTAGTCACGGGGAGCGCTGCCAGTGTCCCCAAAACACAACTTGAGGGCCTAAGCTGTGGGCTTAATTATTCACCCCGAGAGACACGACTTTATTCCACATTTGCGCACACGCACGTTATATTCCTTGCCTAAGCTTTGTCAGCTTTGCAGTGCACAGTTTGAAGACAGCATTTTGAGTCGCGAGTTTATTTTTGAAGCTTTATTTAAAACCACTCAATGGAAGATAAATGTTAAATGTGCTTCATAACTTCCGTCATTGAAGTGAGAACTTCTGTATCAGTTTTTCAGGCTAGTTTCATTACAAAATGAGGAATAATTATATATCTATTACATTTTACACTTTTATGCCAGGGCTCCTGAAGGAGGAGACCATGGGCCCAAGGCAATTCAAATATGCAGATGTGTTTTTTAATTCCTGGTGACTTTGGGACCTGTAGTCTATGTTGAGTGGCCAGGGCGGGGAGGACGGAAGTAGTATTTTCTCTGTTACGCTTCCCTCAAGCTAATATGATTGTGTCACGTCCACCGAAAGGATTTCAAAAACATTCCAGGGATCGAGAAGGACAGGATGTGTTGGTAGTATGTATTTGGGCTCTTGCAGATTTTTAATGGAAGATTTCCCATCTTCAGAGACTTCAGTGTCTCTCAGGAACATGGCAAATTTAGAAAAATTGTATAATTTTCGTGTCATTGACAACGGGACCATGTGATCCTAAGGGAAAGTAGGACAGGAGGAAGTGCAAGGCCAGGCAGGGCAAGGCGGAAGGAAAGAGCCGTATCCGTGGATCTGGCCACATCTTCCCTGTGTTCTTGGTGTGAATTGCTTCCGGCAACATGGAGAGAATACAGAACAATCATTCCCAAGACCGAGACCCTGTTTTGGAGAAGATATAAAATAGGTTCTCTGTTACATAAACACACTGACTTGTGTTTAGTACTTGATAAGATCTGCATCTACCACAGTAACATTTTCACATCTAATAAATTGCATCAGAGAATGAAATTAACAATTGTTTACAGAAACTTTGCAAGATATAGTTTCTATGGAATTTTAATTATGGAGCAGTAGAACTCTGAGCCACCAGGAAAACCCTGTTTTAGGCTGTATTTCCTATGTAGTAATTTATTTTGTTTCTGTTATTTGTCACTCTGGCCTCTCCCTTTTCCCTGTCTAATGGTTTTAGTTCTTTATTTCGTGGCGTAGCAAATGTTAAATGCTCACTTCTATGCCAGTCACTGTTTATTATGGCTGGGGGATCCCTGCATCCTCACAGTTGTCTCCCCGTTTACAGAAAAGGTCATTTTTTACGAGCTTCCTGTTTTGCGAGTCTTCCAGCCACGGCATCTTCTCTGTGTCAGGCTCTCGTCCACGCTCCAGCTGGGGTGTGCCTGCTGTTGAGCTCTGCCTCCGTGATCGGTTGTGTTAGCTGCTATTCTTCTAGCCTCCTGCCACTCGCGGTGTCTCACTCAGTTCAGGAGGCTGGAGCAATTTCCCACGGACTGGGCAGCTCATGCAACACTAATTTTGACTGGAAGGTCCATCATCGAGGTGCCGGCAGATCAGGGGTCTGATAAAGCCCCTCTTGCTACCTGTCGAGGGCCACCTTCTTGCTGTGTCTTTCCATGACAGAGGCAGAGTGAGGGCTCTGGTGTCTCCCTCTTCTTACAAGGGCTCATCCCATCAGAGGGGCCCCACTCTCATGACCTCTCAGCCTAATTCCCTCACCACAGCCTACCTCCAGAGAGCAGCATTTCGGAGGTTAGGGCTTCAGCATAGGAATTTGGAGAGAGGGAGATACAGATACTCCATCCATAATAGGTAGTGAGACTACAAAGACATGGAAGTAGACCCCAAAAGAGAGAGAGGAGCCACCGTCTCCACTCCTAAGGAGGGCGCAGCTGGGGAGGTGACCATGAGATATCAAGACCCACGAACTGTGAACGGTGGCTTCCTATAAACACACATTCTTTGGGATTTCCCTTTCAAGCTTGGAGCAAGAACACTTGGAAAACCACCTCAGAGAAAGTTCCCAAACCCTCTGGTTTCATGAGGCTTAAAAAGTAACGTTAAAGTCACAGAAAGACACGGCATTGAGATTGTAAGAATTCATAGGAAAAATATGACTCCTGTTTCTTAGTTCAACACATGGCCAGTTCCTTCTGTGCCATCACGTTACACAAACTTTTCACATCTGGTTTTTCCAGATCATTTTCTTGAGAATGTTACTTTGTGTAAAGAGATCTCTTTGGAACCTTTTCCACAATGTTTACCCAGTAGGATCTTTGTAACCTTCTATCCGGATGTAACAGGAATCCCTTTAGATCTGAATGGATCCTGGAGATTTTAAAGTGTGTAAGCTGATCTGGATGGATGGTCACACTATGGTTCATATATGTAAAAAGTTCTGCCAGGGTTATTTTGATTTTCCTGTCTGTGGGGCATAACTAGTACTAGCTTCCTGAGCTTAGTCTCATCACCCTGTATCTGGATTTTACTGAAATTATATTATGATCTAATCCTTGGGTCACAGTTGTGGGTTCCCGGTTAGCGATAATTAGAATCAGGATAGTCTGGAATGTTTGTGATGAACTATTTTTGCATGATTAGGATTTCATTAATAAGATGAACAGGAAAGTTGGGGGCTTAGCACTGGGTTGATACATCAGGAAATTACCAAGGAGTTTTTCTGTTGGGGGGGGGGGAGGAAAGGACTTGTTATATTTATCCCCATTTTGTTCGCATTTCCATGAGTAACCCATAGGAGACACTCTGTTTAATTCCGAGCCTTTTAAAGCCAGCATTGCTATAAGTTAAACAAACTTTACACGGGGCGCTTAAAGGTTCAAGTTGTTTGAGGGCTGGGGTGGTGATCGAGGCGGACATGAGCACAGAATTGGCAGGTGCCGTGGCCGCCCCGGCTCACAAGTGACTTCACTGTTCCCTCTCAGCTTGAAAGGGTCCCCCTGATGTTTCTCCTACAGCAGAGTTCAGCCTGCTTTCCTTTTCTTTTGCTCTGAGAAACTGTGGCAGTCTTTTTTTCCCGCCTCTAGTATTATTCTGGTTTGTTTTTATTTGAGATATAATTCACATACCAAAATAGTCACCGTCCTAAAGTGTGCACTGGTCTGAGTGTATTCATAAAGCTCACCCCAAAAGTGTCTTTTCAGAATATTTTCATCACCCCCAAAAGGAAGCCCCAGCTACCCCCTCCGTTGTCCCCTCCCAGCCCGCCTCCCGTTCCCTTAGGCGAGCACTGTCTGCTCTGTGGGTTGGCCTGTGCTGGACATGTCGCTTAAATGCAGTCATGCCCTACGTGGACCTTTGTGTCTGGCTGCCTTCACGTAGCGTGTGTTTTCAAGGTGCACCGTGCTGCGGGCGGACCAGTGCTCCGTCCCTCTTTATGACTGAGCGTTGCTCCACGGCGCGGGCGGACCCCGCCTGATTCATCAGCGGACGGCCGTTTAGGTTGCCTTGGCTGTTAGGAATAACGCCGCCGTGAACATCCACGTACAAGTGCTGACGTGAACATGTTTCTCGTTGGGTCTGTGCTTAGGAATGCAACCGCTGGGTCATAGGGTGATTCCGTGTTTATCTTTTGGGGGAACTGCCGAGCTGTCTCCAGAGCGAACGCACCATTTCACGTTCCCACCAGCAGTATGGTAGGGGTTTCCAGCTTCTCCACATCCTCACCCGCACCTGTCCCTGTCGCAGTGTCATTTCTAGTCCTATTTATTTTGTAGATAAGAAGGAAAAATATGGGGCGCCTGGGTGTCTCAGTCGTTAAGCGTCTGCCTTCGGCTCAGGGCGTGATCCCGGCGTTATGGGATCGAGTCCCACATCAGGCTCCTCCGCTATGAGCCTGCTTCTTCCTCTCCCACTCCCCCTGCTGTGTTCCCTCTCTCGCTGGCGGTCTCTATCTCTGTCAAATAAATAAATAAAATCTTAAAAAAAAGAAAAGAAGGAAAGAATAAGGATGGTAAACCCCAGTGTCACAGGCAGGGCCAGGGATGGAATGCGTGTCTCTGGTGGTTCTCACCATTGTCTCTGCCACCCCGTCTCGGGGAAAGCTGGGTGAGAAAAGCATGAGAGAATAATTGTTCTGGAATTATCTGTTTTCATTTGCACCTCATCAGAATAGATTGTGTCCTCCTCCTCCACGGTCACATCCGTTGTGTCTCTCCTTCAGCCTTTTCTCCCAGCAGCGGCTTGAATAGCCAACTGCCTCCTCATCTGTCCCCACTTGGATGTGTCTCCTGCAATTTAGACTCGTCGCAAACCATACTCTCGATCCCCTCCTGTCTCCCGTCCCCATCTCGCTAACGAGTACCCAGCCACCTGGGGCAAGCCCTCAGCTCTTCAGTTCTCTGTTGTTCTCCACGTGCAGCTCCTGGACAAGTCCCGTGCACCCTGTGCCCATCCCTTAGTCACTCGCCTTCAGGCCCCTCTGCTCCCGCTGCCCCGAGCGAGCTACCGCGGCTTCCCCAGGACCTGGTCTTTCCCTGGGCTGTGGATCATGCCAGTGCCCCGCCCAGAGGCTTCCTTTCACACCTCCCAAAAAATCCAGTGTCCTTATACTGTCCTGAAGCCCCTGCCTGCCCACTGCTCTCAGTCCCTGCCTTCTCACCCCTGCTCAGGTGCCCTGCACTTGCTGTCCCTTCTTTGTCACGAACCCTCTTCCTCCAGATGTTTTGCACTGGCTGGCACTCCTTTTAAGTGTCTGCTTGAAATGTCGCCTCATCAGAAGACTGTCTCCGACCCCCCCTTTGTTTGACTAGCAGCCCTATTCCTTTCTGCACTCTTCTCTACTTCATCTTCCTGAATGGCGTTTCTGACTGGCCTTCTGGTGTGTGTTTACTGATTTGTTCATTTTCCACCTTGTCTTCTGGGATGCAGGCCCCAGACAGCAAAGGCTTCTTGTCTTTGTGCTGCTGCTATATTCTCTGGCCTGGAATCGTACTGAGCACATGCGGGGCACTCCATAAATTACTGGGGAGTGAGCAGGTTACTTTATTCTTCTTGACACCCCTCAGAATCTTTTTGCTGTCAACTTACATTGGGTGAGCTTTTAATCCTGCCTACGTTTTGCAAAAGATTTCTGAGCATTTATGCATAAATTTGTGTAAGCCTTTCTCTAGCACAATTTCTCCACATATAAATTTGCTGTGATGCGAGGCAGGTGCTTTGGAGGCCTCGTCTGAAAACTGTTTTTCCCCCCAAGTACCAAAGATGATGATTATATTATTGTCATTTTTATTACTCAATCTGGCTTTAATACATTATAACGGTATGGACCCTATTAGCCAAGTACGCGATAATAGCCTTGTATTATGATACCCTAGGATATAATATTGTAGTAATTTCTTATTTCTGTGGGTCTACTAATAAGGACCTCACTTAGATACACATCGAGCTCTAATAGTTTAGTAATAAATATCCAAGGATAGGAATCTGCCGTTGAGAATATGATCTACGACATGAGACACCACAGTACCAAAAGGGATATTGACAAAGTACATCCGTATATTTTTGTAGGTTAGTTTTATTCTTCTTGTGGTGTCTCACATTATGACCTAAGAGTCCAGATTTTTCAGGTACCTTCCAGCCTTCCTCTTGTCTGTTTATTCCATTTCATGCAATGGCCAAAAATAAGTGAGGCTAATATTAACTTTGGTGAAGATAATGTTCCAGTGCCTTCCAGTACACTAAATAATTCAAGAGAATATGATGCAGTGGTCAAAGATGTGCTCCCTACCATCAGGTTCACCTGACTTTGAACCTTACCTTCACTCTCGAGTGCACTGTGTACCAGAGAGACGTCATCTCTGCAATCTTCAATTTCCTCACCTGTACAATGGGATGAATAACAGCCACCTTGTGAGTTTGAGAATTCTAGGCAATGATTTATATCAAGTACGCGGCATGTAATAAAATGCTCAATAAATGTTAACTGCAATTATTATTACTATTATCATTTTAAAATATTTGCTCTCTCTGAAGAAATATTCTTTAGCAAAGTGATGCTAGGAGGGCCGTCAGGTAAAGAGTAGTAAAAAGGCTTTAAATAGGGCAATAAAATGCAAATGTATTCCCCCAGAACGCAGAATGGTATCTCCTTCAACTCGTTGAAAATAACAGATACAACACATATAGAGACCCCCTTAAGGTACCATATACGTTTATAGCCTATTAAGGGTAAAAATTGATCTTTCTGTAGCACTGAATCTGGCCGAGACACTCAGAATACCCGTTAGCTTGTGTGCTCATTGAGTTGTTATGATGAGAGCCCACACTCTTCCTTCGTTTGGCATAAGCTTCTAGGGCTGGAGGGGAGAGAAAGAAAAAATGCTCCGAGTTTGTTCTTAAAGGCAATGGCCTGCTTGTCAGGAGTCTGTGCGATCAGTGAGACTGAGCTTTCTGCCCTTCCTGGCTCCGTTTTGTTACCTGTCTCCCGTTCAGACTGTAAACCAGTGGTTCCCAGACGTCCGCGCACATCAGCACGGAATCTCTGTGGGGCGCGCGCAGAGCCTTGAATGCCGGGCAGCTGTGCCCAGACTTTCTCATGCGGTGGGCCCCCGAGGTGGGGCTGAGCCTCGGCGTTTCTAACGAGTTCCCAGGCGGTTCTGCTGCTGCCGGCCGGGACACCCCACGTCCCAAACCAGTGCCGCGCCCAGTTTGAGACCTCCCCGGAGCGCTGGGCCCTGGGGTCAGCACAGAGTGTGCACTCAATAAATACTTGTTGGTTCGCTGCGTCTAATGACACCGAAATGAAATATAAAGGGAAGATAAAGTATATTAAGGCTCTCATTAAGTGCACTGCCTGATTCTCATTAAGACTGTCCTGATTTCTTTTATGTCCTGGGCATGTGGGCTCTGTGCTAATTTTCATGGCTTCTGTGTCCCTGTTGTGCCGTCATTTTCCTCTTCTCCAAGGTTCTCCTCCTTTACCCTTTCTTTTCTTGGCTCATTTTAGAGAGAACACTAATAATAGCCAACAGAATCCTCAGGACTAATACGTGAATGAGAACCCTTCTACCTCCCAGAGAGTTTTCCGAAGTCCCTTATCATTAATCTCATTTTACTCTGTGTCTCCACCCATTAGCAGACCGCTGAAGCTTTTGGCTTGTTGCTTCATTTTCTAAAAATTTTAAATTTGATTGAAATCGCCTCCACTAAGCTAACACTTGATTGAGTCACTGGGGAGAAGAAAAAGATTTATAGAGAAATGATACAAAGCAAATTGGACTTGCAGGGGAAGGATTGTTTGGAATTATCGCATTGCCAAATTCATTGTTTATCTCCCTCCTGTTTTTCTGACTTGTGAACGCTTGGATAGACCTTCACCAGGAAAGAATTTTTTGGGGGGAGGGGGGAGAGTTGTTTTGCACATCCTTTAAACTCTTCCTATTTGAGCATCAACAAATTATAGAGGAAAGTGATATTTTCCTTCATTAAAATAGAAAAAAGAAAAAAACTCTGAGTTTCAGTTTCCACTGACCTGTGACCGCTGGCAAGGGAGTCTTCTACGCGAAGATCTTGAAGACCTTTAAACATATTTTCTACTGAGTTTTCTCCGTCTGATTTTCACTCTTTGCTCTCAGCCAACACCTAAGTTGTTCTTCGATTAGTGTTTTCCAAGGTGGGTTCCGTGGAACACTAGGAGGGTGTTTGCTGGATGGAAAGGACTCTGGAGCAAAAATCAAGCAAGCTTACAAACTCAGGCTTAAAGTGTCTCTACTTCTTTGATTCAGGGACTGTCAGAAGGTTTAACATGACTGGTAGGCATCATGGACACAGAAGAGAGGGGCGTTTCTAGACTCTCAGGGGCCATGGAAACTTCCAGTGCCTCATCCTGTGGTATCACTCAGGAGCGGACCTTGTGAAGCTGAAACCCTTGATGGTATCATCATCTCAGATTCCTCTAGAAGCCTCAGAGATAAAGGATGTAGAAAGCTGTTCTTTCCTGTGCAGATACGAGAGACGCAATCTCGGTTCCCTTTCCAAAGTATGAAACCTCGTTTGTCAGTAATTCCATCACTACTTAAGGCCTCAGTGCCTCCCTCTACTGAATGCTGGTTGGTTTCTGGTTAAATTTTTTTGGAATGTAGAAATTTTTATTCTGTATTCTTTATATCCAGACAAAATTTCACTGCCTATTTTACCCGCTATTCTCTGGCCAAATTACTTCCAGGGTGAAATACTACGGAAAGGTCACGAGTTTGGGTTGTTTTTTTGTTTTTTGTTTTTTTTCCTCTGAGTTGTCAGCTTTCAGGTTTATGGAAAATTCAAGTTAATATTAATTTGAAGTCAGTCATTCATAATTTAAACAAGCCCATGAAGCCACACCTGCAAATGTCAGAATTACTGCTTGCCAGTTTGTACTCTTTCAAGTTCATTGTTCACCCTCCGCCCCTCCCCCAGTGCCCCCCTAAGGCCATATTCCAGTTAGCAATATTCTGTGCCGGTCATGTTGCTTTTCTCAGTCACTAGAAAGTGCCAAGGAAGTGTAGTTGGAGCCAGGGAGGCTATTAATCTCTGAGGCACCGTCAAAGGAAAGAGTAGAGTTTTATAGCTGCAGGTTATTAACGCTACTGACAACAGAAAAGTTGACTTTTTTTTTGCCTTTGCATTGGGGCGATTGCTGCTTTTTAAAAATCGGCAATGAGAAGGATGTGCATTTTTAGCTATTTCCTAGTGCATGTGTAAACGTGGCGAAAGATGAAACCAAACACGCCCTTTATAAAGAGATGGTTAGCTTTCTGGACGCGGTGCATTCTCAGGCACTGTGCACAACTTCGCTCCTCATTGCAGGGTGTTTGTTTGTGAGAGCGCGTGTCCCCGCCCCTCCAGTCCTTGTTTTCCGTGTCATCCCCCTCTGCACCCCCGACGTGAGGAATATTGGCAACTGAAAAGAGTTAGACCACCCCCACTTGACCGCGATATTATGCTCGTTAAGATCCACTGCGCTGTGAAAACACATCCATAAAACATCGAAGGTGGAGTTTAAGAACACGGTCTTCTCTCTCCTCGAGGGGCAGTCCAAACTTCTTTAACGTGATCTGTTACAGAGCACTGTCGTTTTCTGTTTCAGCCAATCTGGGTTTCATTCACTGACTCTAATTACCAGTGCAGGTATTATATGAATTAGTTGGTGAGAAACTCCAAAACGCGCGCACACATCAGTGTGTGGTACGTGCATGTTCCGAGCGCAGAATACCTCATTTAAATGAGTGGCAGGGAGCACAACATCATTGAAGTTGTCAGGAAAACAGAAATTAGGTATTTTACAGCCCTCCCTTTGTCCCTGCACGCTGCTTTCCTGTATCAGAAGCTAGAGGAGCTGCAAAATGTGTACAGAATTGAGTGGGATCTGGGGTGTAACCTATTACCCTGAAACATTGGCAAGAAGGAAATCATTTCTTGTTTTCTGCATGTTCTTATGTAACCTTGAACAAACTGTTCTGTCTTTTACTTTTTCCTTGCTGGGGAAGAAAAAGAAAAAACACAACAACAAACTGCAGCCTTGTTTTTGATAGCTGTACTCATTTATGTGCCTTTCTTAGTTTTTTGAAACCACATCTCTGTGTTTGCTTCCCCCCCCCCCCCCTCCGCAAACTTCCCAAGTGTTGGATTGCAGATGCGAGCCTGGACTGAGAGTCCCAGCAACTTGACTTTTAGCAATATTTTAATTACTTGGAAGATAACAGTGTGTTCACGTGGGCTGGATCCCGTTATGGCTCCGCTGCTGTGTTCTGATGTCAGCAGGATTATGCAAGTGTGGATGCCCTGCTTGTATCTCCACATTTTATGCGGAAGTAGATCGGGAGAGGTTAAGACACAGTCTACAGAAAAGCAGTGACACCTTTGCAAGCCTAGACCTTTTTTGTTTTGTTTTGTTTGTTTGTTTGTTTTACCTTAGCCTGAGCCACTAAAAAACTGCTTTTATTTGGTACTTTTCATTCCCTTTTTCCTTCCAACTTGATAATTTGGGGGGGGGGGGGTGTCTCTTCTGTCCTTTGCTTGAGTTCAGATCTCTTTATTCTTTTTTCCTGTCCCAGACGGTTAAATTTGCCTTGTCAATTCATTTGTGCCCCTCTCCTTTCAAGCACCATGCCCTGCTTCCAGTGTGTGCTTGGGTGCAGAGAAGGGAGGATGGAAGAGTCCAAAGAGAAACCGTGGATTGCAATGTCCTGCCCACGTCCTTCAGGTGGTTGGGTTTTTCTCTTAGAACAGGCTGTGTTTGCACTCCAGGTGTCACAGGGTGTGACAGCCTTCATCAGCTCTCTTCCCACAGTTGGGGGCAGAGTAGAGAATCATGAGTGGGACTCGGGATTGAGAACAGTATGGAGCATGGATCCTGTCCTCTTGGAGTTGTGACACCCCTGCTCCCTCAGAAGGGTGATAAACATTGCTGGTCCCCCATATCACCAGTGGGGCGGGTGCTCAGGGTCCGCAGGGATAGGCAGTCGTCTGTGGTTTCCTCAGGGTCTTAGCCCAGGTGGGCGGGCTCCCTCCGGAGTTCCTGACCCACTGGCCTCCTGCTAAAGGTGGGGAACTCCGTGGCAATGGGAGGAACTGATGAGCCATAGAAAATGTCCCAGCCTCAGTCCCTGCAGTTCCCAGAGAGAAATCCAGTGTAAGAGGCTTGAAAACATCCTGCTCAGGTTGATCTCTTTTGAATGGTGGAAGAACATGAAATGTTCAGCAATCATGGCAGCACGTCGTTGAGGCATCTCGATGCCTTGGGGTTTCACATACCTTTGGGACATGCGGGAGATGCTTGATACTACAAAGGGGTGGAAAGTGGCAAGTAGGGGACGTTGTATTGCCCTTCATGAGCCGGGGTGTGGGTCTCACTTGGTTCTGGGTTGGGTTGGCTGCTTCAAGACCATTCTCCCTGACCCACAGCTCTGTGCATACAGCATATGTGCTCTCCTCCACTGTTCGCGTCTTCTCTTGTATTAGGCGAGCAATTGGTTATGTAGAGCCAGTGTTTGTCAGCCATCACCTCTCCGTCCCCACGTGGTCACTCTGTCCCCTGACTGTTGTGCCCCTCTCTAATCCCTTCCACCCCAAGTGGCCAGGTCAGTCGAGCTCCGGCCATCCTGTGGGGCCACGCCCCTTCTCAGAACACCTGTGCTCAGCCTTCCCACTCTGGTTCTCAGAGCTCTGCAGACTGTCTGCTGTCTCTTACCTGTCACCCCTCTTCACCCACACCTTATACCCACTAGCCTGGTGAACATGTTTCTCACTTGCCTGCCTCCTTGCCTGTGTTCTGACTCCCTCTGCACAAAACTCCCATTTGTGAGGGAAGGGGAGTGCAACAAACCCACAGCTGACACAACCCACCTGCTTCCCAGGACCAGGTCTGCGCTCTCATGGGAGAGCTTGGATGGGTACGCTGTGTGATCCTGTGTGATCTTCAAGCACTGGGACATTCTTAAAGGCGGGAGATGCCAAGGTCTGGGAGAGGGAAGGACTCTGAGCTACATCTCCATAGTCTTTGGTTTCTAGGTTTTCTTAAAAGGACAATTCTGCTTGAAAAGGTTAGCCTTTTAGATCCTTCTAGAAAGAGAACTTGTATTGGGTTGAATGGGGGCCCTACAATGATATGGGTGCTCTCTTGAAAATATCCTTTCTGCCACATCCTATCTTTCCCCTGGGATGCTAACTTACATTTTCGATATCGAAAACAATGGAAACACAGTTCTCTTTCAATTATCGATTTATTATTTATGGAAAATACTTAAATCCAGTAGGGTCAGTAGCCTCGCTTGTACTCTTTTGGGCTTGCCTCTCCAGCTCAGCTGGCTTAGAATAAACATGATAACCGAACTAAGCAGTGCATGTTTATGAAACCCAAGCCAGTGCCTCCCCTAATCGGGTCCTGCATTTGATTTATTCGTTCAGTGCGTATTGAATGCCTGCTAAGTGACAGGCACCACACCGTGGGCTACGTAGGGTTTCAGAACAGCCTTCATGGAGCTTCTATTTGATAGGAAGAGAGATGGTCATCCAGTAATCACACAAATACACAATTACAAACTAGTTTAAGATGTATAAGCAAGGGGTTTGACTTAATTCGGGGTGGAGCTGGTCAAGGCTTCACTGACAATGAAATGCTTAAGCTTTATATAAAAGGTCTTCCTGTCGTCTACTATAAAGGATTGCCATACAATTGAATGACCCACACTGCTTGCTAGACTTTCAAGATGTCTTTTCTCATGTGTGTGATGTGCATTTGTTGAATACTTCCCACTTTGTTAAATTGTGTCTGTGGACTGTTTGGGGAAACTTTGAGAAGACTTTAACCAATGGAAACCATAACCTTTTTTCAAAGACATTGCAAAATTTAGTTAAAATAATCTAGTTTGTGCTGTGACCTGACCTTGGTTGATGCAGACACCTAAGATAGACATTTCTTTTTCTTTTTTTTAAAGCTTTTATTTAGTTATTTGAGAGAAAGAGAGGGTGAGCACAAGCTGGGGGAGGGGAGAAGCAGACTCCCTGCTAAGCAAGGAGCCTGATGGAGCACTCCATCCCACAACCCCAGGACCATGACCTGAACCGAAGGCAGACGCTTACCCAACTGAGCCACCCAGGCGCCCCTAGAAGTTTCTTTATACGATTACCAATCTGTGTTATTTGTCCTTAGAAACCAGCAGACTGGAACGTGCTGATACACGTTGCCTTAGGAGGTGATCATTGTTGCAGGGCCCCTGGATGCTGTCCTGTGGCTTTAGCCAAGGGACTTTTGCCCTTTTCAGAACCAAGCAGTGTCATTTAAAAGTGGAAAAGCTAACTGCAGATAGATAAAATATAATTCGCTTTTTATAAGGTAATGGTCTTGTGGTTAGTTGGCCCTTCTCCGGGTCCTTATAAATTTCTCTGACACTTAGAGGATAGGATCCTTTACAAAGAAAGCTCTTACGCACCTGTATCTTGTCTGATCCAAACGAGTCCGTGAATTAGATGGCCCTGTTACTGCAGTGGGATACAGAAGGAGACTGTAGCCCAGGAAGACGAAGTGGGTAGCCTCAGGTACCACAGCCAGCAAGTCAGGTAGTAGAGGTCTTCCAATGCCAAAATCTAGTATTTTTGTCTCAGTAACAGACTGCTCCATACAAATGCCTCAGAGCTGATTGCTGTCCTGAGCGTGAAATCCCATGTACTTAACTTTCCTCCTGTCTGAAGTGCGAGGTATTAAAACAAAACAAAAACAACTTCTTCAATATAATTTTGTAGTAGAGGGTCCACTATTTCAAAGATTGTTATTTTATGGAAAACCAAGGTCATAAGAGAGGAAGCTGTAGTCTCACAGGTTGGAGGAGTCCTTCAGAAGAATCCGATTCATTTATGTCTTTAAATTATCTACCACAAACATGATAATTATGTGACACATTCTCTGGACATTTGTTGTTGTTGTTGTTATTATTATTATTATTATTATTATTATTATTATTATTATTCCAGCCAGTTTCTCAACAAAATGCCACACAAGAGCATTCTTTTGTTCCTTAGATCGACTGTTAATTAGTTTTCCCCCAGCAGTCTCTCTTCAGTTAAGTAGACGGGTGCGCTGGTCTCCTTTGGAGCTTCCTAGTACGCGGATCCGTCCCCGAAAACGGCTGCAGGTCTGCCCTCCCAGAGGAGACACTTCCAAGAAAATGAAACGATTCCAACACATCCACAGTCAATGTCAGCTGTGTGCCATGGCTAAATCAGGAGATGTCTCATGGTGTTGTCTTTTTCTTTTCTCCCGTTTGTAGTCTAAAGATTTTTTTTCTTTTCTATCAACACATTTCTGTTATTTCTGTCCCAAGAAACACCTGTTTAAAAGAGACTGAACCAGTTTATTTGAGCATTCATAGATGTATGCTGGTTCATCTTTCTCTTAGCTCATCTTGAATGTACTTTTGGCAGTTTGTCGTTCTTAATGATGACATTATAAGTAATAATGGACCGACACTTGGAACATTTGGGAAATACAGAAAAACAAATATCCCATTTCGGTACTGCCCAAACATAGCCGCAGTTAATTTCGCTGTATAATGGCTAATATGTTTAGAAAGCAAGATGCTTGACCTCAGATCCTCAGGTTGGGAGGAGTCCTGAGGTGGGGTACTTAAAGAGCCTGCACACGGGGCGTGCACAGTCAGTGCCTGGCCGATGCTTCCAGAGCTGGTGCATATTTGTATAGCAGTGGTCACGGGGTCCATCCTCGCCTCTTACTCCCTTGTGCCTCCCCTGCACCAGTGATTTGAACTTTCATCTTTCTTTGGGTTATTTTGCCATCCCATAGTTACTGCAGTATCTTTGGGAAGATGCGGTTGATATTTAGGGCTGAGGCTCTTACACAGGGAGGGATGTGCCCAAGGTGCTGAGATTTTATTTCGATGAGGAAAGACATTTTTAAAGAAATCTAACATCAGCTTTTATTGTAAATTGTAAAATTGTGTAGATAATCTCAGTGAATATTAATAGGACTATCTTTTAAATAATTTCAGTTTCTGAAAAATCTACATTGTCCTTATTGATTTTATTTCATAATGGACCAGAGAAGACTCTGTGCACAGATACTGCTTAGGTGAAACGTGAAGGTCAAATAAAGATCTGAGCAGTCGAGTTACAATACTATTAAGGGAAGACCCTAAACTCCCTTTACCAGCATATTCTATGAGATATAAATCCATGAGCTAGCTATAGTAGATGATGAACATTCATTGAAATGTAGGAATTACCATAACGGTCATAATCTTTACTCCATGTGTCATATGTATCATTCATACAAATTTCTAGTTGCCCAGAAAAAACGGGAAAAAAAAATGTTGATGGAAAGGTGTTAACTCGGGCTTCATCTGTCTTTTCTCCCTGTGTCCTTTACTAGGACAGAGTAAGTACAGGTGACAGATACAGACACATTCACACAAAACAAGTAGGTAGACTATTCATTTGTAGATTGTCCTTAAAAGTCCAATCGATATTCATGCTTCCTCTACAGTTAGTACTACAATTTCATCGTAATCAGAGAACTTGAGAAATAGGGCAAGTTCCCATTTCTTCCAAGTTTCTGAATTGGAATAAGTGAAAGAACAATAAAGTGAATTATTGTCCTGACAAAATATGATCATTTGATACGGAATGGTTTTAACAGAGGTACAGATAATGTAAGTTCACATAAGTGCATTTCCTCCTTTCAATAATTTCTCTCTTAGCCACGTGTGCTCATGCGTTATGAGCTCCTGAGTAGGTGAGCAGGATAGATGTGCTGGTCCTAGATGGTTTTTAAGACCTGTTCTAACCCTGATACTCTGTAGAATGGGTTCTGAAAAGGAAAAACAAAACTTTTTTTGCATAAACACCTGATTCTAATCCCAACTGCTGACCCAAACTCTTGAGAGCATTGAGAAAGCACCACTGATTCCATAAACCCAGTGCCAATGCTAGCCACCATCTTGAAAAGTCTTACAAGTGAAGCTCTTCTGCCTTTCCTCTCCCCATCTGCTCTATCCCCTGTCCAGGCATTTCTAAAGGTTCCTTTTCAGTCCCAACTGCTATATTATTTAAATCCCATCTACAGCACTCACTACAAGCAGTGCTCAAATCTGCTTTTGTATTTGAAAACAAAGCTTTAAAAGCAGCCAGGGGAGCCACACAGAAGAGTAGTGATTTTGTGACAATGGCCTAAATCCAAGAAATGCATTTAGAAAGAGTTTTTGTTTGTTTTCAGCAGAATTGCTTTCAGTGTGTTTGTCCATTGAAAATGGAGAAAACTGAGTTCCCATGTAGATCAAAAATCTCTGAAGGAAACTGGAGATTTTTTTTGTTACAGCTAGAAGAATATGTGTACCGTGGTACTTTATGTTCCATTACCTTACAAAACTATTTAAAATGTAGTTTATAATCATACAGGTAATTCATTCTACGTATACATATGCCCTTTTATACTCCATGGTGTTTTTAGGGTTAGTCCATAAGTGGGGCCTTGTTGTTCCTATAGGATAGGAATGGCTAAAACGAATGGTTAGATCTTCTGTCTTTTCTAAAGTGCTTAGCTAGGAACCCATGGCTAATAGCACGCTCTTGTAGTTTGTACTCAGGTAGCTTGAACAAGATTCTCAGTACTGTGACCATCTCTGTACAAGATAAACATCTAAAATGTAATTATAAGTGTAAATCCCATAAAACACACTCGTGATGCAAAATGAGAGAGAGAGGAAGGGAGAGAAAGGAGGGAGGGAGGGGATGTGGTTGGATCTCTGAGGATCCCTTCTACAGGAAGGGGAAAGTATCTGACTTGGAAAGGAAGAGAGTCAAGGGTTATAAACTTTATGAGAAAGAATGAAATGTTTACCAAGAATGTGGATTTATTTTTTGATAGGAGCCTCAGACGACGTGTAAGAGGAATAAGAGTTGGAGGATTTATTTTCATTAAAATAGTGGACCATGTCTCTCAGAAGAGGTGAGGAAGATGCTTAGTAAGAGCCCATGCTTAGACATAAATCCTTGTGATCAATCAGGGCATTCCATTCAAAGAATAAAATCTGAATTTTGAAATGGCAGAGATATTGGAAGTGGCTTGGGAAACTTAGTCCTCCCCCCCCCTCCCCGCCCCGCAAAACCCCCCAAACCTAGAGGTCCTAAGACTAGGGGACTTTTATATACAGTGAAAGGTGAGGCTCCCAGGAGGAAAATCTAGAGCCAAGGCCAGGCTCCTAACCACACACTGGGGAGGAGGCCTCCCCTGACCTGTCACCTCCCCAACCCCTCATCCCACCCTCCAGGAGGAGAGGAGCATCAGGACCAGCTGAGTGGGTGTATCCAGTCACCTGCTCTCAACTGAGTATGGAACGGTGAGTGGGCCCAGGGGAGGCCATGCTAGGGGGATCAGGTAGCTGCCCCATAGACTCCGGAACCATCTAGGTAATAGGGAAGCTGTCTGCCCTGATGAAAAAATCCACCTCGAGAGGCAACAGAGACAGCCTCTGAAAGAGTAAGAGGTCCCAGGCCTGACTTTCAGCAAGATGCCACAGGAGCTAATGAGCCCTGGACCTTGAGAGCATCTCAGGCCTGGGTCTGGGAGGGGGCTGTCAGCCCAGGGTGGCCGAGCAGAGCGTGCTCCCTAACCCACTACCCTGATTCTTGTGCCTGATGAATGGAATCCCTCATCAGAGGGAACGGTAGTTTTTATGAATGCCTTGAAATAGAGCCAGGTTATTACCTGGAGGAAATTTTCGTTTTGCTGAATGTTAATCTGTAGAGAGAACAAGAGGAAAAAGAAAAACAAGTTAATGGCACGGTAAGCAACTACTCACCACGGAACCCTTATAAGGAAGCCCCAGACAGGGTCTTGTGGGGGAGGATTTCCTTTGAATAAGTGTTAATCCAAGAATGTTTGGCCTTTTTGGATACAAACACTAATTACACACTCCTTTACATTGAAATATTATTCCTTTTTTTCCCCTTCCCCCTTAAAGCTGGCTTTTTAAGGGTGAGGACCCAACTAGGGGTGATGGTTGTCAGGATGTTGACTTGGGGAATACAAGAGCCATCAAATGTTTCTGCTTTGCCTGTTTCCCCAAACCTTTTCCTCCATCTTCTCCAAGTGATGCATTTTAAGATACTGTATTCAGTCCGATTCTGACACGTGCTAGCAGTCCACCAGGAAGAACAATTATAGGAAGCAAGACCATTTACATTGATGTGGATGGAACTGGAGGGGATTATGCTAAGTGAAATAAGTCAATTAGAGAAAGACAATTATCATATGGTTTCACTCATGTGGAATATAAGAAATAGCGCAGGGGATCATAAGGGAAGGGAGGGAAGACTGATGGGAAGAAATCAGAGAGGGAGACAAACCATGAGAGACTCTTAACTAGGAAACAAATAAGGGTTGCTGGAGGGGAGGGGGTGAGGGATGGGGTGATGGGCATGAAGGAGGGCAGGCGATGTGATGAGCACTGGGTGTTATAAGCAACTGATGAATTATTGAACGCTACATCTGAAACTAATGATGTGCTATATGTTGGCTAATTGAATTTAAACAAAAAACAAAAAAAAGCAGCAAGACTAATTCTACTTACTGTTAGCAGGACATGTATTAAATGGAATTTTCTTCTCCTCCTCCTCTCTTCAAGTCTAGGTCTTAGATCGCCTAGAAATAAAGAGGAGCCTACACAAAACGGAAAAAAAAAAACCTTTATTCCCAACCAAACGGGAATATATTACGTGAAGCAAAAAAACCCCACCTAAATCTAATGTTAAAATGCCCTCCCCTGGAGCCTCAGGAAAGTTGAGCATGCCCCCAGTTAGATTTTAGTATTTCAATGCAGCGCAGTAGACGAGAAATAAAACAGGCCCGGCTGGCCTGAGCTGAGGCACGTTGTCCTGTGGGGGGATGCCGTCAGCCACAACTGTTCTCCTGTAGGCTTCCTTGACAGAAACTTCTAGAGGTCTCATTGCAATGAGTTACACCATATTTGCTTTCCACTTCGCTTCTGCTGGCTTTAATAGTTCCATGATAATGGGTTGTGTTCAAGTGCCAAACATTATTTTTCTGGCTGAACCAGTTGGCAAAGCCCTGCTTACTGTCTTTCGGGTGTGAGGGTGGTGCTGCAGACACGTGAAGGACCTCCTCGTGGGTCCCACACCAGGGAGCAGAACCGCCCTGGAACGCAGGTGTTCTGCCCCGCTCCCCCTCGTCTGCTGTACCGCGTGACCTCACGTGATGCTGTGCTTTCAGTGAGTCAGCCCGTAATCTGTGTTCAGATCCTCAGTCCCTTACTTTTTAATTTGATTTGAATCTAATGTCTATATGGGGATGGTGACCCTGTGTTTCAGTTTGTTTGTCTTTACAGTGGGCTTAACGTGGCCTGCCTCGTGGGGTTTGGGGGAATGTCAGTACGAAGTGGAAGGCAAAGTAAGAGCCCTCGATAAGCAGGTGCTCAGGAAGGGGGTCCTACCCCACAGTGAGGCAAAGTGCCCTCACAGAGGGAGAGCTGGTCAAGGCTGGGCCTGTTTGAAGGACAACGGCTGGTGTGTTGTCACCGTTTCACCTGCGTGACCACGTACCTTTCTCTGTGAAACCTGGGACAGAGGCAAGGAGGGAGGAAAGGTGAGTGCGGTTGCCGTAAGCACATAGCCCCATGCTTTAAGATAACGGGTCAGGATGGAGGACATGAATGTGGTGAATGATTTCAGCCAGAGGAAAGCTGGGAGGGAATCAGAGAGGTACGTTGACCTGAGGAAACGTAAGGCCGTCCAAACTAAACTTGTTGAATGTCTGAAATCCCTCCAACGTGCAGGGTTTTTTTCTCCTGCCAGGGTGTCCCAGGGGGAACCTAGACCCCTCCTCTTTCAGTGATTTGACTTGATCTGATGAACCACAAGCTTCCGGCGTGAGGTGCTTTGCACATACAGAAACTCAAAAACAGCCGACTTGGCCATAGTTCTCTGTCTTGGGTTCTCTTCCTTTAAAAGCTTATCTGAAACACTCATCTTCGCAATTAATTAGAGTCTTGTGCTCCAAACGGAGGAGGAAGAGAAGAGCTATCCAGTCAAGGTCGGGAGAGGAGGCCGTGGACTGTCTGTGCCCAGAGAGCAGGGTATCCGAGGAGTCAAATTGCCATTTGTCTCATCAAGTCACTGAACAGCCCTGGGGTCTCAGAGGTGCCCGAGGAGGTGTTACTTTCTTCAGATACCTAAGATCACATGGGTACACTTCATAATTGGATTCGGCTCCTGGGTTCTGCATGAATGACCCTCAAGCATGGCTCTTCCAGAATAGGTCAGCCTTGGAACCACTTCTCCATCACAATTCACACATCCCGAGGTGTGACATGTCCCCATACCAGATTTGGTCCTTATAGTCAAATAATTACAGGGAAAGTATATTTGTAAGTATTTTGTATGGTCTAGTTTCTTTTTTTTTTTTTTTTTGAAGATTTTATTTATTTACTTGACAGACAGCCAGTGAGAGAGGGAACACAAGCAGGGGGAGTAGGAGAGGAAGAAGCAGGCTCCCAGCGGAGGAGCCCGATGTGGGGCTCGATCCCAGAACTCCAGGATCACGCCCTGAGCCGAAGGCAGATGCTTAACGACTGAGCCACCCAGGCGCCCCTATGGTCTAGTTTCTTAATGTTACAACGTTCTCTGCATTTCATAGCCCTGAATCTGCCCCCTTTAACTTTCTCCTCAGACGCCCTGAGTTAAGCGCCATCCTTGTTGGATGGGTTCTGAGAAGGCTCTGTAGGGACATGTTCTGTGGGGGGGGGGGGGGGCCTGCATCTTTGACACTTGCTCCCCACTGGAGATCTGTGAAGTGATTCAAAATCCCTGAACGAGAAATGCTGGTTTGAGTTGGGCCAGCAGCTGCATCAGACGGCCCTTGTGATTTATCCTTAAAGTATATACACAGAAACATGGTCACATCGGTAGTTAAAACTGTAGGATTTTATTTACCAATTTTTACTTGTAAGCACCACTGCGCGTGAGATGCTGTGCGTAGCATTTCTATCTCAGAGCAATTGGGGAATCACATTTTAAGTTAAAGCATCCTAGATATGCGGTTTATTTCCTGACTTGATGGGAAATGTCCTCGGAATATACTTCTTGCTTGTCAATGTAGATAAAACATTACTATATCAAAAATGTTTAGGTTTAAGAATTCACTGTTGTATAGCTCAGTGGTTTTTATTTTTGGCTACCCGTTCGAATCACCTGGGTTATTCTTAAAAAATGTGGCTGCTTGGGTCCCAACCCAACCGGTTAAGCCAGTCTTATTGAAAGGTGGAACCTGGACATCTTTGGGATTTTTTGGGGGGGCTTGGGGGGAGATTTGTGCCTTTTGCTTTCTATATGGGTCTTCTGATGTGGTTCCTAAAGAACCGTGTTCATCCAGTGGCATCGTAGCCACTCAACGGAACTGCAGGAGACTTCGTTCGAGAGTCTGCGTCCACAAGTCATTTAAGGGTCTGCTGTGTATCGGGCCGTTTCTAGCACCTGCTGGGAAGAGTCTCGATTCCCTCCTCCCAGAGTGTATATTTCTTGGTTTGGGTAAAAGATTCTTTATCGAGCCTTCTCAAAAGTCCGAACATACCACTAACAGGACCATCTGTCTCATTCCACTGTTAGATTTAACATAATTCTCAGGTCTGGGTTAGGTGGTCAGAATCACTTCAGAGTACTCGCTGTTTTTTTCCTGACTCTGGGATTTCGTTTCTCTTCAGCCACATGCAGGGTTTGGGTTAGTTCTCTGAGTTGAGCAGGTCCGTCTCTACTGCGTACCCCTCATGGGGCTCTTGGTCATTCAGCCAGAGAGTCATTCTTTGTTTGCCTGTTATAAAGAAGCAAACACACACTTCTTTTTTTCCAGAACCCTGAACTTCAGAGTTAAAATGAAGCAATACTTCTTAGTTTAAAAAATATGTTTAACACTGTGGAAGAAGGCGTACATGAGTAATATCAATTTAAATGGTAGTGATTCAGTTTAAAAGTAAGCCCAACGTTCAAGAATGAAAGACTTTAAATTATTCAGGCATTCGGAGTTGTTCTCTGTCACACTGAGTATGATTATCACAGTGCCTTCTGCATCTCGAAGCCAATATTTTCTCTTCCCCATTCCCCAATAACTCTCTAAAATGCTGATATATAGAGCATGAACACCGAGGATAAAATGCACATTCAATTAGGCAGAGACTCTCAGCTGACCTAAATAGCAGTTCATTCGTGTGATAATGTGACCTGAAGTCACAGAGATGAAAATCTGTCGCGTGAGCTGGGGGAAGCCTGGCCCAGTGCAGACTCTCCCTCCCGTGGTCCAAGGATCCTCTAAACTTAGACCAGGCAGGAAAATGCGGCAAAAGCTTTGCAGGCCTGGCGTCGATTCCAGGAATATTTCTTAAGATGTGTGTGTAATTTGTCACCTGGAATATCCCTGGTAATCCTCTCAAGCTCATCCTTATTAGCGTGGAGCACCTTGGTAGTAAAGGAATGGAGCCGTTTAACAATTTAGATAGTTTTGGGTTGGTTTTCTCTTCCTACCTTGGAAACCGCACCTTCTGTTCGAGAAGGTTATCTCTTTGGAGACAGCCAGCATGTGCTGGGATCTGGGGGGAGCCACGAATTTGACAGCCATTGCTATTGCCAGAGCATCTGTACCTGTCACGGAAACGGAGACTCTGCCGTATATGCAAGTGTGTATTTGTTAATCACAGTGATTGCTTTTGCAAAGATTAAAAAAAAAAAAAAAAAAAAGCAAGAGTATCATTTTGTTCCCTTCAGGGGTCTTCCAGTACATCTGAAGGTAAATTCCTATATTGCTGAAGGGAGAATTCCTTACCACTGAAACGACCTCAGATTTCTTTTGAAAAGAGATGGATAGAAACAAATTCAACAATAGTTCCTTTACTACCCAGCAAAGGGTCTGTTGTGATGGTTAGGGTCGTTAGGATAATAAGGGGTTTTCATGGAGCCAAGGCAAGATGGGAAGAGGACAGGTTGAGGTTTCTTCTTCAAACCAGTAGGGGAAAACTTACAGACTGTCTAAAATATTAAGTTCCACAAATATTTATGGAGCGTCAGTGAACAAAACGAACAGATCGCCTGGCCTGTTTGGGGCTTGCAATCCAGTGGGGGAGATAGCAGGTAGACAGTAACTAGAACCAGTAGTTTATAGGAGAAAGTGGTCGATGCCGTGGGGGAAAAGAAAGCAGAGGAAGAGGAATTGGGAGTGCCAGGTCTGTTGGGGGAAGGGTTGCAATCTTAAACAGATGTCCGGTGGGCTTCATCAAAGGGGAGGAATGGGGACAAAAACAGGGTATTGGCCAGGTGGTCATGTAGGGTAGGCAGTGGAGCAGAAACGCCAGGAAGTGTGCCTGGCAGGTTGAAGGGCGAGCCAGAGGGAGAAAGGTGGGGTGGGGATGGGAGGTAGCAGTAGATGAGGTCCCAGACGTAAAGGGGCTCAAGACCATGTAGGGCCTGGAGGACCTTGGAAGGATTTTGGCTTTATTCCGAGTGATGCAGAAAGCCTTAGGAAGGACCAGTCTGGCTTTACTCTGTGTCCCTGCACCCATCAAATATCTGGGAACTACTTCTCCCCCCTGCCCCCGAAGTTTCATTTCTTTTCTGGAAATGCAGGCTCCATCTTCATTTTTATGTCTATGACAAGTATGACAACAATAGTTAATGTTTGCTGCGTTGGGTAGGCTGCCGTTCACTGTGTGTGGATGAAGCCCTGTGACCCTTACATCAGGTGTAAGCAATAGGTATTGTCATTTCTATATCACAGGTAAGGAAACTGAGACCTGGCAGGTACAAGGGACTTCCCCAAGGACCTTGGGCCACACAGGTGACAGAGTCCATTTTCACACCCAAGCAGTGTGTCTCTACATTCCTCGCTCTTGACCCCAGTGGTAAAACACTCATGCCCTCCCTGCCCTAAGTCATCCACAGACCTCCTGTTGAGCAGCCTACGTGTTTACCTCACCCTTCCACTCCCCAGACCTGGTTGACTAGAGGAAGGTCTAAGGCCAGCCTGGGGAGGGGGCATACATGGGCTACACCTTATGGATCTACTTGTGTCTTCCAAGGGTCAGGATGGAGCACAGTTGGCAGTCATTTGTGGGGTCATATCAAATTATAATCCCCCAATTATAACCTAGTGTCCTGTGTGCCCAAGAGTGGGGGGGGGTGGAGAAACAAACCTGTGTATGTGTCGTGAGCAAAGAACCCCAGCTAATGCTGCCCCCCCCCCTTTGAAACAACTAGTGTTCATGTTGCTGGGTGGTAAATAGCACAGTCAGGGTGACACTCCCCTGGGGGGTGCAGTCACCATCATGGGGCAGGACAGACACACTTGCCTACAGGTAGCGATTATAACGAGGGAGTGGAATTTGCGACTTCACTTCACTCCCAATTCCCTCCTACATTCAGTTATTAGTCACTTAATGTCACTCTAACCTTTTTATGGCTAGTAAGGATGTCGTCTCATGAATTTGCCTTTTCATTCTGAAAGGAAGACCCTAAGCATCTAACAGAAATGTACGAGGGGAAGTCCGTTCTAAGGAGGGAGCCGTTACAACCTCTTACACGGGTGCATAAATGTGCACATATTGGACAGAGTTAAAACACTGGGCTGGCTTTGAGTCATTATGTTTTATGGCAAAGAGCATTATGATAGCCAGCGGAAATATATTTTTGAGGTGCCGGTAAGAGGCAAATCCCTCATTGGGGAGCTTCCTAAATTTGCTGAGGGAAACTTCGACAGTGGCGCCACATCTGTATAGCACATGCCGGTACTAATACCGCGGAGCTGACTTTCTGTTTTCCAGGGAAGATGAAAACGCTCCGTGCCCGTGTGGCGTATCTTCCACTTTTAAATAACATTCTACACAGAAGGCAAGACGAGAACAAGCCTTGCAGAAAATCTTATTAACAACCCACGCAGATACACCAAATCTAAATACTGATTTCAATGGAATCCTAGCGCTCAAGACAATACCACCTAGTACTCGTTGCCTCCCAAGCCAGAAACTCCATGTTTGTGGATCCTTGTAGAAGAAATAGAACACGCTTCCCTGGTATATGTGTCAGTGGATGGAATGGGGAGAACACAGACTAGAGTCAGACCAGGCATGAATTTGAAGCTGTCTTTTCCTCTTCGTTGGTTCTGTGACCTTGGGCAAGTGATTTAACCTTCTGGACGCCAGTTTCCCATCTGCACGGTGAGAATAGTATCATATTCACTTTGCAAGATTTTGAGACTTTAAAAACCAATAAACGTAAATCGCCTGATCCCAGTCGGGGCTTTAGGGGGTATTTCCTTCACTGTCGTCTGTGATCGTGCAGTAAGGGGGGGGGGGAGAAAATACATAATCTTAAAGAGAGAAACTGTGAAACAGTAATGGTCAATGAAAGTTATTTCACATAGCGGAGAGAGAAAAACAACTGAGTTTGGACTCAGTTCCCTAGGATCCCCGTTGAGAACCTGCTGTGTGCCGTGCTCGGCTCCAGGTGCTGAGGTTCCACGGGAGATCGAGATCCCAAATAGTCTCTGCCCTCCTAACCTTGACGGTTTGGGGAAAGAGCAGACGCTGAGTAAATACTCACTGATCTGACCAATAAATGTCAAATCGGAGCTGTGCTTAGTGCTCTGAAAGGCGAGAATGGTAGGGAAATACATTACAGGAAAGTTGGACATAGTTAGGGAGACCCAGAAAACCTTCCCTGAAGAGAACAGCCACAATGCTGATTTTAAGTGTGGGTAGGTGCCTTTGACCCTCAGTTTACCATCAGAGTCCATTGGATCCCGTTTTGGTTTTGGAATTTCTTTTTTGAGCAGTCTTAACTGTTTTTCCAGATTGCTGTTTCATAAACTTTAGCTCTCTCAGAGGTCTTCCAAGAAACAAAGAGCAAATTTACTTCATTCTTCTAAAGCAGGAAACAATGGATTCTTTCTTACCATTACCTTGTGGTTCCACTGGACTCCTACAAATCTAAGATATATTGTAGGATCATAGCGATCTTATCTTTCCTGTGTCTTTTTCTTTCTTTCCCGTATCTTGAAACAATTTGCTGTTTAATCATCCGAGAATGAGTTCATCCTTACTCATCAGTTATTCCCAGCCATGCTAAAAAAAATAATTAGAAAACACTGAAATAGTAAGAAATGCAAAGAATGAGGGAATAATCTGTACAGATGATGAAATAGGGAAATAAATGTTGATTATTGTCCTTGGGTTTTCTTACTGCATTACTGCAGTTCTGCATCATCTTTCAAGAAGGTATAAAAGAGGGGTGCCTGGGTGGCACAGCGGTTAAGCATCTGCCTTCGGCTCAGGGCGTGATCCCGGCGTTATGGGATCGAGCCCCACATCAGGCTCCTCTGCTATGAGCCTGCTTCTTCCTCTCCCACTCCCTCTGCTTGTGTTCCCTCTCTCGCTGGCTGTCTCTATCTCTGTTGAATAAATAAATAAATCTTAAAAAAAAAAAGGTATAAAAGAAGTCTAGAGACACCATCTTTGTACCTATTTTTTAAAAATCGTTAATTGAACATAATTGAGCTTTCAGAATGTTACATTTTCTCCAATGATGGCGAAGAAAATTGACGGAGGAAGTCATCTCATGATTATTACATGATGTAGAAGGTAAACGCAGAAAGACCTAGAGACGCTCTCCAGACTCTGATGGTGGTGAAATTGATTGTGAAATCTCAGACTGACTCTTCCCCAGCTCAGGAATCAGTGAGCCAACGATGCATTTCAAAGGACAAAACGGAAATACGGTATTATTATCCAGTTAATCATCCAGTAGGAAGTACTTTATCATGCATTTTGCAACAAAACCCTGAACTATCCCATTTTACTAAAAGGTTGTGTGACCATATTCTTTGATCTTTGAGGGTGTTTATGCACCAAAAATTTTCTTCATATGCTTCATGAGTGGACAAATATGGCACATACACAAAGGTGGTTAGAAGAAATAGATGGTGTAGAAATGGAAAATAAAATCATCAGATTGTCATCCCCATGATGTGAGTAAATCTAAAAAGGAAAATGTGGTGCAGCTAAGCCAGGAAAATGACTGTGCTCTTCTCAGCAGGATTGCGAGCCATCAAAATGTTCAAAGATGCTTTGTTTTGATGAAGCAACTGTGCGAAGAACCAGAAGTAATAACAATGTAGAACTCACTAGAGATGCATATTGGAAACTGGAATCAACGTTTGCAAGATGGGTACGTTCCGGGCTCGTTCAAGACTACTGATGGGCCGCCATTTGCATTCAGAGGATCTGCCCAATTAGGATGTCTGAACCTTCACAGTCAGGAAAATAGGGAACACAGATTTGGGTTTGCCATTTAAATTCTTACTAACATGTCCTTTTTTTAAAAAAAAATGGTTTTTATTTTATTTTTTTTTATGTTTTTGGGGCGAGAGAGAGAAAGAGAGAGCACACAAGTGGTAGAGGGGGGAATGAGGCAGAGGGAGAGAGTGAGTCTTAAGCAGTCTCCGTGTCCAGCACAGAGCCCCGCCGGGGACTCCGTCTCACAACCCAATGAGCTCACAACCGGATGAGATCACAACCTGAGCCAAAATCAAGAGTTGGATGCTTAACGGACTAAGCCACCCAGGTGCCCCTAAATTCTTACTACCATTTCTAATAAAGTCCTTTCCACTTTCCTTTCATCCTTTTGTAAATTATTCATTAAATTCATTTCCAGAAAGTTGTTAAAAAATGAAAGGACTAGGATGCCTGGGTGGCTCAGTCGGTTAAGCATCTGCCTTTGGCTCACGTCATGATCCCAGGGTCCTGGGATCGAGCCCTATGTCTGGCTCCCTGCCCTCTCCCTCTACCCCTCCCCCCCAGCCGGCCACTTGTGTTCCTCTCTCTCTTGCCCACTCTCTCAAATAAATCTTTTAAAGTTTTTAAAAATTTTTTAAAAATTAAAGGGCTTATTGGAAACAGATGGTAAATGGTGATGACGACTTTCTTGGAATACAAGAGGGTTCAGCAGGCAAAATGTGAGGGAAGAGAGATTGAGAGGGAACAGCGCATGCCAACGCTCTGAGGTCGGGGAAGAGAGTTTTATTTCAGGAACTAAATGCAGGCTTCTGGGATGGCAATGCAGAAGGCAGGAGGGGCTGGAGACAGGAGCGGGGATGCCTCATGCTTGCTCGGTAGGCCTGCTGAGGATTTTTGTCTTGATCCTAAGAGCAGGGGAAGCCAACACAGGGTTTTCAGCAGAGGACCAGCCTTATCACCCTGTGTTTCAAAGGAGGATTGCTGCATTTGAGGTGATTTTTGAAGTATCCAAGAAGAGGTATCAAGTAGGCAGTCGGGTATGTGGGACTGGACCGCAAAGAGATTTCTGGGCTGGAAATTGAACACCGTGATTCGTTTACATTTAGTTGGGTGGAAGATCTTTAGTTATGAAAATCTCTCGCAAGTGCGGAATCAGCTGGGGAGGTATAAAGTGAGAGAAGATCCACGCCCCGGCCTCTGCGATGACCAGTAATTTTGACCCAGAAGAGGAAGAGGAGCCTGTAAAGAAGACAAAAGAAGGGGGCTGGTAGCACCGAAGAAGACACGGGGGTGTTGTAGTCTGAAGGAAGATGGAGGGGACGGATGTCACCTGAGTGAGGGGTCGGATAACAGTGACACTTTCAAAAAGTTGGTTTTGAATTTGGCAGCACGGAGATTTTTGGTAACCTCGGTGAGCAGTGCTTCGGTAGGGCGATGATGAAGTTACAGGCCAGATGCGGGTTAGCTGCGGGATGGCAGGTGAGGAAAGGCGTGTAGATAACTTGAGAAATATGGCTGTTAGGAGAAAACCTGGTCATGTCACATAGCCACATAAATACAACAGAGAATTTACTTTAATCTCGTTTACGTTTTTATTTATTGAGGCTCATTCTGCTTTAATTTAAATCAAAATGTCTTCCCTTTATCTGAACTATCCAGAGTTTTCTCGAATTCCCTCTGGGTTTGGGGGACAGGCACAGATTCTTGTCCTCAGGCTGTGAAGGGCGCCCGGTTTTGTTGGCCAGGCACCCAGCCGGTTCCCTTGAGTCTGTTCCTCAGCACAGCCCTGCAAGCTTGGGTCATCACATGCATTTTACAGATGACAAAAGCAAGGCTTGCCGGTGACTTCTCGCCACAAACACCTAGGAAGAAGAGTAGTGCAGCAGATTTCCTGATTGGTCTCCTACCCACGAGAACATCTCCGTCGAAATAACGGGCTGCTTCTCCTGGGAGATTTTTCCCATCGAAACCCAGATCCTTGGGCTTGTTTTTATTGTTGTGCCTTGTCATGTATTCGGATAATCTGTCCGAATGGAACCAACTGAAGACCGGGAAGTTCTCCTTCCTTCCTGCCCTCCTGCTGGACTTCGTCCTCCTGCGAATGACAGTGATAACACGAGTTTACTTCCCAGAGGCTCTGGGCACACGGAAAGGTGTAGGATTTGGTTCCACTCCCTCACACCCTAGACACTGTCACCTCAGCCTTTGTCCAGGAGCCCAAGGCAGGAAGAAATCGGATCTGAAATCCCGCAGAGCCCACTCCTGTTAAGTCCTGAGTGAGTGCGGTCACGTCAGGAAAATGGGTTGACATCCGCACAGAGAAAAGCATGAGTGAACCAGCGTCGTTCTGCTGGGGTCGGTGCTGCACTGAAGGAGACTGAAGAGTTCACGGTGAGAGCCGTGGCTCCGCGATGGCCCCGCACGTGTCTTGTTCTGATTTCACAGAGGATCAAGCCGACCAAGCACGTAGAGCTGGATTGCACGCTTCCAAGTAAAAGAGAAGAAAGAGTTGGCGGGAGCGAAGTAGAACAATAGTGTATATTTCTTCCGTGGCCATTTTTCTTCTGGATCAAAGTGCCTGTTTAATATGCACTTTGTAACCTGCAGGAGGCGCTAGTTAGAAGGCGGTGCACGTTGTGCTCTCCTAGAGGTTGTTCCTTGTCTGCACCTAAGGGAACCTTAGAGAAGCTCTTTTAAGTGCATGTGCCAAGATGTTTCTTTGCCTTGAGGGGAAGATTTGGGGGCCGTAGTCACCATCAGTGGTGTTAGGGACTTGTGTGTAAACTCAGCTCTGTGCTGACCTGTGAGGCTGGGGCATGACCCCTGGCCTCCGCCAAGCAGTGGCAGCCTCGCATCCGAGCACACAGGTGGGAGCGCTGACCACTCCAACTCTGGATGGCACTAAAGACTAGGGACTGGGGGCACAGTGATGGTGCTGTCGTTTTCTGAGCCTGCTCTTCCATCCCTCTGGATTTTAAAACAAACATCTGTAAAGAGGCAGCCCCTGCCGCAGAGAGATAACACAGGAGTGGTTTTCTACCCAGCTGAAGTTAGCAGAATATAATCATTAAGTTTGAAAGACTTTTGGGGTTAGGATGGCCGAAATAAAAAAGACAGGAAGTAACGAGTGCTGGCGAGGATGTGGTAAAAGAGGGACCTTCATGCACTGTGGGTGGGAATGCACACTGGTGCAGCCGCTGTGGAAAAACAGGACGGAGGTTCCTCAAACAATTAAAAATAGAAATACTGTGTGATCCAGTTTACCCAAAGAAAAACAAAAACACTAATTTGAAAAGATACACGTACCCGTGTTTATTGCAGCATTATTTACAGCAGCCAAGCTATGGAAACAACCTGAGGTTCATCAGTAGATGAATCGATAAGGAAGATATGTGGGGTGTGTGTGTGTGTGTGTGTGTGTGTGTGTGTGTGTGAAATGGAATGTTACACACCCATAAAAAGGCATGAGATCGTGCAATTTGAGACAACATGGGTGGACCTGGAAAATCTTGTGCTAAGTGATATAAGTCAGACTGAGAAAGACAGATACCCTATTATGTCACTCACATATAAAATCTAAAACAACAACCAATGAAAAAACAAAAGGCACAATTAGACCTATGAATACAGGGAACAAACTGATGGTTACCAGAGGGAAGGTGGTGTGGGGTCTTGAGCAAAATGTGTGAAGGAGAGTGGGGGATACAGGCTTCCAGTGATGGGATGAGTAATTCACAGGAATAAAAGACACAGTATAAGGAGTATTCTCAATGATACTGTGATAGCCGTGTATCAGGACAAATGATAACTACACTTGTGGTGAACATAGCATGATGTGTATAAGCTTGTGGAATCACTGTGTTGTGTACCTGAAACTAATGTAACATTGTGGTATGTCAACTATACTTAAAAAAAAAAAAAAGACACATAGGCTGAGCAAGTGTTACTGTCAATATGAAATACCCATTTGTGTGATGTCCTTTTAGGTGAATTCTGTTTCCTCATTACAAATCAGAGGTATATTAACTGGAGGTGGAAGCAAATGTCCCTGAAATATAAAATGCATTGTAAAATGGAGGAAAAAATGAAAAGAGCATATTTTGAATAACTATATTAAAATGCTGTACTAACTCATATATTAATATAATTGTGTTATATATTTTACAAATTATACTCTTGTAAGAACATATTATATAAATATATAATACAAAATATAAATTTTGTATCACACAAAATGTATATTATACAAATTACATAAATACAAGTCTCTAATATGATGAATATTAACGTACTTAAAATATACCAGATTGTAGCCATAATACTTTAATCATAAAGTATTGGAACGTCTCGAAAGTTAGGAGTATACTGCTTACCCTCCGTGTGACTGCATTTGCCTCAAAGATTGCTCTCCCTGTGGATGGACCTGTCTCTGAAGCTTTGACCATTCGGCCTCAAAGTACTGTAGCATTTTCCTCTAGGAAGGCTTTTTTTTGGGGGGGGGGGAGGTCTTCCCCTTTCCCATTCTCACGAGTTTGTCTTTCCAGATAACTTTTGCTAGGACCGTTGATCTGTTTATTTTAAAATGGAAGGATAGCAGTAGCAGCAAAGAGCTGGAATGGTGCAGTGAACTTGTAGGAATCTCTGCAGCATAGACCAGTTATGGGAAGTTTCCTCGCATTTAGTCTATATTGATAGAAGCACAATTCAACTGAGTAAATTTTTAAGATCTTCCTGGCTCTATTCAAATATTCATGAATTGGGCAGCATCTCATCTAGCAAAGAGAAAGGAGCTCCACAGAGCTGTACAAATTGAAAGACTTTTATAGGCAGAAGGGAGTGGGAGCAAGGTAGGCAAAAAAGCAGGTTGGTTATTGCAAGAGACCTTTCCTACAGCGGATGGCAGGGGTCTGTGAGGCAGATGACCTAACTTGTGCCGATCGGGCCATTCCCGATGGACTGGTTTAAAATTCCACTTCTGGGAGAGCCAAAACTCAGTTAAGTCTTGGTTCGGTGATACGGGGCTTAGCACAAGGAACTCCATTTGGGACTTGTCATCTGTTTTTTTTTTGGGTTTTTTTTTTGTTTGTTTGTTTTTTTAGCAGTGTCTAAATTTAATGAGTTATGAGCTTGGGACAATTATAGGACTAGCCAAATTTGCTAACACCTTTGTGTATCAGGCACTGTGCCTACACACTCGATATGCTATGTGGTTTCAAGTGGGGTGGTTTTTGTATTTGAGTTGGCTTGTGGCTCACTGGTTAGGGGTTGGTGTGGCGTGAAAATGGCCTTGAGCCTTGCAGCCTGCTAATCTTCCTCACACCACCTTGCAGAAGAGGAGGGGACCTCCTCTAGGTGCAGGACAGAGAAGGGGAGGGTCGCAGACCGGTGACATGGAAGCCCACAAATGTACTTTTGTATTTTACATAGTTTTGGGAAGCAGAGTTACAATTTAGTTCAGGATTTCTTTACAGTCCTTATTTTGGCAATTAATTTTGAACTAATTTAAAAAACATTTTCACAACATAACCAAATGTAAAGAAAGTGGGAATATTTTCATAAGAGTCCTAGGACTTGGAATCTTGGGATTTAGAGAAATTTTGTCCAGCCTCTGTGCCCCAGGACCCTGAGGGGACTGCAGTTATTACCAAAAGTTCTGCTGTCTTTGAACACATCAAACATTGGCTGTAGACTCACATATGAAGTATATGTGAGTATGTCTGTGTTCTAACATTTGTCCAATCTAGTTGCTATTTTGATCAGTAAAAAAAATTTACGTATTACTAAATTCAACATAGCCTTATATCCTTTTGTATATTCTCAGTCATCATATACCGAAAGTTCATCTATTATCGCCCAAGGGGTCTAAAACTTTTTCAAAATAGGCTCAAAAGGAATGGGTATTACTGTTCAAGGGAGTTTTTAAAAAACAGCAAGGATTGGAAATGACTTAGTTATTTTGGCTTTTAGCCTAGTTCTCCATTCTTGGAAAGTATGTCCGCTTACTGTACAGTAAAATTTCATCATGGAATACCTTCCCTTTCCAACTACCTATCACTGCCTTAGAAGCCACTTGGAATTAAAGGGAACGATTTCTAAGCCCATGTCTGGTTGCTGTTCTTGGTTTCCCAAATTAATAGTCAGTGGGAAATAAATTACCTGTTATTCTTTGAAACGTACTAAAAGATGCCCTTCATTCCCCGCGGTCACTCTGTGAGCCAGTGTTATTGGCAACATTTGTGTAATCAGAGATAAAGCATGTGGTATAGAAATACATCAAATGCAGTGGAGAGAGCAATGGTGGTTCTGAACGCCACAAAAGGTATAAATCATGCATCACAAATCTGAATGATCAAATGGGCAAATTTCTATGTGAACCTCTGCCTAGGAGAACCGCTGCTGCTTTAGTGAATACTCACTGGTTACCTTGGCCAGACATACGAAACGTGGTTGTTACTATGTTCAATTATCTAAAGCAGAACAGTTGGATGGCCTCTAAGTGGCAGATTCGTTGAGAGTTCATTTGAAGTTACATATTTGAATTTTGGAATTTGTTTTCTCATAAAACTGGTTTACATGTAGGTTCCCAAAAAAGCTCCTTGACTCCGAAGGAAACTGGTTTTGTTTTGGTTTTTTTGTTTTTGTTTTTGTTTTGTTTTTTTGTTTTTATATAGAGAGAGGGCCAGGGAGGGGCAGAGGGAGAGAGAGAATCCCAAGCAGGTTCCACCCAGCGCCGATCCTGGGATGGGGCTGGATCCCAGGATCCTGAGATCATGACCTGAGCTGAAATCAGGAGTCGATCCCTTAACCGACTGAGCCACCCAGGTGTGCTTGGAAGTTTTTGCTGCTGTTAGGATGGGAAGACGTTCCTCTGTCCTCATCTTTAGGCCCTACCTCTTCTGTCAGAAATGATCGTTCCCTGTGCCAAGGACCATGTGCCTGTCCCCTTCTTCCTTTGCGACTATTTCTGGGTGGCAGAGACATGGATGAGCCCTGCTGTGTGGCTCTTCATTTGTAAGGGGCGTTCGTAAGTCATATGAAGACGTGTTTATATTTTAAGAAACAGAGAAAGCGTAGCGCCCACTCGGCGCGCCCCTTGCAGCATCCCCTGGCTGACCGTGCGCGCGTACAAGTTTTAAACAGAAAAGAGCGGAGGTTAGTGTGAAAACTGCCCAATAAAAAGATGGTGGTCCGTGACACAACACCTTACAAAGGATCTCAGATTCGGCGAGCGTGTGGAGCCCCAGCGTATGGACGCCGCACAGATGTGATCAGGGGAATTGGTGAGCGACTGTCACGTGACCCTCAGCACCAGCCGGTGGGAGCGGTTTTACCCTAGAAAGACCCACCCATACGTTTTAAGGGAAGTTGCTGTGTAAACAGAGTAGATGAATTCAGGTGTCCAGGGTCTAAAAAGCGAATGTATGTTCTCTCTCCTTTGTTTCCATTTGGGTTAGCATTTACTAGAGACCTGTCTCGGGGAAATAAAATGCGTGCAGCAGGGCCCTTGACCTTGATCCATCGGCAAGGATGAAACGGGGGAGTGAGAAGCTCTCAGGATTCGTAGGAGCAAAGAGTGGTAATCATCAAGGAGCCAGGCAAGCAAATACTATGAAATAATGGTTAGAAACTTTTCAGGCGAGAAAAAAAGACAGTATTAGAGCAACATCTCAGTTAACTGCAATCTGTCATTTACTGCTAACATTCACAGTCTGCAAATGAGCAAATCAAGAAAACTTTTCTTTTTCTTCCTGTTTTTGCTAAAAGCTTCTTAAAAATGATGCATCATTTGTTAGTGTGGAAAAAAACTGATTATTTCAGAACGTTAAGGTTTTGGTTTTTCTTTTTTTTAATCTTGAGTTATTCAGAAATAAAAGTCATGATTTCTTGGGGTTTTGGTTTTTTGTTTTTTGTTTTTTTTAATTTTAAAGTCCAGTTATGTTACTGGTAGCCATAAGAAAGTAGAAGTTCTTTAGGTTTTGAAGAAAGTAGATGGACTATTTATCGTCATAGATGGAGGAAGCTTGTAAACAGTATTGCCGGGTGGACCCCTGCCTCACTGATCTAAAGCCTAGCCCCCTGACTTCTGGTGGAGGAAGGATGCTGGAAGTAACAGGGGCCTTCCTCTTAGAATTCTAAGTGATGGTCAGAGTGACTGGGTTTAGCAACAAGCACAAGGGGACAGAATGTGTCCTTTGGCCAGTGTAACGAAAAGGCAGGTGCACCTGCATTGCAAGGAGCTTGGCTTGACACATTATACAGCAAGAGTTGGCTCAACGCAGCCTGAGGGCTTTAAGTGTGCATGCTTATTTTAATACCCGTGGACAGATCTAGATCCACGGCTGCTTTTCCCTGCTCGGATGTTTCTTAAGTGGGCCTTCTAAGGATGTTTTACAATCCAGAATTAAGTTAAGTAGTGACTGATAACAAGGGAAGTTTGGGGTAGCAGTGTAAGCTGTAGCACCCAGCATTCGCTGGGAAGAGCGCTGGCTCTGACTGCAAAGGTGCATTGAGCCTCTCGTGGTGTATTTTAAAATGATGTGCATTCATTAACGTGAAACTTGTTGGGACAGCAGGCATTGCTTGGATTGTGGGCATTATCTGTTTTCAGCTTCCTAAGCCTGAGGAACATTTAAATTACCTGGTTTGAGCTCCACAAATCAAGGCATTGGTAGTCAGTAGCAGAATTTCAGGCTTAAAGGGGATTGGGGGGCGGGGAGAACTTGTCTTGCAAATTTAACTTGTTATTGATAGTAGCTTTGCAGAAAACAGGTTAGAGTAAAGGAGAAAGGTATGAGAGCACTACTGGGCTTGTAGATAAGATCTGGCTTTGAATTCTTGCTCTGTGACTTAATGCTCAGTGACCTTAGGCAAATGACTTTATTTTTCTGGGCCTTGCTCTCCGCACCTATAAAGTGGCAATTTCCTGAGTTCTTTGCAGTTTTAAAAACCATTCACTCTGGGACAAGCTAATGTCTCCGTGGTGTTTGTGGTTCATACAATGCCCAGGATTATCGTTACAAATACCAGATTTTCGGTGTACAGAATGGTTGTAAGAACAGTGTGTGAAAAGGTGGGAGGGATATGTGCCAAGGCCAGAACATGCCAGAACAGAAGACCTCTCATTTGCTTCTTTTATTTAAATTCAATTTAATTACCATATAGTTTAGTGTATTACTAGTTTCAGAGGTGGAGTTCAGTGATTCATCAGTTGCATAGAACACCCAGTGCTCCTTCCATCAAGTGCCCTCCTTCATGCCCATCATGGGATAACTGGGCAATGGGCTTCTTTTACCCCGATGGAAGTTTTCACCAAGATTAGAATTGCTCATGTTTTCTTTCTTTTTTTTTCTTCATAAAGGCAAATTCAGGTGAAGTAGGGAATACTATGCTGGACAAAATCCTGAATAATTCCTAGTGGGTTAGTCCTGATTAGTCTAGCTTTGAAGGTGTTCTGTAATGCTTTTATAACTAGAGACTTGACACCATAAATGTGAACAAAATATCAAAAGTAATTAGGTCACCTTGTCGGCATTAGAAACTTCTGTCTTCCAAATAAAGAGTCTTGTAGATGTGTTCTTCTGTCTCCCGGAAGATGATGCAGGTCTTCTGAGCCATATAAAAATACGTGTTGTTAGTTGTATTAGTAAAATTTAAAGTTGGAACTGGAAATTCATTATTCCCGAAGTTAGTTATTTATTGCCGAGCGTGTTAAACATGCTGATGCCCTCTGAGATATATTGGAGTACAGGGTGAGCCTCTTGACAGATGAATTATGAACGACTCGCCCATAATCTTAACCGTAGAGTACACATAAATATAAAATTAATTTCATTTTTATGGATTCCAGTTCCTATAGAAATTGTTGTGTTAGTAGAAGCAAAATTTGTAGGAGTCTGATTTTCAAACTCTTACATCAGGATGTAGACATACGTAATGCTTCAAACAAACAAACATGTTAGGAGCTTTGCAACTAAAGCCCAAAATAATCCTTGAGAAAAGCACACCACAGGGAATGAAAGTTTCAAATGAGGGTTGGGAAGTGACCTGCGTAGGTAGACTAGAGCGGACCATTTTCTGCTAGTTCAAGGTCATTGTTTACAAGACTTTATGTTTCATCCATTTAAGGTTTGGATGCATTCCCCCAGAGAGCAGTCCGCATTCTGATAGAGGTATCGAGGGTTTCTTGAAAACGTTCAGCCTAAATCTTTTAATTTCCTCTTCCAGTTGCTATGTAACAGCTCTTTCTTGTCTTATCCTAAAAACAGTTTGTGGGGAGTGTACGCAGTGGGAAAGAGTTCAACAACATTTCTCTCATGGGTGCTACACATTTCACCTTTCATAAATGTATGCTTTGCTCAGAGAAACTGATTGCAATGGGAATGAATTCATTGCTTTTCCAGAGTTGAACAAGTTCTGCCCACATTCAGGGTGCAGGTGAATAGAGAATAGCCTGGTCCCAAGTCCTGGAGGAGATTGCCTAACTGTATTTTTCACCGGCTTCACTTTAGTGTGGGAACCACATCTAGAGTTGGCAGTTTTATTCATCTCAGACCTTTTTTTCCCTCTCAGATTCCTCCCTCTTTCGTAATCTGTCTCTACCCCTACAAACTTACTACTCAGAAAGGCCAGGTAGAAATATAACACCCATTAAAAGCTCGATGAAGGAGTAATTGTATCAGATCACAAAAGTGTGGAAGGCTCTGTCTCTTCGTGCACTGCCCACAGAAATTATAAAGGAGAATCCAAGACAGCAGTTCTGAGTGCTCTCCCCCATACTGTGCCCTTGACCTGTTGGGGAAAGACTCTAGAGCTGTGGATGCGCAGTAGGCACTTTCTGGGTGTGGCGGTGCTCCTGGGCATGTCCGTTTCTTTCAGGGAATCCTACTCCCATCTTTGGTAGAAATGTGATATGATTAAAGAATTAAGTAAGCAAACACTTTTGGACCAAAAGAGATTTGTTTTACAATTGATGAATTTGCTTGAGCAGATTGCCTCCTCCTTTCAACTACTATTTGTATTCCGTGAGCACAGCTGAGGTGTGATAGCAGTGTCTGTCCTTCGTGCCCTGAATGTATAAAACTACTCTTTCTTTCTTTCTTCCTTCATTCCTTCCTTCCTTTCCTTCCTTTCTTTCCGTTCCTTTTCTTTCCGTTCCTTTTCTTTCTTTTTTTCTTTTTTCTTTTCTTTCTTTTTTTTTTTTTTTTTTTTTTTTTTACCTCCCTGCCCTCTTTGTGATTTTCAGGATCATCTCTGATTTATTGGCCTTGAAGTAAAAACGAAAACATTCTTAAATTTGTTCAGAGGGACTGGGAGGGGAGGGGAGCACATTAGAAAAACATAAATTTCATTAGTTTTTTAGGATCTACTGGAAATAAAGTCCTGTGACCTAAAGGATTTCTTGCTCTATAATTTCTTCATGCTCTATCACTAGACCTTGGTTTTAGCATATACCTAGCTTTTAGGTTGATGTACAGCTATCACCTTAACAAAAATATGGGGAAAATGCAGATCAGTGGAATTTAGCTATTCAAAATAGAAAGAGAAGCTGTCACTCAGCCTTATCTCCTGGGTTGGCTTTCGCTATCACCTGGCTGTATCATTGTGTGTGATCAGAATTACCACAGTACAGTGCAAACAGCAATACCATTTAGTAAAAAAAAAATATTACTTTGAGATCTGTTAGTTCCTACCCATTTGTGTATGACTCATAACACTAAAAAAAAAAAGAATCTGGCTGAATAACCAAGATTATAGAAGTCATTTGCTCTCTGGTTTGTAAACATTTTCTCCACATTGGTGAGCGCTATTAACAGAATGGAAAGAGTTTTGCATTGGGCAGACAGTAGTTCAAATGCTGGCTAGCCACGGTCACCTTAAGCAAGTCATTTCACTTTTCATAGACTTTAATTTTTTCACCTAAAAAACGGAAATAATACAGACTCATGAGAATTGAGTAACCTATAAAAGCTCCAAGTAGAGACCCCATTAATGTTCCTTTTGCTTTTTCTATCTTTGTTTTAAGAAAGATGTGTCTACTTATAAGTCTTTTACCATCTTTAATGAATTATTTCTGGGTACGTGCCCAGTTCCTAGCCCATCCCGATCGCTTAGTACATATTCATGAAATGAATGAGTGAATGATTACATATATTTACCGGAACGTGACTATTCTATTTCCTGTACCAGACAAGAAACGTAGAGTTTGAAGTTTACCCAAGATCACCCAGAAGGTGGATTTCTGGCCTACAGGGGCATCCAGAGAAATGTATGACCTCGTAAATTTCAGGCAGCGCCAGTATTAGCCTCGGAGGTTTCCGTATTGATCGTTACCTTCCTCTCACACACTCATTTTGCGAGCATATAATGTGTGCATGACTCTGAGTCAGATACTGAAGAGCCTTTTCAGGGCGGACTGTCCAGAGAACCTCACTGTGTGCTTCGTTTAAAACCTACGTGGTAAGGAGAAGAAGGTACTGTCCTGGGGGTGGAGGACGATGGCGTCCCTTTGCTGGGACAGTGTTTAGTTTGAACCAAAGTCTTTGTAGTCACTTAATGGAAAGGAAATCCTATGAAGTGTGTTTTGATCCGTGTCTGTGGTCATTTGAATGAAGTCTAGCCAGCTGTCCGTTCCTAGAGGCACGCGTGCTTCTGTTTTCTAAGTTGGCTTTGTTAGAGGAGTTAGTTCGGTATTTGAAAAAATGGGTGTTGAATTTCTGAAATGTTGCTTGAGCACCTGTTTCATAGAAATGTGCAAAAATGGTTCTTTAAAAGGTGCTTATCTTGGAGAGGGCCACCTCAACCTTGTCATAAAGTCTATAGTAAAGTGAAGAATTACCAACTTACCTTGTTACAGCTAAAGTTTTCCATATAGCAGGGTCTGGTCTCATATTAATAGCATCAGTTAGAAAGTAAGGTGGTTTGAAGAAGCTAGCTTTACCAAGTGATGTCCTGTTTACTAGGTCAGCAAAAAGATCAGCCAGGAAAGAGAGAAGAAATTTTGAGGGCGGATGTCTATCTCAGTATCATAATCGGAAGAATTGAAAGAATGTCTCTTGAAAATTCAGGTTCACTGTTCGGATTGACATCAGGCTAAGGGATAATCTGAGTTTCAAAAACTGGCTAATGAGTGCTAGGACAAGAGCATTGACATTTATGATAGAATGCATTCCCGGGAAGAACCCTGTATCGGAAGCCTGCTTCCCTGTTGTGCCTTTGTGGCAAATTCCAGATTCAGATTCCAGCCAGAACCTGGAAGGGTTGAGATAGGAAAAAGAGAATCTGTGGAACAGACACGTTGAAACCTCCTTGTAAAGATGCTCATGAGGGATCCATGTAGAAATAGATGGCAGTTTGGACGAGGGTATTTTGATAGGTTGATTTTTGTCTGAAGGACTTCACAAGTCTCGCCTACTCTTGTAAGGAAGTATTGCTAAAGGGTTTCTAGTGTGTATCACCTGGGAGTTCGTCATATCCTTTCTTGGGAAAGAAAGACTTTCAGGGTTTATTGGTCATTTAATGGATACATTGTGCCTAGACTCCTATTTCCCCATTATATTAGCGCTTTCTTCCGTAACTTGTAACTCACACATTTTTTAAACCAAGATTAATATCACACTATCCAGCCCTACTTTGCTTTCCCTGGAATTTTTGAATTTTCCTGCAACTTTGGCCAGTTTATCAGAGAATGTTCAATATTCTAGTGAACTGGGGATGGGGTTTGGAGTTCCTTGCTTCTGGTGGAGCCAAGGGTTCCGTAGAGGAGAGGAGTAAGGGAGGTTACTTTGGACTCCAGCCCTCCCTGCTCCCTTACCCACTGCCTCCCCACTTAACCCCCAAGTGCTCTCTGAGTTCAGAACTCTAATTACACCCCAAAATGATATGCAACCTGCAGCTCTTTTCAACAGAGGACCCTTAATAAAATCTGTCCAGTTGCAGCCAATGGGCGAGTTCATATCTTTCATTGAAATAATGGCAGACATGAATCCCGTGACCTGGCCCAGGTGGTGATACCTCTCTCCAAACTCTCTTCGCTCCAGGTTTTCTCAATGTCCAGATCACCCAGCTATTTATTGAGCAACAGAGTACTAGAGGCTGATCCGTGCAAGGCCAGGTGCTAGGTTTCCCTGAAGGGTGGAAAACGTGTTCGCCCAGGAATCCTAGAACTTGGGTTCCAGACTTCACTTTGCTGGGAGCAGCCAAGGAACTGTGTGTGAATTCACTCCTCCCACCTGGCTTTCTCTGCTCTCATCTGTAAAACGAAGGGGTTACTTAAATGAGTTCTGACGTCCCTTCTACATCTAAAACGCTGTGATTTCCTGAGTACAAATCTTCATGGCCAGTATTTCACATTTCCAAATGTAAACGGAAACCTAAATTCTTTCTACTCTTGCTGTGAAGTACATGGCGGTCTGTGGCTAACCCCATGGTTTGTGACTTGGTTGCCCATAGTACAAAATCCATTCTACCCATGGTAGAAGCAGCCTGCCGACTCTAGGATGCTTAATTGTAGCTGGCGAAGAAAGCCAGACCTCTGAGCACTCACACCAGAGCCTGGCTGTCCTTCAGATAGCCCCTTTGCACGTAAGACCTAGCCCTTACGAAATCACTAGTGTCCTAATACTTAGAATGGGATGAGGTTCACTTTATATTAATGTCTCCAAATAGATGCCAGATCATGAATTCCGTTTATTCCAGAAAAGAAAATGTTCCTATTCTCCCTTCACAGAAACTGTCACCTGTGAGGAAGGATCCTAACCGCAGGTCCTGTCCCAATATGTATCATTTCCTTTGGCTGTGCTTTTTTTTTTTTTTTTTCCTATCCTGACTGGCGGTGAGGTCAGAGGTCATAATGACCCTTCTGTTCATACCCCACAATCCGTTGACAGCTGACACGCTCTGTTGGGAGAATAAAAACGAGCTGGTGAAAGCACTGTTATCATTTTGACAGATGCCCATTATTGGGGGCTATGCCAACTGGCGTCCCTAATAATAGGAAGCAAATGTGTACTTCAGTTTCTTGGCTCGCTCTGCGAGTGGCTTACAGGAGCTCTTGAACTTAAATGTAATTGAATTTAAATAACAGAGCGGTGGAGAAGCCAGTGGGGTCTGGTGCTCAGGGCAGTTTGGGGACCGCGCTATGTGTTTGATTCCGTCATTGATCGACGTGAGTGGGAATGTGCCCAAGAAGCAGCCTGTGAATTGTGGGAGACAACTTGGGTTGTCCCTGAAAGCTTCTACTGAAGCGGTGTCACGCCCCCTCCCTCTAAAACCTCAGCTCAACCCTCTGCTCTTTCTGTCTTTTCTATGTTTCCAATTCCTCTTCTCCTGCAGTGGATGAGAAATGCGTTTGTCATTGACCCTTCCAGCAAAGTGGAGTGGTTCAGAGCAAGGACTCTGGGCGCAGCTCGCGTTGGGAGTCTTGGTTCCAACACTTATTTGGGCAAACCACTTAGCTTCTCTGTACGTCAGTTCCTTTGTCTTTAAAAGTGGCTGGGGGGGGGGTGAATAATGCTTTTCCCATTTGGCGGTAGGGAGGAGGAAATTAGAGAGGGATAGAGAGGGCTTTGCAACCGCCTGACGAGTGGTGACCCTTCGTGCTTCCCGTTGCCAGTTGCTGCCAATCACAACAACCAAAATACGGGCTGTTTTAGGCCTTATTTACCATTGTCTCAACCCACAGTCAGGGGGTCAGAGCAGTCACCAGCCCACCGTGAAGATCCAGTCCATGCTGATTGTCCGTGGTCTGAGCAAATAACTTTTTGGCAAAGAAAAAAAAAAACCTACCACTTGGATAATTCATTTCCATCCAGAAGAATCCACTTTCTTCCTCTCTAGTTGGGGGATAACCCCACACGTGAAATCACTTAATTCTACAACTTCTATCGAGCAGCAGCTCTTTGGATGGTACCGGTCAGGAGACATGGAAACAAATAGTGAAGAAGACCTAGTCCTTGTATTTTTTTTTTTATCCAGTTGGACAGAAAGAGGAATATGCAGACCCAAGGTTGACTATATCTTTGAGTAAATCTGAGCTAGAAATGGTCCCTATGCTTAGAGTCTCGTTGGGCTGAATGACAGAATGCAGCAGCCCACGATGAGGTGTGCCGTGCAGAATTCTACACTCGAGGTGTGAAGGCTTGGGGGGCTCTGTGAGTATCATTTGTAAAGATTGATGATGACATCTTGGAATTTGGGGCTTTAAAAAGGTAGTATGTTAGCAGGCATCCTCCAGGGTAGGGTTGGGAGACAGAAATGAAGAAATCATACTCTGGAATTTATAAGTGGTATAATCCACAAGCAGCAATTTCGGCTTTTAAATTGAAAATAAATATCTTGCTGAAAAAACTAGCCAATTTTCTATTGGTGTTGAAAGCTCAGGCTCTACCTGGTAATTAACAAGTCTCTGGGAAAAACATAAAAAAAAAACAACAACAATATTTTAAGTTCTGCCAAGAGAATGTGAAAATTATGGTCTAGATTATAAACCCCTTCGACAAAAAGGCCATTATCGTCTAACTGCTAAGGTCATCAGTATATATGCTTTTAAATAAACCCAATGGCCCTTTTAATATCATTATGGAAATGCAAGCTCAAGCACATTAAAAGTATCCTATTGGGAGGCTTTACTATTCCTGTATTTTGCAAAGTAAGTTTTTAGAGGCTCTGACTTACTAAAATGTCTACAAATAAACACCCTGTGGCTTCATTAGTTGGTAAGGGTAGCGATCTTCTCAGTATTCAGATATACCTTTGATAGGATTGTCTTCCACTCACCTAAAATTTCACGTGTGTTACACTGATTTTTACATTCGTTCCTGGTGCTGTTCCTCCCCGTAACACGAAGAGCAAGTACAACCTACAGGTTTATGTGATACCATCACTGAAGATACCTGAGATGATTTTCCAATTCTGTGTTTGATAGACTGGAACACTAGGCCCAAAGTTAGGAAGTGCCTTGACCAACGTCATACTGCTAGTTAGTGACAGCTGGGTCTAGAAACTAGGCCTTCTAACTCCTATTTGGGGTTCATCCCTTATTACCCTTATTCTGTCCATTGGAAAAAAAGGAAAAAACAATAACAACTGGGCACTTGCGGGTTTTAGAGCACCGTGGATGCGGGGTCTAGGGGATTGCAAGTACATTTTGACAGACAAACTTATTTAAAGCAATAACCATAGCCAACATTTTTGAAGTTCTCCTGAATTCTGGTACATGTATTAATTCATTTGAGCCATCCCAGCGACCTTGTCATACCAGTACTTGTTATTTTCCCAGTTTACAGACGGGCCATTGAGGCTCAAAGACTTTACATAGGGCGGGGTGCGTGTTGCCGAGAGTGATTCAGACGCAGGCAGGCAGAGACCCTTTTGCCCTTACTTGACACCTTCTTCTGCTTCTCCCAAATGGGAGCTGGTCACTGGAGCTTTTTATTTCCGCCTCCCATCTGCTTTGTGTCAGAAATAGGCTTGGCAATTTTATATTAACTACACAGTTGGTACAATACAGTGGCAGTCCTGCAGAAGTTTCATTTGAATCCGGGATCACTGTTCCATTTCTAGAGATGCGTAGGACACAGAACCGTCCTGAATGAATCCAGACATTTGGAATAAAGGTAGATCTGCACCGTGGCATTGGTTTTGCCATCTACAGCAGCCCTGGACCTTGGGGCGGGGGGGACAGTCCCACGGCGGGGAAGATGGCCCCTCCCTGGTTGAGCAAGTAATTGAAACTGCCTCAGCACTGTCAGCCGTGGCAACCGTACTTTTCTCTCTGGCTAGGGTCAGTCTCCACTTGGAGACAGGACTCCCATGGGGGCAGCCCATGAGCCGTGGAGGGTGTAAGCTAAACTTTCCCTACCTGGGTCTAAAGCCGGATGGGGACTGGACTCCAACATCATTATAGAAAATAAAACCAATGCACTGGAAGAGATGGGACCGAGCCATCCCCGATATTGGATAACATTGAAAGAGCTCTTTTCCTCTCCGCAATTAATCCATGTCTCCATTTGCATTTGTAAAAAAAAAAAAAAATTCCTGACAGCACCAACAACACAACAAGAGAAATGCACAACCTGAGCAATAAATCTCCTGAGGCATTCAGCAAGTGCCACAGGGCTCATTAATCTTGATTATTTCCCGTAATAGATAACTTCACAAATCAGCTATTATTCCTAATCACGCACATAAAGATAACGGACGGGTAATAGCTTCCTGTGTGGTGAGACCAAAATAAAATTTCATTTAAAAATATATTTCTGCAAATTCCGGGGAAAGGTGTTTTCAGCCTTCTTAAAGGGGCAGGAGGACATGGGGGACCAACCAGCGAAAGAGAAACTGATCCTCAAGGACGGGGTTTTCTCAAAGACTTAGGGGTTTGATTTTCTGGGAGACATTGGCTGGCTTGTGTCACAGTGTCGCCGTGAGGTGGTTTTGAGAGACAGGGCCGTAGAAGACAGCAGAATTGTACAATTCCAGTCTCTAAAAGGAATTTAACCAGAATACCCAAGAAAAAATAGAAAACACAGGAACTCAGGACTATCTTGTAGCTATAAAGTTAGCGTTAGAATTTTTGCTAAGTTTGGTGAAATCCTTTATCTTCATGCAGTATATGGGTTACCTCGGATACCAGCCACCAAACAGAATGAACGACAAAAAAAAGGTTCCTAGGTGATGAGAGGTGTGTTTGTTACATATTTAGGTAGTGTCTGCATGCTAATCTAGGGTCACCTGTTGAGAAAACACTTTAATCTTAAGCCTGAAGACTCCCAGCTTTTTTGCAAGAGGCAGAAACATGTTATGTCGTCGAGTGCTGGGAAGAGCTGGCCAGAGTTGCACAGGTGAAAGAAACCAGCCACTGGCCTCCCCTCCTAAATTACACCTTTCTGAAGGCATTGCGATTGACGTGGGAAATGGCCCCGTTGTTATACAGCAAGCCGCACCTGTCCATCATTTTGTTATCAAATGCCAGTGCCTTCCAGCAGGGCCTGGAATGAGATGCATCCCATTTATGATTGAATTTGACTCCGTATTATTCAATCAGTAGGAATAACTGGCCTATCACAACAATACATGCCCACAGAAATGGGTTCATAACGCATGCATTTTAAACCAACTGTATTACCACACAGCACTCGCCAAAGTATGTTCCTTTACAGACCTCTTCTCGAGGCACCTAAAATTAAAACTGCACTTGAAGCTTTTTCTCCCCCCCGCCCCCCAACCTAAAGTTAGGTAGCGCTGCCTTCCTAGAACTTCCGAAGGACGAACCGGAGGTGAACATTCCGATGGCCTCGAACTTTATTTGTGTTTATTAAATGTTAAGGTGAATGAATTTCCAGGCAGATGATTACACTTTTTTTTTCCTTCGAATGAAGTCTGCATTTCTGATATATTCTCAGCAGTGATAGAAATACTGAATGCCCTTTGTGTGCACGGCCGCGTATGAGGCACCGGGGATAGAGAAATACCCAAGGCAGGATAGGCGCTGTTCATGCAGTCGGCGGTAGAGGAGAAAAGATGCAAAACCAAATACGCATGCAAGATGCCAGGTGGATGCACCAGAATGAAGGGATTAAGTGCGGAGGACATTTGGTGAGGCAGAGCTGTGCATGAAAGGAAGCCCAAAGGTGTCCTCATGGCGATGAGAAGAGGCGTTTGTGGCAAAGCCATGGAAGAATTTTGGACATCTCTGGAGAAGAGTGACTAATCCAGTTGGATTGAAATGGGCAGTGTAAAACGGGCAGTAAGGCTGGGAATGTAAATTTAGGCCACATTTTAGAGGACTTAGCGTGCCACGCTGAAGAGTTCGGACTTTTCTCTGTAGACGTTGAAGGTCTTTTAAAGGCTTTGTAGCAGAGCAGTGACCTGGTTACGCCTGTGGTTTAAAAAGATTAATTCAGTAATAGAACGGATTAGAGGAGGCAGAGCGAGGGAGCAGAGCCAAGGTGGGGTATTGCTGCTCACCCAGACTCTGCCCCAGCCGCGTAAGTGGGTGTGCCAAGCCCCTGCCTCCGGCGGCGGAGGGAGCCCGGCAGAACTGGCGGGTTTGTTGGGTGTATCAGGTACCTACTGCTGCGTAACAAATCATCCCAAACTTCACGGCATTAAAATTGACCCTATCCGAATGGAATCTGTGGGTCAGGAATAAGGACAGGGAATAGCAATGCTGTCTGGGGGCCTCAGCTAGCAAGGTGCAGATGACTGCCGGTGTCTCAGTGGGCTGAGGACTGGAATCGTCGGCAGCTTCTTCACTTCCGTGTGTGTCAGAGATCATGCCGCACACCAGGTAAAGTGGTCAGGCCAGACTTTAATCAGCAGTATACTATTGCAGTAGAAAAGAGAGTCCAGCATGAACTGAACTCAACGTTGATTTGTACGGAGGTGAGTGGAGTTTTAAAGGGAGAAGGACAGAACAGGGAGCGGGTGAGTGGGGCTCAGTAGAGTCAGGAAAGTGAAAGATGACAAAAAGCCGGAAGGAAGAGGGGTTGGTCCATGGGACGCCCATCTGGGTTTGTTAGCTGGTGCTTAACGGAAGTTCGGCTCCTACCCTCTGCAGAGGCTAGGAGGCAAAAATCTATCTAAAGGTGTTGGAACAAATGGTAAATGTTTTTGGCAGCTTTGAGTTTTCGCAGGCAGATACTTTAAGGGAGGGCTAGGGTTGTCTCACGGATGGAGCTGTCGGAAACTGTGTTCGTGTTTGTGTAAGTCTTTATAGGCCACGGTAAGGCCTCGTGGAGAAAGGACATGGAGGCGAGAATCTTTGCCCTCTGATGTGCAGGGTCAGTTCACTAAAAAGCCGGGCTCAGCCGGAGCTGGTGGCCGAAGCACATCGCGCCTGGCCACGCGTACTGGGCTTCCTGCGGCTCCTGGGTTTTCAGAGAGAGCACCGCTGTCGGGGGAGCGTTCCAGTAGACCTAGTGAGAGCGGCACGGCCTCCCGTGACCTAGCCGCAAAAGTCAAACAGCGCCACTTCCCGCAGGACTCCCGCTCTGCATGGGGGTGGGGGGCTCGCAGGTCCCACTGCAGAGGAGCCCGCGGGATGGGGTGGTCACTGCGGCCACGGCAGAAGTTGGCAGTTGGCCGCAGCAGAGATGACCAGTCCAGTTTCGCACTCTCTTAGTTTGAGGTGCCCATAGGTCTTGGGAGGAGGAAAGGGTATAGTAACTGAAACTCCTGGAATTAGACTCCAGTCCAGAGACAGCACAACATTTCAGGGAGAGGGTGTGTGCCGGAAGAAGGTCAAGGACCATCACAGAGAAGGGCAGGCTGAGGAGCCCCCTGGGGAAGGGGGCAGTGGACTGAGGAGAACACGGCCATGGAAGCTGAAGGAAGGACAGGTTTTAAAAAGGAGTGGTGCTATGTGATCTTGGGAAGAGTCCCTTCAGGGGCTGGTGGAGGCAGAAGCCAGACAGCAAAAGCTTCATGGAGTAAGTAGTTAGCGGAAAAGGAGTAGCAATCAGGAGTGGCCTGGGAGCATTTGAACTCTGATGGAGTCAAGAGCAAAAGGCAGTTCAGAGACCTGGCAAAGTTGAAGAGAAGATTTATATATATATATAAATATAAATATATATATATATATATAAATATATATATATATATATATTTATATATATATATATATAAAAGAATATAAATAGCATTTTCCTTCCGGGTTGAATTGGAGAAAACAGAGTAAATCATGTCTGATCCTGGATAGTCCTCTTTCTAAAAACTTCTCTTCCCCCTCCCTTTGAAAAATTAAAGGAATTTGCCGTCTTTCTTTTATTTAACAGTTAAGAAACATAGGTTACAATATTCAGATGTTTAACAGACGCACCTGAGAGATCACCAAAGGATAGATTTGTAATTTAGAAATGCACGTAATGAGCATTATTTATGATTATAAGAAATTAGGAGCTGTGTAAATACACAGAAATAAGGGAATACCTAAGAAATTATGCCATTTTCACTTCATGGAATATCTTATGGCCACTTCTAATTAGAATAATAATCGGGAAAAATGGCTAATATTTATTTACTGTTTTCTACTTGTCAGAACTTGACTTAGGACATAAGCGATCGAGTAGGATTTCGTAAGCAGTTCAGTTGAGGGCTAGGCTTTACCGTCACCAGTTTATAGGTGAAATTGACATAGTTTAAGTGAAAAATCGTGTGTGTGTGTATACAAAAAACTTAAAAATATAGGCTGGCAATATATCAAAACACTAATGGTGGTTGTCTTAGGCCATATGTTTTCTTCTGTTGCCTAAGTGTTCTGTAATGTCATATTTTTTAAAAAGATAGAGAATTATTACATTCAGCATCATTCCTTTATCACCCTTAGTTCACATACAGTCATGGGTAGACTTTTAAGTATCAATTAGCTGAGTTACCTTCCGAAATGCCTACCAAAAAGGACAATTTCAAGAAAAAGGTATAAAGCAGCACGCCACAGCATGAACGTTTGATTCGACTTTTGTCCCGCTAGCTTCCTGGAGGAACAGGCTCGTGCTCCGGGACAACAGGCACCCCACACCCCACAAACACAGGGCTCATCATTTGAACAACTTGCTCTGTCATCCCCGCACTTGAAGGCACCAAGCGAAATTGTGGATCTCTCCGGAGATATGGGTGAGGCAGTTGCCCCTGGGGCTCTACGCGTAAGAACGAAGACTTTTGTGAGAAACATGGCCTCTTTTATAGAAGCTAATCGGCCTCTTTGGGCCTGGAGAGAAGACTGACCCACATGCCCAGGACCTCCAAGAAAGGAGGCCATGAACACGTGAGACAGCCCTTCGGAGAAAATTAATGTGCTCTGACTTTCCCTTTAATGCCTTTCCTGGCTTTTTTAAGTAGCTCAACTATATTTATGAAGGAATATTAAAATGTAGGTTCCTGTAGTCAAATGAGCATGTTCTCTGCTGATAGAGCAATACAAGGAAAAGTTAAATCAAAGATGGAGGGAGAAAAGGGGTGGTGGTTGAGGTTTATATATATATATGTTTGTTTTATAGTTTTTGAACTCATTTTGTAAAATTTAACCCATAGAAAAGTGGAGAAAGGTAAGCATTAGAATCTTCCGCAATGACTAAAAGTGACCTTGCTGTCAGGATTGTCTCCACAATGGTCAACTGTAGCTCTCAGTCAAGTATAGAATGAGCAAGTGTCAAAGATTTATGTAACTCATCAGTGAGAAAACTGGTAACGTGGTAACACAGATTTACAGAGGATTTGAGTAACTGGGTATTTATAGGCATTTAGAAAAGAATATTAGCATAAATTTTCTTGGTTGTATATAAAACTGATTAATGTCCTAGAAAGTAATAAACCACACTTTTGGGGCTCTGTTTTAAACCAAACATGTATCTAGAAGTCAGTCTGTACTATCAAACGAATTAGTACGTAGCAAAACCAGACACAGGTATATTCTAGAGGATTAAATAATTGTGGGACAGTCGTGTCTAGCAGTGCCCCATCGTCACAACGAAGAACGTGGTATATACTACCCTGACCCATCTTACTTGTAAGTTTTAGGTCATGTTTCTGACCACCACACAATGTGCAAGGTTTTTTCCTCTCTACTTTTCAAAAAGCCTTGAGAATTTTAATACAACTTTCAGCTCCCTTCATTAGAATGGAAGTGACCAAAGCAGAGTCAGGCTCTTGCAAGAGGGTCTCATGGACACCGCTTGGTCCTCTGGCTCCTTAATTTCAAGCCATGGCATCTCAGACTGATGAATGAATCCCCACCCTCACAGCTGGGTGAATAGCCGTGCACCCGCAGGACCCAGATAGCTTATTTTTAGCCGTGTTTGAATCTGCAACTTCGCTTGCCCTTGCACTTCTCAATTCAAGAGGAGATGCGCTTCCTGGCATTTTGGACGCCGCCCAGTGTGGCCCCTCCCTGCCAGTGTGTGTGACAGGAGGCTGGGCATCATGAAAGGCATCAGTCTTAATTTCCTATTCTGTCAGGGAATTAGCATGCCAATAGATGCAAAATGATGTGGTCACTTACAATGGTCTCCTCCAGCCTCCCCCCCCTTTTTTTTTTTTGCATCTGTAGTCTGTTGATTTTCTTGACAGAAGAAGGAGTTAATGCTGCTGTCAATCATCTTGTGGGACACTTGGCCTCTTCCCTTTTCAGAGGGTGCTTATCATATGGCAACAGTTTGGTGTTTAGGAATTAGTTAACGTGCAAATTCCAACTGCCTATTCCCAAGATTGAAGTTGAGCCTTAAAAGTCCTGACAAGCAACATTGTTTTCACCTCGGGGTATCTCTGCCCTCACAAAGGGTACTGTGAAATTCAAGCTAGTATCCGTTTTAATTTATTTCGGTATTTAAAGTAAATACGCGCCGTATAAACTAGGACTCGAGAGGAAGAAGAGAATGAGAGATGCCATCAAACCGGGCTTCCCGGTGAAATGGTTCTGATACTACATCCAGCGAACTTCTGAACAAACCTGATGCTAATGATAATCCGCATCACAGAACAGTTGAGCGATTCTGAATTCACCAGGGAGCAACTTCTTTTTTACTTCTGTTTATCCAGGCCCTTTTTTCCATGTCACATCAGCCAGTCAGTTCCGTTAACTCAGCCCAAGTTGTCAATGCGATCCCAGCCCGCCACTCCTGTCCTGATCTCTGTTTTCCAGCTAGAACTCCAGCATGGCTAATGAATAGGGTCAGCTTGTGATACAATTATGATAGCTTCAGACCGTACTTCCACCACTCAGCCCAAATGAACTCTTCTGAGGTTGAGCCGGCATTTTCCATCATTGTCATGGGCAATTAGTAGCCACTTACAACTGGTTACAGTTCATTTCTGCTAATGGTATTGGGATGAGATCCTATCGACCACATGACAGCCCACATGAGTTCTCTGAGACCGGACGTCCAAATGGTAGGTTGGAAGCCATTCCATTTTTCACGCCAGTTTGGAAAACTACTTTTTGTGGATTCCAAGGCTCTATTTGTGCTCATGTTTATGAAAACGTGTCTCTATGGCAAATTAACTTGCTGGAGACCTAGCTGCCTGACTGAATTGAATTGCGGGGCATTAACTTTACACTAAGTACATAACAATGACAGGAACGTTGTGCTAGTTTAGAAATCTCGGAATCTGTTATTTTTCTAAAGTGCCATCATTTAGAAGAGTAGCTTTGGAAAGAAAAGTGTGTCGGAAGCAGCCGTGATTATTGAGATCCTGGTTACTCAGCTCTGCATTGTCCATTTATGGGCAAAGCGCTGCATTGTTTTTTTGAAATCACCTTGTCTGCCTCTTCCTCTTTCTTATTATAATGAACTTGGGAATGTTTAGTAGATCAGGTGACTGGAATGGTTGAATGTTTTCCAACCTTCTAATAGTGAAGTGGTCGACAATAAAGCTTCCATAGCAACCAGGCTTTTCCTGAAAACATTTTCTCTGGAAGGGGAACAAAAAGCAAATGGAAGCAAGAGCCGTGCCTCTATGTTAAATACATTTGCTGATTTATTTTTAAAGGTAAAAAAAAAAAAAAGCGAGCGTTTCAAGCACTGTGGGAAAGGCCTGCGTGCCATGTGTTCCTGCCAGAGTGTCTGTCATTTGGTTTCTGAATCTTCACAAGGAAGATGATGTCCCTGGCAGATAAACCTTAAACATCAGATAAACATGTGCAAGACTTCTCGGTAGGAACTCCTAGAGTCGGGAACGTTGGCAAGAATTCTAGTGCAAAACCTTGAAGGATGCACTGCACTTGTTTTAATTGAATATCATTTTGTCCATTAATTAATGTGTCCGTTCTAATTTCCCAGAATGGCAAATAATGATGTGTGAAAACAGTATAATTACATTTTGATATTTTTGGTAGAGTAATAACTGGATTCGATTTGCTTTTGATCTTGGAAGTTATTTATTATTCCTATCAGTCATCCGTACTTTTTCATTGTGTCTGTGTTCATTTTTTGTTGATATTTTTAATTATGCACCGACATCAGCGTCGGCCCTGATACCCTGCCCTGTGATACTTTGTGCAGGGGATTTACAAGATGGAGCTTCTTCCTGTGCTTGTGAACAAAATACTTTAAGAGTCCCCACTGTAAAAGTGGCACGCGTGAGTGTGTACTCGCACACGCCAACTTATGCACCAGAGTTAGTGACTTAATTAAAAGGAGAATCCTTGCCCTTTTTTTGGAAGCAGCAAACTGCTTGTCTGCTGCCTCATTCCAGAATGTGTCATTCGGACGGCAATGTCGAGTGCCGTCAGCGCTGCCGTGTGCCGTCCGTGACTGCGTGTTGCCGTGTTTTTAGCTCTCCCGGGTGGGCTTATTTTCTCCATCCACTTGTGCTGGTTTACCTGTAGCCGGATGCAGCCAAGGGATGTTTTAATCCGTGACCCGCGGAGGGTCGGGGCGGCAGAGATTCACCAGAGGCATGTAAACCTCCATGTCTTTTGCTCCCATTTTAACTGTGACAGGGAATTGTCACTTGGAAACAGCCTCTCAGCTTGGGAAAAGGCCTTATTGCCTTTCAACTGGAAAGAAGGTGGTGGTGGAATTTTTGTTTGGAGACCAGAAAAAAAGAGTGACAGAGGCAGACATGCGATCCTCCCCAGTAGGGGAAGCCAGGCTCCGGCATTCATCATGATGACAGGAGACATTGAGATGAAATTCTTACAAAATATGAGACCAACACTTAGGACAAAAGGGATCAAACCCTTTGTGAAATTCCTTTGTGAAAGAGGATCCATTTATTTTAGCGGATTTTCGGAGTAAAACTATTTTTTTAAAAAGTCCCTGGCCCTTGCAGTGTCACGTTTTGCCATATTTATTCTATATTGTCACACGGTAGGTGTGGGCATCTGTGTCACATTCTTAGGTATTAATAACCCCTTTGATCTCCTCCTGCCTTTGTGCTGACATCAGATCTGATTTTGCAAAGACAAGTAAGTAGCCTCACATTGACCTGCATTTATTCCAAAGGCATTATGCGCCCAGTGCGGGGAAGATGCATTTATCTAGCGCCAAACAAGTAAGACTTAACTAATGCATTTCAGCGAGGTAATCTGTTAGAACAGCTCTCTCGAGAAGGGTCTTGTTATGAATGGATTCTGCACTTAAAAATCTCCATTTTGTTCCTCCCTCCTACTAATTACTTCTTTCTTTGTCTTACCTCTCATTTGCATTACTTAATCATGAGAGAGGGAGTCTGGTTGGTTGTTTTCCCCTTTACAAAGCCTTATACTTAGTAGTGGTAAGTGTAATGTTGACTTAAGCTCATTTCCGTTGAAGGGAAACTGCATTGCCACGGAAAAGATGCTTGCTAATCGCTACATCTAATTACAAAGAAGAGTAAATCACTAAAAACAAATTAAGTATCTTAAATAAAATGGAAAATGAAAGCGGTTAACAATCAAAGAGGGAAAATGCTGCTGTCTCTCCACTCTGTTTCCTGTGCTAATTGAAGGCAGCCTAGGTCTGGAGGGCTGGCCAGAGTGGGGTTTTGGCAAAGCTTTTCTCCATGGAACCCCTTTTCAGAGAATTTAACCAAAATGATTTAAGAGCAAAAAAAAAAAAAAAAAAATCAGGGCACCTGGGTGGCTCAATTGATTCTAAGCTTCCGACTCTTTGATTTTGGCTCAGGTCATGATCTCAGGGTCCTACTCAGCCTGGAGTCCGCTTGAGATTCTCTCTCCCTCTGCCCCTCCCCCTGCTGGCCCTCACTCCTGCTCCCACTCTCTCTCTCACTCAAATAAAATCTTTAAAAAAAAAAAAGGAAGAAAGAAAAAGAAGAAAAATCTTAGATCCTGGCAATTCTAAGTGTCCTTTGTAAAAGAGGAAACCACAGGTAACTTTTCCTGTTGGGCTCTGTGGACCTACTCACACACTTCTTCTTAGCTCAGGATGATGGAGGTGACTTTCAAATCACAGCGGCTCTGATTTAAATAAACTGGAAACTAATGAGAATTTTATACTTGACCTTAATCTGAAGAGGTCTGAAATAAGCTTATTACTAACCAGATCCTCCTTCTCCTTCTTGCATTTCTTTAGTACGAGTTCCTTATGCTTTCAAACACATGCCAATCCGCTAGATGTTAAAGCCAACAAGGAAATGAAGTTTTTAATCACTGGTTCAAAAAAAATGTGGTCTGAGGAATCCTATTGTTCCTCACAAAATTCTCCTGACCATGTTTTATCTTGACAATTTCCATATTTTTCTATCTTCGTGCAATTTAGTGATGTTATAACATTTCCCATTAGTAGCCCAACAAAAGTTGAGCTGACCTTCCCATTCTTTCTTGTGGTCTGTGGATATTGTAATAAAAATCCAGAGAGCAAAGATAGAATTATTTCATTGAACTGTTAATATAAGAAACTTACCTCTAAAAATGCTCATCTCTCTTCCCTTTGGCTGTGTGTCCATAAAGTCATTCCGTTTGCTTTTCAAAGCGTTTTGCCTACTCTTGATCTATGTGAAGAAAGATCAGAAAGGTTTTAAAGTAAATTTATGAAGAGGGGAGTTTAGGGTAAGAGAGATGGATGAGAGATGGAAATCTGGCCTGGGAAAATTAAAATACCCAGTAAAATGACCTGCTTGGTTCTATTCCTTGACCTAAAAACACTTGCCTCCCACTGTAATAGTCTTCCACTGGACCCTAAGGTCCAGAACCAGGAGATTTGAAGGAGTGCAGTGGTCCAGGTCAGTAGCAAGGTCGCAAGTCACCTTTACTGTCTATCTGGGACTTACTGCCTTAGGTCTGGAATCTGAATATTTGCCTCAGTTCTTTGTGACCAGTGCCTGACTATGCACCATGACCTGTTCTTTCATTCCAATTCTTAGGATCCTGCTGGGTACCAGGGTTTTCTATTACTATGAACCTGGAGGGTGTCTCTCGTCTACTGCTGATCTCTGCCATTACAGTCACCTATAACTGGGGCCTTCCCAGATTGGCCCTAGGTCGGTATCTTCTCCAGGCTCCAGCCTTCTGGAATATGACCCATCTTGCCCCCAACCACATGAAATTCTACCATAAGTCGTGTAAAGCTGGGTGTTGCACTCCTGTTGTTGAAGTCTGACAAGCAGTGACCACTCCTCAGAGGTGATGAGGCCTTGCCAGTAGATGACGTGTTGTCCCCAGACACTAACCAGAAAAGCAAGTTTCGGATTACTATTCAAAGAAAGCCAGAGAATGAGTAAAGGTTTAGAGTTTTGTCTCTTTGAACTGTGAACTGGTTTTTTGTTACCCACATGTTGTATTGAGTAGACCGAGCAGGACTGGGATAAAGAAGCCGGTGTGTAGAATGTTCTTTGCCGTGGACAGAGACAGGCCCTTGGGAGCCATTGCCTTTTCTTTCTGTGAAGGGTCAGGATCCAGTGTGCCCTTGGCTCAGGTTCAGCCCAGAGCAGCAGACTCAGGTGTACCAGCCTTAGCAGGTGGAGGGATACGTCTGATTCTGCCTTCTGCTCAACCCTGGGGCAGCGGAACCTGGATGTCAGCTCAAACCCCAGTGTGCTGGAGAGAGATGAAGATGCTAGCCTCAGAAAAGGATGGCTTAGCGGGAAGGAAGGGGGGGGACAAGGAAAAGGGGGGAAAAGAGGTGGTAGCCCCTGAAATCTTGTCTGTCCCAGGAGAGAGGAAGCAGTTACCGTCGGCTCTCTCTCATTTTTTAAAAATGTAAGACAAGGAATCCATGATATGTACAAATATGTATAATGAGTTTATTATTTTCTCTGGAACAATAATTTAGACCCCACTTAGTCTATCTGATCTTTCTATCCGCCGATGGGCCTCCGGGTCCTTCCTCAGTGTGGCTCGTCTCGGGGCGGACGGGAAGCTGGGAGGACCGAGGCTGGACTCTGCCTGCAGTGATAACACCACCGGGCAGCTGGCCAGGGCTGAGGGTGGACAGGCTCCCCGCGCATGCGCCGTGCCTCCCCCCCCCCAGCTGGAATGCAGTGTAGGAAGAGAATATGTAAAACTGGGTTTGGCTTACAATGCAGATAACAGACAGAAATACAAACAGGGTTACACTGTCCAAAACACAGGCATGCCTTCAAATGGAAATTTGGCCAGAGAACTAGGACTGTCCTCCTGGGGCAATGTGACAGCCCTTTCCCACCAGCCAGCCCATCGTTCAGGACCCACAGAGTACGCGAGTCCATCGGAAGGAACTATTTGAAAATCCAGGGGAGATGTGACATGTGACTTTATGAGGAAATGAATGTACTCTCAGAATACCTCACCTTTTTAATAGCGGTGTGTAGCATGGGCTGTTCTCCTCAGTAAAAATGATTAATAGCCCCCATCCATCACATTGTACAGTGTGGTACATCTGAGTAGCAGAGAGCCTATAAAATAAACTTGGCAATAAGTCACAAAAACATTCGTATTTTTTAATAACATTTTTGAAGGAGAAAAATCTGTTTTTCAATAAATTCTGGCATGGCTTCCTTCCAGATTTTATTTCTCATTTAAAATTATCTCGGGGTTGATTTTTTTTTTCTCCTCATTGGCATTTTACTAGGTGTCTGCCTAAGACAAACACATTTCAGAGACGGATTAAAAAGAAGACTAGTGCCTGCACATGGACTTCCAGGTTTCCTTCTATTTCTGCTTTTGGCTGGCAGTGATGACATTAACACCACTGTAATCAGTTAAATTTGACTGAAATTTTATAGTCACTGTGACTCGTGATCACATAAAGTTACTTCTCATCTCAACACATTCCTATGTTATTACCCCTATAGATTTGGCCTTTCTTCATGGAATATCTTGTTTCTGTTCACTGCTGTGTGAATTAGAGTCTTTATTATACACTGGTAGGTTGCTACCATTTTTAATGAAAGAATTCTGAATTTAGTATGTATTACATAACTATCCGGATTATCGGAAACACGGTTTCTGTTGATCATGCACAATCACTCAGGGTCAACAAGGTGGTGCCCTGGGATATCAGCTGAGGGGGATACTGATTGTGGAAGTGCTTCTTTCCCCCTTTTCCATTGCTAGAAAGTGAGTACATTCTTCACAAGTGACAGGGGGCCTTCTTCATACCGGGCCAGATTGGCATTCCTAATAAATATAGGTGGATTACATTGTCTAGGAAATGGAAAAGGAAACTTTGGAAGTCCATGAAATTCATTCTTGTACCTGAAAGGAAAAAACAACACCCCATCTTCCATTCTTCGCCCCCCAACCACCAGCTGAACATTATATCTAAGTCCATGAACATAATGGTGTACGTGTTCCTGTTCAGAACGAGGTCCCATAGCATTTTTGTAGCATGAGACATTTTTGAAGCAGAGGAGTGGCTAGCATTCACGTATGTTCAAGCCCAGGGAACAGATAGCTTAGGAGAGGCAGGAATAGGTACCTCTCCTTCTGTGTTTGTAGTACTGAGAGGTCTCCTATACCAGCTGTCTGGTTTCTTCTCATCTATGAAATGAAAAATTTAATGCGGTGAAACAAAATCCACATGAAAATGCAGATGACAAAATGTCAAAACAGCAGTCCAAGAAGTTACTTTTTCCACTCAGTACCTTTGGTGCCATCTAGATTTTGGGAATTGATGATTGTTTCTAAAATATTTTGTTTCTGAATCTTGGGAGACAATGAGAGGGAAAACGTTTCCAATGGGACGTTGTGATGAATTAAATTTGAGGAGGGGAGAGGGAGAGATGCTTAAGTGATGGCCCAGGGTTTCTTGAGTACTTGAATGAGTGAGTGACTGTGGTGGTTGAGTGGGGAGAGTTAGTCCCTGGGAGGGAGCCAAGGTTGGAAGAAAATGATCAGAAGTGCTGTGTGTTAGATATGTGGAATGAGCCAAGTGGACTTGTCCAATAGGAAATTGGATGCCCAGGTCTAGACTACATGGGACAGGCCAGTTGTACCTGTGTGTAGACAGGAATGATTTCAGTCATGAGTGTGAATGAGGGTGCTTAAGTCCTCAGGTGTAGAGGAAGGTGAGCCTGCACCAGAGACAAAGGAGAAGCAGCCCAACAAGGACTGTTTGTCCTAGCACCCGAGGCAGGAGGGCATTTCAAGTTCAGAGAAATTGACAACCTAGACAATAAAACACATGGCTTTCTCTGCTAACTTGGGTATAGTCTAAATTTCTTTGTAAAAATTCAGCTGTGCTTTCTAAGGAGCAAGGATTTGCCCTTTCTGACTGGCTGACCGGTATATTTTCACCTTTCTGACACAAGAGAAAAACTTCCAACCTCTACCTACCCAGCATTGTCTCTCCCTTGCCTGGAATAAGTCTGCTTTAATATCATCCTGTGGGAAATGTATCTAGTTTATTGCTCCATTCTTTCTCTCTTATATGGGATCATAATGATCTTTTCCTTTTGTTGACAATTTGGATAACGACGGGAAAATATCATTATTGCTGACGTATCCTGGTTTAAAGCTGTTTCCTGGGAGAGCACATCGAACTCCCATAATAAAGTTATAGTCCAGATTTAATAAATGTATTTTTAAAAGTGTATTTTCTTCCACATAGAAGCAGTGGTTCCCTTTATTGAACTAATGATAATCGCAGAGCTCTTGATCGAGCTACCGTGGTAGAGCGAGAATGTCCCTTCTCCCTTTACAACGCTGAAGTTCCAGAGTTGCAGAGTTTGACACCTGGCCTTAGTCAGACTATAATCCAGTGAATCCATTGCATACGCAGAAATAAATTCACAAAAATAGCGATTGTTGTTTACTTAAGCTTTTCAGTCCATGATAAAAATAGACCTTCAATAGATTGCAAGATACTTTCCCTAATATGCCAGTTTTAAAATCATCGATTGAAAGAAAAAGGCATTAACTGGTTATTTTGGGGAGTATGAGGTAAGAAAAAAATTAAAATGTCTAAGCAACTCTCAGTTCACAAAGTAACTTTACTTTCCCTGTGTAAACAGTTTCTGCCCTAGCTGAATATGGAACAAATATAGGTACTATTGATTCTTTTGGAAGTTAAACTCTGTCTTACTGAGACTTCATTATACTAAAGAGTTTTCAGATTTTAAAATACATGGGCTTCTGTTCCGGCATCAGAAGCAGATGGTGGCCTGTAACTTTGGTAGGGATGTGTTGTTTGTCCCTGAGACTCTGGGCCCAGTTAGCCTCCAAGAGCCAAGTTCAGCCATGCTTGTGGCTTTAAACATCACCCATGCGACAGTGACTTCCAAATCTTTATCTCAAGCCCCACTTTCTTCTCTTGAATTCCAGTAATTTTCTGTTGGAAATCTCCATAGATCCCACAGGCAGCCACCTTCCACGTGTTCCATGTAAAATGGAATTCCTAACTCCCCCTCTAATTTGTCCACAGAAGCCTTAAAAACGTCACCCAAACAGTGCATCAGAATCCTGCTTGACACTTTCTCCCTCCCTCGACCACAGCTCACAGAACTCTCAATCCTGTGTTTTCTTACTAAAATAAAATGCACTTTTGAAACTGCATCATGCAAGAGCCAGACCCTCACCCCCTTGCAAAATCACTCTCTTCGGCCACCCTCCCTGCCTCGATACTGAAGTCACGGATTTTTCGAGAACCCAGCCATGTCATTCCCCATTTGAATTTCTCAAGCCCCTCCGTTGGCCCAGTGGCTGAAGTTTCAGCTGCTTAGCATTTCCAGAGGCACCTCACCATGTGGCTCCAACTTGCTTTTTCCCAGCTTTTTAGTTAGCAACTTGTATACGCTCGTCACCCAGCTGCACAAGACCACTTACTGGTATTCGAAAAAATGTCCGCCTTCTCACAGCCAACCCCACAGCGTGCTTCCATCTTTGAGTTCTTCATCATTTAAGATTCAACTCAGATGTAGTGTTTCCGTGGTTTCCTGTACCTTCAGGGCTACATTTTTTCCTTTTATCTATTTCCATGATAAGTATATAGTTGGATACATTTTTTTATACATTCTAATATTTTACAAGAGACATACAGCTTAGTGCTTTTTTTTTTAAAGGTACAGGATTTTAAACTACATAAACCGAGCTTGAAACCCAATTTCACCAGGAACAGTGATACTCAATTTATTTGACCTCCCTGAACCTCATGTTTGTCATCTGTAAAATGGGGATCACAGCATGTATCTTTCTCAGAGGGTCTTCATAATGACCCCTATAAACTTCTTAAAGCGCTCGACACAGTAAATTAAACCCTGAACCTGGTATGTATTTATTTGTATGGTCATTCTTTTCAAGAGTGTAGGGTCCAATCACTGGTCCTTAGTAGAAGCCCAATAAATATACAATAAGTAGATAGCCAGTGGGTGAATTCACACATGCATGTAGTTTTCAGTCCCAGAGATCAAGATAAAAACTATCGTAAGATATATTGTTATTAAGATCAGAAGGATAAATTATTGGGTATTTTTAAATTAGATGAACACAATTGAGTAACTCCTAAGTTCATCCTCTCTTGAAAGGTGAGAAGTCCGGATAATGCTGTTTATGGTGGGTCATTCTATTTTCATTCAGCAAAGCACGAGAAATACTTAGACAAAGAAATAAAGACTGACACCTGGATTTTGCTCTTAACCTTTTATTTCCAGCACTAATATGAATGTCACTAGTTTTGACTGCTTTTCACATCATACTACGGTTAATGTACCCTAAGTTACATCACTGTATGCAATTCCGTGCATTTGGAGGAAAGGAATTTTTAGAGTCTTATTCTCGTATTTCTAACTGACTTGCTTGCATTTTGCCATGTGCTCTAAACTATTACAGTTTTCTTTCAGATGATCACGTTCTGTAACTTTCATATAAAAACAAAACAAAACTGGGCTTCAACTTTCAGGAAACACATACAAAATGTTCTGGTGAGGTTTACTCTGTGAACCTAATGTATTTACCAGGAATAGTGAGAGATAAGAAATACTCTTGGGAAAAACAAAACAAAACAAAAACCCAGAACACCCTTGAACCAAGAAAAAAGTCTGAATGCAGTAAGAAGAAAGAAATCATTAGACACAAGTTCTGGTTCATTTTCTACTAATGCTCTGTGGAGTTGGTAGGTGTGGGAGTCATCAGGGGAAACCGTGGGACATCAGACCCTCCCGTCAGTGTATGCAGTTGGAGTGTAGCCTGGCCCTGTGGTGTGGGACAGGCACAGGTGACCTGAGGAAGGGGGGATGTGAGAGCCCAGGGCAGACAGCCACTTACAGCTGCGGGATCACCTTCTCTGCAGATCCACGGTCAAAGAATGAAAACCCTGGTCGCCTAAGATGCAGTGGGGCCCAGGATCTGCCTTCCCATCCTCTGATTTCCTGATTGGCAAAATTAAAACAGTGACCCAGACACACATCCAGTTGGGTTTATATGATGGTAAATAACTTTCTGCAATCCAGGTCGACCAAGACATCGCATTTTCACTGGGTGAAAAAATTAAAAGTCGTCCTTTTTGTGGCCTGCGTGAGTGATTAGGGGCAGAGGTTCTGGGGCCGGACTGTCTGGGTTGGTACCTGGCTTCGCACCTTTCTAGCCGTGACCTTGAATTGGCTGGTTTGCTTCTTGAGGTCCCGTTCCCTCATCAGTGGAGGGGCGTGGTGAAGTCTCTTCTCCAAGGGGCTGTCATGGAGATGGGCTGTGGGTAAATTTGCAGTAGTTGCTGGCGCAGAGAATGACTGTGAGCTGCTGCTGCGATGAGTCGGCCATGACTTCATTTATTTCCAAAATACCGGTGACCCCTGAACACTTTCAGCCCCTGCCTTTTCTGGCATCTGGTTCTGTTTCTCAACTATCCCACTACAAGTCAACTCTTAGCTTCCTTTCAGGGCACCGGATGCCTCTCTGAGTCCACAACCTCACTGACGGTCTGCCCTCGCCCCAGCTCCCTCGAAGGCTCCTCTGCCTCGCCCGTTCCCCGTGTCAGGACGTCCCTGACTGTCCTGCTCGCACCGCTCCTCACCCCGGCCTCCCTGTGCTTCTCCAGGCGCCTCGTGCACACCTCCGCCCTGGGGCCCAGTGCGGCTTTTCCCAGTGTCCACCCAGCCCGGAGCCCAACTGTAGACCACTCACGACAGTGTTGCAGTGTTGCAATTACGTGCAAGCGCCTACGTTTCAAATGTCTTCACAGCTCTTACTGTTACCTGACTACAGTATGTCTTTCACGTACTGATGTTCTCTGACGGCACACAGATCCAAACAGAGCACATGGAAGCAGCGCCTCGGTGTTTTCATGGAACATTGCTACTGGTACCAGGCTTTCCGTTTCAGAGAATTGACCTAAAGTCCTTGCCACCCCCATATGTGCACCTTATCACATGCGCCCTGGTCATTTGAAGAAGGTACGAGCCACTTTAAAGACAGACTGAAACAAAGAGAAAACAAAAAGGACATTTAAATCCATCTTGACACTTGTATTATTAATCCTAGAACGTAAGCAAAACCTTCATGTCCATACAACTTCCGTGATGCGGACAAGGAGCCAGCATCCACAGGACATTTGAAGGAGATGTGTTAAGCAAGAGTGAGAAAATTAATATGTAAATTAAACACTGACTGCCATGTGGAGCCGAACAGTCATTGCTGGTGTTTCTGTCCTCCTGCTGGACGGTGCTAATCGCTGAGCAGGGCGCCAGGATTTGTAGCCACAGTGACCGTGAAAGGGGTACCGGCCCTCGGGGGTCGGGGGCTGGCATGCAGGTGTCTTCTCTGTTCAGGCTTGCTCTCACCTTCCTTCCGAAAGTTGTTCTGGAACCCCATCTGCTGCAATATCTTCCAAATGCAGGAGAACCGACTGCTTTCCTTTCCCTGCCCCATTTCCTCTGCTAATTCTGGTGCATTCCAGAGGGAGCCCTTCCAGATGTCCCACTTGAAACAGGCTTGTGCTTGTTTGAAGCTAAGACTTACATCGTGCCCATTAGTGACCTGCTCCGCTCCAGCAACCAGCTTCCTCTGTGGCTCCAGGCTGCAGAGCCGCCTGTCGTGTCCAGCAGCAGCGGCATCACCAGCGCAGACGCCCGTGCGGGCCTGGCGGGCGCTGCACAGGGCTGGGGTGGGGAGAGCTGTTGCACACCTGAGGTCGCACACCTGCTCTGGGAAGGCGGCACTAGCAGGTCCGGGCAAACTGGTGTGCGGGCCCATCGTCCTGGATTTCTCCAGTTCTCCACGTGGACCAGGGATCTGTTCTTATTGCAAAATGTAAATGTTGGCAGCTAATTCAATAGCCTCGTCTAAGTGGGATTTGAACCATGGTCCACCAGCCTGTGACCTTTGTTCTTGAAAACAGACTTTCCCCTTGACCCGTGTTTCACACTGACAGGAAGTATTCCAGGTCCTCCGGCGGCTCGTACGATAAGTCCTCCGGATTTGGGGGCTTAGGTAGCTGGGCTGTCAGACAGAGGACGGTGGGCATCTCAACACATCTGGAGCAGGGCTGCTTTTAGTTTGAATCTATGCCGACTACAGTCTCAGGTACCTGGTAAATAAGTATCAAAATTCAGTCCATACTTACTGATCTTGCAGATTGAACGCCATGCTGTGTTTTAACCAAACGTGTATTTCTAGAAGTGAAACCATCTCAGCTCCTTTGATGAATCCCCTTTCAAAGGCTTTCAGTCCAGCATTTTGGCTTCTCATGCCTTGATCCTGTCCACATTCCAGTTTTCAAGAGAAGCAAGCAAGTCAGCCTCCAGCCAGTTTGCCCCCTTCCTGCCCCACCACCACCTTCTCCAGTTCCTCCCCCTGCCCATTCAGGTGTCCAGAGCTGGTGAACAGAACCACTGTCCTCCATTCATGCATCTCTGTCGCCCCACAGCCCCTGTCCCCATTCCCATGCCCTTCAGAGGTCACTGCTGTCATGCAGTTAATGCTGCTTTAGATGCACATGTGACCTTGGAAAAGACATACTTGCATGGATGAATTTTATAACCTCCATAGGTAATACTAAAGATTCTGGATCCTTCTTTTTCCTCCCAGTCAGCTCTGGTTTTAGAGCACCTTATGCTGCTGGGTGTGCATCTTATTTCCTCTGTGGCTCCTGCGTAGTGGGCCCTCCCAGAAATCCGCCACATGGTACATGGTGGCTTCCGTAGTGAGGTCATCTTCGCCGCCTCCGTACCCGTGCTGGGCCTCACCTTCGTGTCCTCCTCTGGCTTTGTGGGAGAGCCTGTGTGGGCTGTGCTCTTAGGATGCGGGGGCACGAGCACGCTTCATCTCCCCGGACGCAGAGGACTGCTGTCCGGAGTGGCGGAAGCAGCCCATCCTCCCACCGCTGTGAAGGAGCCTGGCTGCTTCCCCCCAGTGCCACGTGGCTCTGTTTGACTTTCCAGTTCAGCTCTGATGCTGGCTGCATCCTTGTCACTTAAATCGGCATTTCTCGGAGTGCTAGTGAGCTTGAACTGCTCTTTATATACTTCTTCACCATTTAGGCTTTTCTGTCTCTGAATTGTCTGTTCATATTTTATGGAAATTTTCTATTTTTTTTTTCTTGCGGATCTCTATAGTCTAGATATTAATCCTTTGTCCATTTTTAGAGATGGCAGGTATCTCCTGTCCATTTTGTCTGGTCCCTTTTGTTGTAGGCAGATCCATCAATGTATTCCTCCGTGACTTAAAAAACGTCATGCTTAAGAAATCCTTCTTCATTCCCAGTTGTCAAGAATACTTTCCAATAGCTATTTCTGTTGGGTTCATGGTTGTACTTCACATCTAGACCTTTTGGCATTTGGAGGGGATCTGTTCTCTTTTTATGGTGGAGAGGTATTGAGCCAACATTTTCTCTCTACAGAAAGCTAGTTTTTACTAAATAACCCATCTATTTCCCATTAATTGGTGCTGCTTGGTCATAGGACAAATTGCCACATACACACCAATCTGTGGTAGGACCTTGGTTCCGTTTCTGGAACAACAGCCACACCTGGGTGTCCAAGCTACCAGGAACCCCTGGGCCCTCACACCAATAGTGTATGGACTCGAGGAGTTTCTATCTAGAACTAAAAAAGCTGAAGGCACCGTTAAATGTAACCTACTTCATGCTCTTATTTTTATCTAGAGTCTGAAATTTAGTGAGATCCAAGTCCCCTGTGGGCATGTGGCAGGTGCAGGGCTGTGCCCCAGGTGCGCTCCAGGACAGCCCGTGTTCTCTGAGTTACCCCAGGCTGCCTCCCACTTCAGGGGCAAAAGCGGGTTGATCTCACTTTCTACTTTGGCCTGTCCGTTTTATGGGTTTCTAGTTAGTGATCAAATTTTTTGCTCTTTAGGCCTGTTATTTTTCATAAGTATTAGGTACAGATGTTTTGTATTTTCTGATCTGTTCTTTTTTCCCCCTCCCTCCCTTCCTTCCTAGGAAAGGTGAATTATTGGTACGAGTCTAGGAAGCACATGGGAATCCGGCCAATCCAGGACTGCCTGGATTGTCATCCTGATGCTTTGTGTTTTAATAGCTGTCTCAGAAAAATTCATGTTACTCCTTCCCTGATGCATTATCTTTAGAGGGATTACAAAAATATGTGTCTCCATATGAGAGGCTCTCTCTCTATCATCGAGTGGAACGGAAAAAAAATGTCATGGAACAGAAAGAATTATGTTTTAAGCCACTCTCCCTCTTGCGCTCTACCCTGTCTTTTGCCTAAGCGTGGGCCCAACCCTATCTGGGCTCCTACACCATGGCTTTGCTTGGTCTAGACACTGCTAGGTCTGTAAATATGTTAATTCGTGAAGTGGGAGCAGAAGAACTCGAATTGGGGGTGGCAGCCCGAGGCGGAGCATCGGAGACCAGAGGGAAGGAGGGAGGCTTGGTCACTTGCGTCTGCTGTCTGCTGAGGGATGCTGAGGGATGCAGGAAAGCAGCCAGCATGATCTCGATAGTGTTCTCTGAGCCGGTTGCCATTCTCAGCAGAGCACAATGAAGGGCCACTTCTAGAACAGCAGAGTGAAACACGCCAGAGGGAGAGTCTTGTCCAGTGTGCTGGCCTGACCGTAAACACCTGATTATGTTAGTGCCTGAGCGTTTGGCCGCCGTGGCCATGGCTGATAAGGCACAAGGCCCTTGGGGAGGGCAGTAGAACACACATTTTCGTGTATCCTCCTGTTCAGAATGGCACAACTACAGGATGCGTAGCAAGCGTGTTGGGAGAGGGGCTGGCGGGTTGGAAGATAACCACACTGAACACTTAGTACGTGCTCTTGAATTTCCACTCTCTCGTCTGCCTCTGCAGTGGGAGCTGACATTTGGAAGTGAATGGAAATCCTTTGATGAGATACTAATATGTAGCATTAGTGGAATGGGTTTTGTTTTGTTTGTTTGTTTTGTTTTTGTTTTTACTCTGGGGCTCCTAATGTTAATCTTCATCTTGCTCTTGGGTGTTTTATTTGTTTCTTTAATTTCTCTGTTGAAGATAGGCATAATGACCACGCAGAGTTACTGAACCACTCGCCTCTCTGCCCAGGTAGGTCCTCTAGTGAGATCTAGAAAGAAAGTAGCTACAGAGATTAAAGGCACTGTTCTGATGCTTTTGTAAATGATGAACATTTGCCAGCGTAGTAGATTCATAAGAGGAATGAGCTGAGTTTCTCTGTGCTCCACATTCAGTGCAATCTGCCTCATAAACTAAGAAGTTTTTCTCTTCCCGGCAAAGCCTAAGAGAGCTGCAGAGGAAGGCTCTTTTCAATTATAAAGAGGATTTATTTTTCTTTTTCTTTAAATGGGAAACTATTCTTGGTTTCTGGATTGCAGAGGATTGTAAATGCTTGTCTGTCTGATGGGAAAGCATTCTCTCTCTCACTGAGCAACTTGCCCTTACGTCATAGAGGTTATAGATGACAAATGATTGAAATCATATGAATGAATCTTCCGCTGCTGCGTCTGTAGTACAGGCAAAATGCCCCGAGTTTCTGGTGGATACACTGAAACTCAGTGTGTTTCCACGAGCAATTTGAAAACAAATCAATACCTCAGACAGTGATACATTTTAGAAAGAGACTTTTCCTATAAAGCAGAAGTTGCGTCTTGCAAATTTGGGTGACTTATAATAATCAAATATTTGGGGTAAGAGAGGCCAGTTCTCCGACAAGAGTCCGTTGAACCTGTGCAATAGACCTGGTTTTTGTAAAGCAAACACACGAAATATTTTGGGGATACCCCAGGGTAGCCTTTTTTTTTTTTTTTAAAGATCTATCTACTTGTTTATTTCTGACATGCATTTTTGGCTTTCAGGGGTATTTTCCATATTTGCACCTTCAAATACATGCGAAATACGACAGAATTTTGGCAATGTCCGTGTCAGATTCTAAGCTGACACTCTTCTACGTACCACGTTTTTATTGGACATTAACGTCTCTTCCAGAAAGTCCTGATTTCTAGGCTCCTCCATATTGCTGTTCATCTCAGCCACGCGGGTCATAAGCCTTTTAGTTTTTTCAGTCTCTGACCCGGAAAGTGGAGAGTGTTCTCCAGAGATCAGTAACTAGGGACACAGAAAACCTGAGGTTATGGGTTAGTGGATTTTAGAAGGAGAATCAGAAACTACAGAAGTTGAAGAAAGATGAGGCCAGTGAAGTGTGTGTGTATTACACATGCACACGTGTGTATTTTTAACTTTGATTTCATACACAAACACATACACACACAAACACATACACACACAAACACACGCACACACACGTTTAACTGGAAGGACCAGAGCTGTTTGTTGAGCTCCTGGTTCATCGATTTTCCAGCTGGTAATGGAAGTGTAGGATTCAAAATGGACTGTGTGTATGGTCTTTTATTGTTGTTGCTGCTTTATACATTTTTAATAACAAAGGATGAAGGAGATAGGGTAGATAGCCAGAGAAACGCCTTTATGTTTATTTAAGAGGAAGGAATTCACGTGGCAAAAAACTGGACAACAAGACTTACTTAGGGGAAAGCACTGGTAATAATCAGTTCTATCATAGGCATCTGGGAGACAGTAGAAGCTCAGTCAACAAAAATGATTTACAGACAAAAGACCTGGCAAGGGCAATGAAATAATGCTGGAGGGTAGTTCTGCAATTGAGATTTAATAGGAAAAAGCATTGCATTTTCACACATGTAACCCATACCTGAAGCTTGGGCCCCGACTTCAAAAACACCTTACTGTCTTACTACCAGTATTTGGAAAGCCAGTGAACAGGGAAACGCAATTTTCAATTGCTCAGTGAATCAATATCTTCTTATTTTAAAATATAGTTGGCTTTACCTTGCATTCTAACCTAGAGACCTTGGTGATTCTTGTCAAGGTAATACAAGCACTTCGTTTCTTAGGAAGTGTTTCCAAAAGGAAAAATCAAGATTCTTTTCCACTCACTGTTAACATGGCCTTTTTAGGTGTTTTAAATTCATTGAGAATGCCATCATCAGCATCATCATTACCGTTAATATAATTATCATCACCACTAGATGGTGCATGGGGAATTGGGGGCACTGAATATTACAGGATTCATTCTCCCGTATGCTACCACTAATTGGCTGGTAAGGGAATATAGCAGTGTATCCGAAGGTGGAAGAAGGGGGATGATAACATTCGATGGACTTTTCTCATTAATTAAAATTATGCTAAAGACAGCAGTGGCGGAGAGGTGGTCTTCTGTATGGGCACCTGTGCATACACACCGCATACTCAAGTAGGGAGGTGATGTTGACATGTCCTAAATGTCCTGTATCAGGAGCAAGTACTCCTTAAATCAGAGTTGGGAAGGGCCTCCGCTGTCCTGGGAGGGCTGGATTCTTGCGACTCCTTATGAAACACGGCAGTCTGTCTTGACCTAGGTCCGCATGTGCAGAATCACCCGAGTTAGGGTTCTGCCTTGGCTCTACCCCCCGACACCCCCCCTCCCGTGCTGCCCGCCCAGGAACATAAGAAGTGAAATCACGGTTCTGGACTTGTCAGGTGTCATTTTCCAGGACCATCACTAGTTGATTTCTTCTTTCTTCTGGTGATTTTAATAGACTTGAGGGAGTTTCTGCTGTCAAAAAGTGTTTCTGGCTTCTGGCTTCCTGGGTAACATCTTGTGTCTGGCTTCCTCTAGACTAAAAATATAAGTGGAAGGAATTATAGATGGTTCAATTAAAGTAGTAATTGGGCAAAAACAGCTCATAACAAATCCAATTCTGGGAAATGCTTCTACGCTTTGATTATTATGTTCCTCCCTATTTCTCCTGCCTAATTTTTTTTTAACGTGATATAATAGCTCAATTAAGGATTCTCAGTGTCTCATTTGTCTTTCTAGTCCTGGTGCCTAGCAAAGGGCCTGGTGCACAGAACATACTGAGAGTAAAAACGATAAATCAAATAAGAGTAATGATCAGAAAGACCTCTAAAAAGGTTTTGAACACAAAAATAATAATTTCTTAATATCCACAGCATTAGAGGCCAATAGTATTTTATGTAAAATATCAGGATAAAACAGATGGGAAGGGGTGTTAATGAGAAAAACTGACGTATCCGTAAATACATAGCATGTTGAAGAAAACTTGACCATTTTACATGTTATGTCAAATCTTCAGATAACACCAAATTTGGATTCGTCATAAGTCACTCGTGGCTGTTTAAAACTAGCTCACACTGTCACCTGTCTTTACTCTCCTAGAGTCATAATCAAAGGAGGACTTGAGGTTAAAACACAGGGGTGGAATTTCAGTGCAGTGGTGGTGGTGGATTTTGAAGAGAAAAGGTTCTCATTAAGTGATTGTCTAGTTGTAATGGGCTGGCAAAGGCCCTTTAATTCTTTGGTAGAAATTGAAATGTATCCTAACATCTTAGAGCTCACAAAAAATGTTTATACTCCAGAAAGAATGTTACCTTGTCTAAACACCCACAGCAGAAAATGCAATAATCTTAGTAAGGAGCATATAATTATAAGTTCTGATCAGCCAAAGCATACAACCAACACCTCACAGTTACATGTTTTTGTAAAGTCATCAGTTCAATGGGTAAATAACTTGATGTATTTTTTTTAATTTAAAATTTGAACTTTTTTTTTTTAATATTTTTTTATTATGTTAGTCACCATAAGGAGGGCACGTATTGCATGGTACACTGGGTGTTATATGCAAGTAATGAATCATGGAACTTTACATCAGAAACTGTACTGTATGGTAACTTGATGTATTTCTGTCTGTTTTGTATTACCAGTGAGTTCCCAACATGCAGGGCAGAGTGTGTGGCACATAGTAGGAGCTTAATAAACATTTTTGAATGGGTGAATCCAGATTACACACCTAGAGAATAAAAGCCCTACGTAAATGTGTGGAGATCTGCATATTGCAAATTGTCCAATACACAGATCAACCATTCCAGTACCTAGAGGTCAGTGAGTTAGAAACAGGGAGATGAAGGGCACCTGGGTGGCTCAGTTGGCTCAGGTCATGATCCCAGGGTCCTGAGATTGAGCCCCAAGTTGGGCTCTCTGCTCAGCAGGGAGTCTACTTCTCCCTCTGCCCCTACCCCACGCGTACTCAGTCGCTCTGTCTCTTGCAATAAACAAACAAATAAATAAATAAATAGGTGAGTATGCCCACAAATTTATTTTTTTTCAGCTTTGTTTCGATTGGTAACATTAATTCAGATACAGTCATAAGCCACATACTAACAGACTTCCACTGGTTAAAAGGATGTGTGTCTTTTTCAGCTTTTTGTATCCAGCCCAGAAGCTGCATAGAGCCTGATACTAGAGAGGTTTAACAAATTTTTGTTGGCTTGTTGAAGAGGAGAAGGGAAGAACATATTGGGTCATTAGGAATCATTGCCCTTTTTCGTCTGGAAAAGAAAGGGCTTGCTTGTAGTAGGAGGGAGTTGCATTTGTGAGTCATAGGGACCCGTTATCCATATCTGCTGAAGGGCTGTCAGATAGGAAGTAAATTTAGAGACCTGCTTGTCCCGTTAGCTATTCATCACTGTTGATTGGCTCCCGTGGCAGGCAGCAGTATTTTTAGAGAAGCAAATGATATGGAATTTCTTCATGTACAGAACATTAGCTGATCCCATTACTCAAAGCTACTGAAAAAGTCATAGCTGACACTTGACTGAGCTGCAAAGGAAAAACAATAGCCCTAAGAAACAAAATAGTAAAATGTGTGATGAAAATAGACGTGATTCCAAGTTACTCGTCACCATCGTTAATCCAGTTTGGTGCCGATAGTTGTCAGTGGTATGAAAAATATAATTTTCATAGGAATCGATTTTGTGAAGGTCTCTTCACCCTATCATAGAGTGAAAAATTGGTTGATTTTTCACCTCTTCTACCACTCTCCTTTGAAACCTAACTGACATTGATGCTTTGACAACTGTTACATGGAGACAAAGCATGAAGGACCATTCTCCCTATTGCAGCCAGCATGGTGTGAGGATATCCTGGTTTTCACGTGATAAATGCAGGAAAATAGCAAATGATTTTTTAAATAGCCATAATCCAGCAGGATGATATTAGTAATTTCTAAGATAAAATCCTTTCAGCACTATAAATTAACGCATTTGAATTGCTTCTCTTCAAGAACTCTAGACCACAGAAAGTTACAGATAATCCTTCAGAAGATCAAAAGACCAAGCCATATGCAGTGTTAAGTGGCAGTAAATGGCCGGGTCTTATCCAAATAGATCATCTTCAGCACTCTGTCTTTGACGTCGGTTTTGAGACTGAATGATTTTTAAGATGTGGAGATTTCGGCTGATGAGTCTGATAGGCTTATTCCATGCGAAGTCTGTTTATTCATATATAGCTGTACACCGGGAGTGCTCAGGGGCTCAGGGCTTAACCAGACTGACGGGCAGGGCTGCAGGGGGGAAGCCATGATATTAGTGCTGCAGGGAGGAGTGGTGACGACTTTGGCTGGATACGTTTCTTCCTTGGATCTACTCATGTAACTGGTAAAATCAGTCCAGTTTTTCAGCTGTTGAGAGAAGAGTGATCCTCGTGAGCCTAGGTTGGATCTCAAGTAGTGAGAACACACTGGTGGTTACGGGGCGGGGGGGGGTTGGGGTTAAATAAGTGATGGGGATTAAGGGGCGCACATGTCATAATGAGCACCTGGTGATGTATGGAAGTGTCAAATCACTGTATCCTATACCTGAAACTAATATCACACCGTACGTTAACTGGAATTTAAAAAAAAAAAAAAACCTTAAAAAATAAAATAAACATCAATCTTAAAGTTCTACCTGTAAAAAAATTTTTTTTTAATTAAAAAATAAAGCCAGTGAGGAAAGAGGCCCTCTGTTCCTATAGGTGCTATTACGCTCACTTTAAAGCTAAGGAAACTCACATACTTAATGGTGAAGAGCTGAAAGCTTTTCTTTAAGATCAGGAACAAGACAAAGATGTTCACACTTGCCACTTTTTTTTTTTTTTAACATAATACTGGAAGTCCTGGCTACAGCAATCAGACAAGGAAAAGAAACAAAAAGCATCCAAATTGATAAGGAAGAAGTAAACTTGTCACTATTTACAGATGACTTGATGCTACATGTAGAAAACCCTGAAGACTCCACCAAAAACTATTGGAACTAGTAATGAATTCAGTAAACTTGCAGGTTACAAAATCAGTGTACAGAGATCTGTTGTGCTTCTGTACACTAATAATGAAGTAGCCAGAACAGAAATTAAGAAAACAATCCCACTGATACCAAAAAGAATAAATACCTAGGAATAAATTTAACCAAGGGAGTGAAAGATGTGTACTCTGAAAACTATAAGACAATGATGAAAGAAACTGAAGGTGACACAAACAAATGGAAAGATACACCATGTTCATGGATTGGAAGAGTCAGTATTTTCCAAATGTCCATACCACCCAAAGCACTCTACACACTCAGTGCAGTTGCCATCAAAATCCCAAGGCATTTTTCAAAGAACTAAAACAGTAAATTTTAGAATTTATGTGGAACCACAAAGACCCCAAATAGCCAAAGCAATCTTGAGAAAGAGCAAAGCTGGAGGTATCAAATCCCAGATTTCGAGAAATGCTGTAAAGCTGTAGTAATCAAAATAGTATGTTGCTGGCACGAAAACTGACACATAGATCAGTGGAACAGATTAGAGAGTCCAGAAATAAACCCACACTTATATGGTCAATCTATGACAAAGGTGCTGGGAAAACTGGACCCACTTTCATATACCAGATAGAAAAATAAACTCAAAATGGATTAAAGACATAAATATGAGACCTGAAACCATAAAACTCCTGAAAGAAAACATAGGCTCTAATCTCTTGGACATCAGCCTTAGATATGTTTCCTCAGGCAAGGGAAACAGAAGCAAAAATAAACTATTGGGACTACACAAAATTATAAAGCTTGTCCACAGTGAAGGAACTGATCAACAAAATTACAAGGCAACCTACGAAATGGGAGAAGATACTGGGTGGTGATAGATCAGGTAGGGGAATTACTATCTAAAATACATAAAGACCTTATACAACTCAATACCAAGAAACCCCAAATGATCCAATTAAAAAATAGAAGACCTGAGTAGGTTTTTTTTCCAAGGAAGATGTCCAGATGGCCAAGAGACACATGAAAAGATGCGCAGCATCACTCATCGTCAGGGAAACGCACATCAAAACCACCATGAGATACCATCTCCCACCAGTCAGAATGGATAGTATCAAAAAGACAAGAAATAGCGGTTGATGGGGCGCCTGGGTGGCACAGTGGTTAAGCGTCTGCCTTCGACTGAGGGTGTGATCCTGGCGTTATGGGATCAAGTCCCACATCGGGCTCCTCCTCTACGAGCCTGCTTCTTCGTCTCCCACTCCCCCTGCTTGTGTTCCCTCTCTCGCTGGCTGTCTCTATCTCTGTCAAATAAATAAATAAATAAATAAATAATCTTAAAAAAAAAAAGAAAGAAATAGCGGTTGATGAGGACGTGGAGAGCAGGGAACCCTCGTGCACTATTGTTAAGAATGTAAATTGGTGCAACTACTATGGAAAACAGTATGGAGGGTCCTCAAAAAATTAAACATAGAAATGCCATATGATCTTCTAATTCCACTACAGGGTATTTATCAGAAGAAAACAAAAACACTAATTCAAAAAGGTAGACGCACCCCTCTGTTTATCGCAGCATTATTTACAATAGCCAAGATAGGGAAACAACCTAAGTGTCCATCGTTAAGTGAATGGATACAGATGTGGCGTGTGTATACAGACACACATATATGTAATGGAACATTACTTACCCATAAAAAAATGAGATATTTTGCCATTTGTGACAACATGGATGGGCCTAGAGGGTATTATGATAAGTGAAAGGAGTCAGACAGAGAAAGATGAATACCATATGATTTCACTTACATGTGGAATCCAAAAAAACAAAATGAAATAATAAACTCGTAAGTGCAGAGAAAAAAACTCATGGTTGCTGGAAGGGGGAGGTGAAATAGGTGAAGGGGATTAAGAGATACAGACTTCCAGTTATACAATGAATAAGACACAGAGATAAAAAGTACAGCATGGAGAATACAGTCAATAATACTGAAATAGGGTATGGTGACCGATGGAAACTACTCTTACCGTGGAGAGCATTGAGTAATGTATAAAACTGTCCAATCACTATGTTGTACCAGGAAAAAAAAAAAAAAAAAGGCAACTCAGCCACAGAGAGTTGAGTAATTTGTCCAGGATCACACAGCTAGTAACGGCAGAACTTGGATTTGAATCTGGGTGGTCTGGCTCCTGACTCCATGCTCAAACCACTGTGTTATGCTTCCTCCCAGCAATTCCAGGCATGATTTGTAAGTCACACTGACAACCAGTGATCCTTTCTCTGACATAATGTAGTTTACTCCTTTATATCATATCTCTTCCCTTGCATCTTTTATAAAGACCATTAAGAGACATTGTTGAATGGGGTGTGTTTGTTTAGAAGACCTGTGTTTGAATTTGGACATTTACTATCTGTGTGGCTTTGGAAGAATCACTATTCCGAGTACTTGCATTGCCAAATGGGTAGAATGATATAAATCCTTTTGCTATCACAAAGTTCAAGTGTTCTGTAGAATGTAAAGCACTGTAGGAATGGGTCAGGCATCATTCAGAAAGACCAGTGTTCCTCCGATGTTGAGAATGCCCCAAGGGGCCTCGTTCTCTTCTTGTGGCTCCAGCTTACCTGTTACTCCTTGCAGGTGCTCTGAAACTCCCCTCTAGACCTGGGTCTCACTTGAAGTCGTGCTGGACAACCTATTGGGGGTTTATGTTTGACTGATTAATATTTAGGATAGAAACAAAGACTACAGATACGATGGGATCAGGACGTGAACACGATGCTTAGAACAGAGTCTCCACTCTAGGTGATAAATAACACATTTGCCCAGATATTTTTAAAATACCTGACTCTCCAGAGGAGATCCACTTTGAGTGGCCCTGTCACTGATCCCAGGTGATGTGACATTGAACTTCCGAGGCATCAGGCTTAGGTAGAATAGCTTTCCTCTGAGCTTGTGGTTCTGATCGTGTAAGAGCTAACTCATGCATGCACAACATGATGGGCCATGTCATGCCTCACAGCCTTTTTCTGTGCTGTCCTTTTATACGGTTGTTGTTTTTTATAAGGCAGAATGTATTCAAAGCATTCTCCCTCAAAAGGCATTTTGCTGTAATGGCTGTGCAGAAATGTTTACTCTCTGAGTCTATGTTTTTAAAAAACAAAAGGGTAATCAGAAGCATTTAATTGTCTTCGATGCTCTACAAATAGTAATTAAAAGCTATTTTTTTTCAGTTTTGCAGAAGTAAAAGCATGTCTGTGAATTAAGTAAGGCCCCGTGTCGGGCCTGATTTGCACAGCAAAGGTGATCTATTTCAGTAGTGCCAGAGCCCAGGGCTCCTCGCCCAATTGCATGACTAGTAAAGCCCAGTTAAATGTGTTGATTCCTCGTCCCTGTTCTCAGTAGTCCTAAGCCAACGTGCAGAGTAGTGTTTTCAGGATGTCTGCTCCTCCTGATTCTTGTTTTCACCGTAAGTGGCATGCCCAGAAACTTTGCATTCCCACAGCTTTGAGTAACAGAACTCAAAGTTATGTTATTTAAGTTAAAAGGTTAGTATATTCAATACATGTTTTAAGACATTCCCATTTCATAGAGAGAAGAATCGAGGCACAGCAGCCTCACATTTTTGCTTCAGGTTATAGCTAGTCGGTAGAGAAGCTGAAGTCACTGATTTTTGGATTCTTGGCCTTTGGTTTCCCCACCAGTTCAACAAGCTCTCATTCGGACGTCTGCAAAAGAAGTTAAAGCCGTGCCTCGGCTCATCCTCTTCAAGGAGGAGAAAATCAGAAGCCGGTAGTGTTATTTTACAGCTCAGGAGTCACTTCTCTTGTCCTTGAAGCATTTGAGCAGGAGGCAAGGAGGTCAGCAAACCCCGATTCTATTTTGGTCCTGACCAGTGACTGGTGGTTTGACCTTTCTCAAGTCACTTAACTCCTCTGTCACTCTCTGTGAAATGAGGATGGAGGCTCTCTGGTCTCCTGCCTTCTCAGAGGGTGACTTCATAAAGCATGGCAAGCAGAGTCGCTGGGCAGAGTGCATTGCCGAAGGCACTTTCCCAGGCCACCCTCCAGTTGACCAGATACATACACAAAGCTGAAGCTAGGTGGGGACTGATGATTTTGCAATAAGAAGATGCACCAGAAGGGCGGTATAACCTTGACACCTCTGTCTCCCCGAATTAACAATGATGGTCCAGAGTGTGATGGTCCAGAGGTATGACTTTTTTTTCCCCTGAAACTTTACATTTCTTGAGTAAACTGGAACAGATCAATTGAAGAGGATTCGATGAAACAGAGCAACATAAATTGAGCTGGTGGAATTCAGCCCACGTGCTTCTTAAAATTCAGATTGTACTTTACTGTCATCCATCTTTCTTGAGGAACAGTCGGCGTCAACCAACCTCTTCAGAGAAAGCTAGGAAAATTGTCTCCATCCTAAGTGGCCTGCTCAGAAACCTTGCATTCCCACAGCTTTCAGTGATTCAAGATAGCAAACATAACTTCTTGTGGAAGCATGTGACAGGCACTCTCATGGACCTTTCCCCCAGCATTTAAAGTAATAGAGAAAAATTCTATTGTAACATGAATCAAATTTATGGTTCCCTCTAACACAGTCTATTAATTATTCTGTCAATTTCGGGAGGAAATATCCTCAGAAATGTCATGTTTGCACTATAAATCTTTAGTTTCTTTTTGTTGACAAAGTTAATATTTTAATATTTAAGAATCTTTTATAAATTATAATTTAGAATTCAGAAACCCAATAAAGAAATGGGTAAGGGATACAAATGGGCTTTTCACAGAAGAAATACAAATTGCTAACAGGCACATGCAAGTACCTCCAGCGTCGCTCTGTAATTGATCACAGGGGTTGGAACGCTTCATGGTCAAGGGGATGGCTGTATTTCCATCCAACTCCTGGCTGCACTGTGTACCTGGCTGTTGGTACCCCCCTTTTGTTTACTAAGGTATTAGTTATGTACAGTGGAATTCACTCTTTGAGTGCATAGCTGGTGCATTTTGGTGACTGTATACAATCCTGTAACACTACGAGGCTCCTCTGTGTTTCTTCTTCATCCTTCAGTTTCCCAACAGTTAATTTCCCAGACATACCCAGAATTGACTGGAGGTAGGTACCGGGCTATTTCCACAGGGAACGGGAGAGGCTCATCCAAGGCAGCAAACATTCTTGGAGCATCTGTGTCCAGCACCTTCCGCAGGTGCAGGGAACACTGACTTCAGTGAGCTTCTGTACCAGGAAGTGCAGGCAGTTGCAGACAGAAGATATGTGCATTTATCTGTTAATTTACACACTGAAGAAAAACAGGATTCCCTGCTTATGTTGCTGGGGAGCAAATATTTCCTGAGTAGTTGATTTATCAAAGGGCAAGACTATCCTTGTTCCCTGTGCTCCTGCCTTTGAGAAGCAGAAAGAAAAACTTTGCTGGGTTTTCTTCTTAGGTTCTTAATGTTATAACAGGATTTCATTTCCATCGTTGTGGAAAAAAGAGGAAATTTACCAAGAGAAAAATCAGACTTCAAGCTTATTTTATGTTATTTGAAAACACGCTAACCCCCACCATCTTTGAAGCTGAAATTCCTGTAAATCTCAAGCATCTCCAAAGACCCACTTCCAAGTACCAGCTTGCACTGGGGGCACTGTCTTGCTCTTCAAAAACCCAAGGAAAGCGGGAACATTTCATTCAGCCACGAGACTCAAGAAGAGCCGCCGCTTCCACCTTTCCTGCATCTGGGACCTCTTGATTCATCCTCCACCCCCCCGTCCCAACCTCCAGTCCTTCCAACCCCTCCATCTGCTCTGGTGGTTTGGGCCCTCGATTTCCTCGATGACAATCTGGAGAAGGGCCATAGCGAGACCAGCAGTAGTAGCACTAGAGACAGCGCCTGGGCTCTTAGAAATACTTCAGCGGTGCTCCTATCTGAAGCTTGCAGTCCTTGAAGTGCAGAGTGACTGCAGGTGTGGATCAGACAGCGCATGGATTGGCCGACCAGTGCCTCTCGAATCGACAGCTTTTAGCGTGTCCATTTACGGAGGCGCCAAGAGCCTGCAGGGAGATGTTCAGCCTGTAAATGAGCTCAGTGTCTGCGGTTTCTGTGACATAGACCCCAAGGGGTCTTCCTGCCGGGGCCAGGAATCACCACCTTGGACCCAGATCTGGCCCTAGAAGTTGACAAGTCTACACAATTGGACCTTTCAACCAAACGCTATTTTGCAAATTCAGAAATAATGAAATTCCCACCAATTTCCAGGCATAGCAAACCAATTTCTCCCTTGATGGGTCCAATTACATGGTTGGTATAAAATTTTAAGACCTATCTTAGTGTTTGCTGAGGCTAGCCTCTCTCTCTGGGCTTGTGAATATCCAGCACATGTAAGGTGTCTGAGTATTTGTAGGTCTGGACTATTTGCATGAAATTAAGCAGGCAGATTTTTCTAACGGCCAGCCATTAAGCAGCATTTTCTCTTTCACAATACCTCTTTCTCCTTCCTCTCTGCTATTTTTCTTCTCTCTCCTCCTCCCTTCCCTGACAAAGATTTGAGGCCCTACTAAGTGCCAGACTCCATGTTCTGCTGCAGAAATGGAAATCGACAAAATCAAAGCTGGTTCGTGCTCTCATGGAGCTCATAGTCATATAGAGGAGACAGGTTTAGGCAGACAACCACAAAAATAAGTGTAAATTACAAACTCTGATCAGTGGAATGAAGAAATCGTGCCCACCTCTGAGAGGTTAGTCTTTCCTTGCTGTCTTTCACTCGAAGAAAAGAATGGTTTTTGCTGTTTGTCTGTTTCTGAATGCAGGGTGCCCCCATACAGGGCTTTTTGCAGACACAGTCTTTTCGGAGGTCTCGTTCTGGGTACATAGAGCCTAGTGTGCTGAGAGAAATGGTCTGAAGACTGGAGAGAATAGAGATTTTTATGTCTTTCATGTAAATTATTATGCTTTTTACTGAGGAAATTGGCTCCTCAAGGAAGGGCTCATACAGATAATGGGGGGAGGGGGGTGTCATCCTTTATTATTTTATCTGTATTTGCCAGGTAACCACAAAGCCTAGAATCATGGCAGAATGTGAGCCCATTTTAAAAGGTCTGGTGTGCTTCAGAACCAAGCGAGATCCGTGCTCCAGGTGGTAAAGGCATCTCTGGGAGCTACCTTTGGTTTCTGTCCTGCCTTCCATCATATTTTTTAAGCAGCCACTGAATAGAACATTCGTTTTTGAAAATGCATGGCACTGTTCAGCATTCGAAGCAGTGTCTTTTTGAAAATGGATTTCTGCAGCAAGGCCTCGGCTGTATAACTGGATCCTTTCTGAATATGACATCCTGTCAGCCCCAATACTGTGCAGAACATTCTTGCTTCGCAGCCTTACTCAACTGGAGGTTTTTTTGTTTTTTGTTTTTTTTTTTTTTGCAATAATGACGGTAACCATTAGAATAATATAAACCACTTACTAATCAGTTTAGTAACCAAGGACATCTGCTTTACACAATACAGAGCCAAATTAAGAAGGCTTTTATGATGCTCAGAAATTGCCTGTTAGACAAAGTCAAAAAACCTAATGATAAAATCAATTGACTCTTTGTGCCTGTTTCCAACCAGCTGTATCCTTCAAACCGTGACTGCAGAAACTCACCGATTTGTGCTCGTAAAGGATGTCTTCAGGGGTGCCCGGCTGGCTCAGTCAGTTGAGCATCTGGCTCTTGGTTTCGGCTCGGGTCATGATCTCGGGGTCTTGGGATAGAGCCTCACGTTGGGCTCGGCGCTCAGTGGGGAGTCTGCTTGAGGACTCTCTCTCTCTTCCTCTGTCCCTCCCTCCACTCGCACTCGCTCGCTCTCTCTAAAATAAATAAATCTTTTTAAAAAAAGTCTTCAGGAAGTAATCCCTCCATAGGTAGTATTCCAAAACCTTCCTAACTTGAAAATTGAGGGAGCGGAGCCTCCTTTTTCCTTCTCCTACATTTGCTCATTTAAAACCAGGAGGAACGGGCCTCTTCAAGAAGTCATGGAAAAAAATGGTCTCATGCAGATCTATTCAAGCTTTACTTCTGCGTATCAAGTGTCGATGATGGCCAAGCTCCTTGACTAACAAAACAGGGCTTTCATCCTCAGGAAACTAAAAGTCTTGGACACAAATCCACAAAGCTGGTGTCAAGTGTGAAATTGCTATTGTGAAATAAATAATTTGTGCATGGGAAGCGGGAACAGGGGTCCCAATCCACCGTAGGCTGGAGGTGGGAGGGAGGGAAGCTCCCCAGAAGAGAAGGGAAAGCATCTCTCTGTCCTTAAAAGCCTTGTAGTATATTTGCAATGTGGCACCGAAATGTACAACTTTGGGTGTCAGTCTTTCTCAAGTGGCCAAGAGAAAGAAGAAGAATAAGGGCAGATACACTTGACCTTCAGAGTTGGCCCTGTTTTCCTGGTCCCTCAGTCTCCAGTCGCAGATTTGTGGAGTGAGAGCCACAGATGTGAAGGGAGGAGACCTCTTCCACCACCAGGAAGATCCGTGGTCTCTAAAGTGTTCTTGTTGTCTGTGGGCGTTCTGAAAGGCCACCACCAGGGATGTGACGGGACAGTTTCTGAAGCCACACACCATGGTACATGTTGCCAAGGCTTGTGAACCATGCTTTTTACCTTCAGGCCTTTTCTGAGGCTTCTTTATCGTTTCCATTTCTGACACTGTTCCTGTTCCCATCATTGAGCCACTAAAGAAGACAAAAACAAAAAATCGAAAAAGGAGTTTGAAAATAACAGGCTCCAGATCAGTCCATCATGACTCTAGAAACTACGTGGGAGTGGGGGGTGGCCCGAGTCTGAGGCATTGGGGGGCTAGGGAGAAGCGTTTGGTGAGGATACTGTGTAATGATAGTAAGGCTTCTGCTGCTGAGAACTTCCTGGGGGCAGTTCCTTACCATTGTGGAATACTTGCTCTTTGTGGAGAAGGACTGGCCATTCCTGCTGTGTAGGACAGTGGCCAGCCTTCTGCAGGGATGAGGACATCGACAGGTCACAGTCTGGAAGTGCTTCTACCAGACCTTGACCTCCGGTGGAGGACCTCTAACAAAGCTGCGAGACATGGAATCATTATAAAGTTAATATATGTAGGAACTCGAGGATGTGTGTGTTCTCTCTCTCTCTCTCTCTCTCTCTCTCTCTCTTTCCCTCTTTCCCCCTTTCTCCCTTCTTCCCTCTTTCCCCCCTTTTCTCCCTTCTTCTCTCTCTCTCTCCCCCTCCCTCCCTTTCTCTTTCTCACCCTTTCCTCCCTCCCCCACCTTGTCTCTCAACACTGAAAGATTAGATTTATATGTATATACATACCTACACACATCTTAATGTGGCATGCTTGTTATTCTTGAAGACTTCCCTGTGAAATGAGATTGGCTCCAACTGTTTTCGTGCAGTTTGGGAAAGGATAATATCACTCGGCTTCTTTATACCTAATAAAGATGGAAATGGGTTGGGATAAATGTTGCTCAGTTGAAAATAAATTGCAATACAAATACGCATGTAATTCACTTGATGTTTTCATGTCGAAAACAGACATTGAATCAGCATTTTAAAATGTAACATTGAGTGACTCTTGAAAATTCTCTAAAACTTGGTGACCATTTATTTCAGGCAAAGAGGAAACTTAGTAAAGCACTGTCACCCATTTGTTCATTTACTCAACACCTCTTTGTTGATGCCTGCTCTGTGCCCAGCACTGTGAGAAGTTCTGGGTATACAGTGGTTCATACAGCCTTTTTGGTTCCTCTCATGGAGCTTACAGTCTGTAATCACATGTAAGATTTCAAAAGATCTTCAACGGATTCAAAATCCTTTTGATATATATCCATCACTTCCCCTAGTAATTACTTTCTGTAGCTTGCAGACAGCATTATACTTCCCTGGGATTCACATGTGCTCATTTTAAAGAAAAACATGAAGAGGTTCCTCAAAGACCAGGATGGAGGAGGAAACCGCGGACCGAAATTCACAAGCAGGCTCACGGCAGAATTCACCTGCTGACCGCAGGACATTGTTTATAAGTTACTTCGATCTAAATGACTCCCTTTTTGATGCAACCCTCTTTGATGGACCATGAAGGGTGATGGTTTCAGGTTCAGTGGGATCTCTCTTGAAACTGACCTGAGGAGTGGTGGAAGTGGCCAGGAACTTGCACAGACGCAGTGTGGGGGCCTCTGCTCCCAGTCAGATCGTTAAACAGCAGGTGCTGCGCACACGGGGCTGCTGGGAAGAAGGGTCGTTTCTTTTGTGGGCTGTAAAACTAACTTGCTTGGGCATACATCTGAACTTTTGTGAACCAGGAATTGGGATAATTCAGAGACTTGTGTTATTGGTGACGTGGCCACAGGGAAAGGGCCTCTGGGTAGGATACATTGATACAGAGAGGCAGGTGTACGATGGGTAATTCAGCAAAAAATGAGAGTTTCACACAAGCATCCGAATCGCTCAGAAAGGATAACTCACCCTTCAGAACTAAATTTTGAAAGTACTCCTCCTGTGAGGGATGGAGTGCCTCCTTTCACTCCTGTTTTTAATAAACCGATGATCTATTATCTAATAACGTGGCTTCTTCATTTTCAGTTACTCTAAAATGGCACAGTGGTCCAGAGTTGATGCTATTAAAATAGTGATGGTGGCGTTTTGTCACATTGCCTGTCACCTCTCAGTGTCTCTGTCCCACCTCCTTCCTTTGTCACTATAGCCTTAAATCCCTGCTGCCCCCATTAAAGTGTCTACTTGTCTCCTAAAACTCATTTATACTGTTTGTTTTTGATGTCTTCCTTGGCAACTTAATTTATACGTCTGCTATTTTTCAAACAGAGTAATGCTCTGTGCTTACTTGAATTTCCTGTTTTTAAAATCGCAGCCTTTGGGTTTGTGTGGCTTCTGCCAGCGTAAACCGTTCATCTCATTCTTCTGTCAACATCCGCTTACAATTTTCAGTATATTTCCTCAAATCTTCTTGCCATCACTCAGAATAAGATCTTTCTCTCCATTTGACCCCCCCCCCAAAAAAATTAAATGTCTTTCGTATGACTCTGGCAGCTTAGAGCCATTTTACACCTCCTTTGAGGAAAATGTGCTGTCTAGAAAACCATGATGGGGTGATAAGAATTCATGGATGATGGCCAGTGTCTTAGAAGACAGTTAAACCTATACCCGAGTTTGTAATTCTGTGCCCTGTATTTATTTCCATCACCTTTCACAGCTTCTTGTATAATAATCAAGGAATCTCGAATCCTTCCAGAACCCTGTGTCACCTCTCCATCTGTGAAGCCCTTGCTCACACGTGACTGCTCTTATGTTTCGAGAGGCCAACAAGGGACCAGCATACTTACAAGAAGATCAGTCGAGCCCTTGCAGAGTAGATTCTAATATTAAGCAAACGAGGAGTAAGAGAGGAGGCTGACCTATCTCCAGAAATTTCCAAGGTAGCATTATACGTACAAGTGGATCTATATATGACTGTGTTTGTAGTTAGAAGACAGGGATCATCTTTTCAACTATTTTCAGGAACATTGAAATATTGTTGACGTGTACAAAAAATTGCATCTCCCTTGGTTAACTCTGGCAGCAGCTAATAAAAACGATGCACAGAGCTGTGTCTCAATCAATGTTGAGATGCAAAATGCAGCATGTTAGGAAGAGAAGAGAAGGAAACTGTCATCCCGGTGGACGCCAAGGGAGTCCTGGAGGTTCGGCCAGTTTTATGACGTACACATTATTAGTGGTCGGCATTTGATACTTCCTGCAGCCTTGTAATACTCTGAGTGTTTGCCCTCCTCGTTCCTCACAGACCCCAGGGAGCATTCTCGCTCTGCAGTCATCTCTGCTCATTCATACTTTCAGCTATTCATTCAACAAACACATGCTTTATGCCAACATCGTCTCAGCTCACAGTTTCCCTAATACGAAACCATTTGAGGTACAAACTGTCTCACGAGATCGCTGAGGATGTAGGAGCCATTTCTGCCGTTTCTGTCTTCACAGACTGCCCGCTCTTCCCTCCTTACTTGCCATAATACAGTTTTGTTTTCTCTGATGCCCCATAGCATTTTCTTCTTCTAAGGCATTTATTGCTACTTTGTGTTAAAAGGACTGAGATCTGAAGTGCATATACATATGTATATATTCTTCTGTATATGTGTGTATACATATATATATGTGTGTCTGTAATATATATTTGTATCAATACAATGGCCCTGAGTTCTGAAGTGTAAATGCTTTTCATATTTCTAACCAGATTACGTATTTTTGAGAGTACAGTGTATTTCTTTTTTATTCCCCATAGCACCAGTAGCATAATCTTTAACATTCGTATGTATATATACATTGTATGTGTACATTTGTATATGCGTGTGCATTTATATATGCATATTTGTATATGTGTATGTGTATATATCTGTGTGCTTGTGTTTGTGTTTGTGTATTTGTATATGTGTACTTGTATATGGGCTTGTATATATATATTTGTATTTGTAAACACCAAACAAATAATTGTTGCGGGAATAAGTATGAATGAAGCCTAGTCTGTTATTAGGGCATTTCCTTTCTCTTTTCTGCTGCGCCTTTTCACTGTTGGTTTATGCACAACTAGATGTTGAAACTCAGAGAAAGGTGATCCATCCAATGTTAGAAATATAAGCCCCTAAGATGGCGGTTTAGTGCATTGACTAATAAGAGAGAGATTCACCGGTCAGCCAGTGTTACATGTAAATGTGGTCTTTTAACAAAAAAGTACCGTAAAACAGAATAACCGGTATCAAATTGCAATTCCATTGGAAACAGTTCACAGTAAAACAGCTTGAAAGTTTGACTGTTTGACTTCTTCAAAAACTTGGCAGGATAGTGAGGGATTGAGTTGGGGTCATGATGCCTTAGAAGCCTGAGAACAAGAAGACAGTTTCAAAGATCTCAGTGCCTGTAAGTTTGTCCTAAAGGAAGCCACCCCTCGTGTGTTTGGTCTCTTGGAGCATACACTGTACCAAGAGGCATGAGAACCTCGGGGTTCTTTTTGGGTATTGTATGCTTGGTCACTAAGCAAAAATGGCTGTGACATCTTTGCAGGGCTTAGGTTGCAAAATTTTATTTTATTTTATTTTTTATTTTATTTTTTTACTTTTTATTTTTAAATTTTTTTTATTAGGTTGCTAAACTTTAAATCTTGAGATTCATCCTCCTAGCCGAGAAAAGGTTCCACATAGCTGCTGGCGGTCATCTTGAACTTCATAGATCTCTTCTGAAAGCTGACTTGGATACCAGTTTTTGTTCCTAAAGTCCAAAAGATAACCAATCACCACCACGAATTTTGTGGATAAAGAATCTTCTTTTCGTCAAGCTCCCGCTACCTTCCCGGGTTGTCTGTGTTCTCTGTTAGTTCCGTGAGATGTTCTCAGCTGTGTCGCAGTTGCTGGCTTGTGATGACGGGGAAGAATGAAATGTTATACGTGGGATACACTTTGCAGCTAGTTGCAGCCCGGTAGTAAGTTGGTCTTGGTGAGTTCAGGGGAAAGTGAAGATTGCATGGTGAAAAAGAGCGACCCTTTAAAAGGTTGGCCCAGGAGTCTGGCTTTGCAGCTGGTGAGACATAAAAACCAGCACTCCTGAATGATCGCTCTTAATAAAAGAACTGGTTTTCTAACACTAATTCACAGAAAAATTCATAACAGATCCTGAATAATAATGTGGGTGGATATTGACCTTTAAATCTTGTGTTAATGATAAAACTCTCATTTTTAAAAAGTAGAGAATGTGATTATCCAAACTTTTTTTTTTTTTTTTTGAACAGAAGGTACAGTTGTATATCTATTGTGAATGTGTGGTTTGGTTGTGTTACCCTCAGGTTATCCTGCTTTATCCTGACCCTCCTGCTTTGTTGTTACGAATTTCACTGCCAGTTCACGTGTCCAACCAGGGCGTAGTCAGTTCCAGGGAAGAGAAAAATCATCCATATCCTTGCAAAAGTTTTGCTTTTTGCCGAAGATCTAATAGTTAAAGCTTCTAGGCCAGTTTTAATCATGATCTTTTTTGTCCATTTGTACCAGTTTTTACAAGCAGGTTGTAGTTTTACAAGGGCAAAGCCTGGTATAGTTGGGGGTAGAATATGAAGGGAAGGAAATACAGGCATATTTTTATCCCAGCGAAGCTGAATTGGCTCAAGAGAACAGCCGAGGAAGGAAAATAAACCAGCTTCCTAATTCAGCACGTGTGGGCAGTAGAGGTAATGTCACAGAAGCCCACGTGATCCTGAGCACTCAAGGGACTGTGTGTTAAGCAGTGACAGAGCCCAATGAAATTGTCTTTGTGTTATAAATTTTCAATTGCAGAAAGTTACAGCTCATTCAAGACCTAATATCCATAATACAGTCTGACGGCAGCAAAATCACTCCAGCGGCAAAAGACTTAAATGAAAAGCAATGCTAAATGCCTGCCTAGAAGAAAAAAGTGGACACAGTATTAACTGATCCCATGTCCAAAGGTGTCCTAGAACACAGAAGAACAGGGCCAGCAAGGGGACCTGGGGACTCTGTGAAGCATGCGTCCGAAAGATTGGTCATTTGTGCAGTGGCATTTGCTTCCTTCGGGCAGCCTCACAACGGGACAAATACGGATTGTGGATAACCTCGGGATTCTGGTACTGGGGGTTATCCGAGCTCAGGTATTACTGAAAGGAATGGCAGAAATGTTGGGCCACACGTGAGTGACGGAAATGCCATTAATTAGTGCCGTTATGTTCGAAGCTATAAAACTATAAGGAGCTTGAAGAACACAGGGAGGCTACCTGTGTGGCTCTCCCCTAGAATTCCAGCGAGTGTCCGGTCATTACATAGGAAAATAGGGAGAGTCTAGGAAGGAAGGAAGAGACATCTTATTTCTCCTAAAAAGATCCTTGAGTGCATAAGCAACCATTCACAAAGAGAGCATCCAGTAAGACAGTGTCTTGGAGCCCCGAATCAACACATGGCAAGACCCTCGATTTCTCTCTCTCTTTTTTTTTTTTTTTTTTTAAGATTTTATTTATTTATTTGACAGAGAGAGAGAGAGAGACAGCCAGCGAGAGAGGGAACACAAGCCGGGGGAGTGGGAGAGGAAGAAGCAGGCTCCCAGCAGAGCAGGGAGCCCCATGTGGGGCTCGATCCCAGGACCCTGGGATCAGGCCCTGAGCCGAAGGCAGACGCTTAACGACGGAGCCACCCAGTGCCCCAAGACCCTCGATTTCTTACCTTAGATCATCAGAATACTTTAAACAATTAGAACCTAGAAAGCTAGAGCTATTAAGTGTAGCTCGATACACTTAATATCCATCTCAATCCCCTCATTCAAATAACTCATTCTCCCCCAGTGAAATGCTGGTTTCTTTCTTCAAACGTTCGCCTTTATCTCCATGGAAATCCTGGTTCTTTGATCCAACAGTATCTACTCTGGTACCAAGAACAACAGTAAAAGTACAGGGTTCTTCACATTTCACAATTTAGGGGCTTACACAGTGATTATGCAATTTACAGTGATCACAATAATGATCCTTGTGAGAGGGAAGTCTCGTACATACATGTAAAGGTAGGGCATATGCTCACCTCCGAACAAAAGAGCCAGTATTTGAGACACCTGGGTGGCTCAGTCAGTTAAACGTCTGCCTTTGGCTCAGGTCATGATCCTAGGGTCCTGAGATCGAGTCCCACATTGGGCTCCTTGCTCAGCAGGGAGTCTGCCTCTCCCTCTGCTGCTCCCCCTGCTTGTTCTCTCTCTCTCTGGCAAATAAGTAAATAAAGTCTTGGAAAAAAAGCCAATATTTATTAATAAAAACCTCATCTTTCTTAAAAACAAAAGGGAAATAATATATGTTAGGCTAATACAAGACACATTTATATCACCTTTTTTAGTCCAGTAAGTATCCACACTGGATATGATACTCATTGGAGCAGTCCCTGCTTTGTAGAGGAAATCTGAATCTCAAAAGGGCCAAGTAAGTTCTGTGCTGCACGCTGTTCCCCATCCTGGAGCGTCTGTACTTTTCGCCTGACTTTCTGGCCTTCCCGTACCCAGCCTCTTCCTTGGCAAAGACAGCTGCCTCACAGAAGGGGAGGAGTCATTCCTTAGGACTGAACCTACAAAGAACTTTGAAATCTTTCAAGATGCCCCTGCCCCAAGTTAGCAAATGCTAAGCAGAGAGTGAAGAACGTAATACTTGTGCAGCAAAGTCCGTCATGGTTTCACAGTTGGCTTTCCTCTGTCACACATAGGTTCTCGTGTATTTGGGGAGGGGTAGAAGTTTATGTGCTTGGCTGTTTTCTGTACAGCGTAGCGTTATGGGCCTAATGATATTTGCATGTGTTTTACTACGGATGTTAGTACACTCCTTCAAGGAGATGAATACCACTGTCCTCCCCATCTTCTGCCTGAATGAAGGACGTGTTGCGGTAAAGCCGAACATTCGAGCCTGAAGAAGCATTGTTCCCCTGCAAGAACTTGTGCCTCTCCCACTTCCCTGTGAGCCTCCAGTTCCTGTTCAGAGCGCTGTGTTCATGTCCCTTGGCTGGGCTTATTCATAGTACAAAGCTGTGGTGGACTTGCTCTTGGGTGCTCCGAAAGCACCAGGGATGAAAGTGCTGGTTGCCAAGTGTCCCCTGGGAAGATGCTTCCCCGTGGGAATTTGAGAGAGCCACAAGGAGGGCTTTAGATAGAACTCGTTCTTACCTCATCGGAGGCGTGGGACTTGGGTCGGGTTAGGCATCCCTGTTAGGGTGTCCTGAGGCATCATGGGCTTTTCCTTTCTGCACTCCTCTCTCTTTTGGTTGTGGGTGGGGAGGGCACAGTCCTCCTTGCTAGGCATCTTCTGTGAAGGCAGGGAGTGCATGCCTCCACTTCACCACCCTCCCGACACCTTGAGGAGAGTACCTGCCGCATCCCAGACCTTTGGTATGAAAGCTTGTTTGTAAGCTTTAGTGCTTCCGTTGGCAGTGGGATCCGAGAAGTAGGGCAAGTGGAGAGAATCGGGACTACTTGGGTGCCTTGCCTTGCCTGCACCCTCCACCATGCACAGAGAGCCGCTTCTGGTTGGAGGAGTTGGGGCAGAACTGGAAAGCCTAAGGGGCAGCTGTCTGTAAATTTGAATTGAAACACTTGCCTCTTAAAAAGTTGAAACCGCTCTGGCCACTGGCTTGAGAGGATAAAACCCAAGTCACAGTGCGCAGCATCAGGGCTGTTGGAGATCTGAGGTTCTCACGTGACCCTCAGAGGCGGTTTCTGCAGCTCTGCAGAGTTCTGAAAGAGTGGGGGTTCATACTGACTGATGCTTTGAGGTGAGTGACCCCGGGAGGAAGACCGGGTCCCGGGTCCTGACTCACATGCACAGTTCCTCCCAAGAAGCCATGTGACTTGCACCACCCAGTTCAGGTACGATGTCCTGTGACGTTTTATGCCCTGTCTTAGCTTAAAATACTGCCTAATTTTTCCCCCATGGTGCCGGCAATATCTCGGTGCTTCTTTTAAAATAATTTATATGAAGTTTCTGTATTAACCTGTGCACCTCTTTTTAGCAATTTCTCCCTTCCCTGACCTTTTTTTTGTGTATGTGTGCATGACATAGGGAAGGTGAGGAGCCCAGACTTGTACATTCTGTTTCTTCTGGTTTGTCCAAAAATTGAGCTTTCATCAATGAAAAATGCATTTCTTCCAATTTGTCTCCACTATAGTTCACAACTTAGCAGACAGATTTTCTGAAAATGAAAGTAATTGTACCAATGGCCATGATTTATGCTATAAGGAAGACTCTTGCCTTTCTCAGAAATATTCTAAATATCCATAGTCCTTTTCTTTCTCAAAAGATAACAAACTGAGGTCCCAGTGCAAGGGGTGCTGTCAGCTATGAGCCTTTGCAACATTTCTCGTCGATCTTTCTTCCATAAAATCAGCCAGTACTGCTCGTCTGCACTGTGGCCAGATAGCATGGGCGGCTCTGACCCAAGGACCTTTCGCGGAGTCTGGCAGCAGATGGGCAAGGTTGGTGTGTGTCTGAGGTCTGTAAATACCAGCGTCCCTGAGGGCATCAGTGCAGAGTCTAAGATCTCTCCCCAGACCCCCGGAATACTGTCTGGGGTGAGCCTGTGATCTTGGACTTCTGAGCTTCTAGGGGATTCTCAGCTCTTTGAGAATAGTTGCGTCCATGGAGTAAATATTTATCATGGTCTCTCATGCACCAGGCACTTCACTAGATGTTGCGAGCAGAGAAATGCACGGACGCAGATGTGGACCCTGCTTGTGCCGCTCTACACTTGTTTAGAAATGTGACTCAGCTTTGGCTGGTAAGGTTCAGGGAGATGAAAACCTGGAGCTGACATTTTCAACCAGTCAGCCAGTTAACCGGTGTTTATTCTGTTCCTAAGAAAAGGGCACCGTGCCAAGCACTTGAGCTGATGGTATCACATGGTTCCTAGGCTCTAAGAATTTTACAGTCTGGTTGGGAAAAGCAGCATGTATGAAAAGTTAATAGTCAAACAGTTGAGTACTGTAACAAAGAAACCACGGAGTGGTACATGGTTGTAATCGCTGAGTGGTACTAACGGTAATTAGCAGTATTTTGGGTGTTACTCTTTACTTCTCCTTCCATCTGGATTTTTCCTCATGCTGAGTCCATCCTACTTCATGAATTTAAAAAAATTAATGTATAGTACTAAATAGCACTTAAAGTATCCCCTATTACACTATAGAATATTCAGAATTTTTTAAACAAAGGCCACTTGCTTCAGATGGCATATCATTCTGCTGCTTTGCTATTAGCCAGTCATAAAGTGAGGGTTCATTACCTAATTATGTAGAGGTATATTCAGATAAAATTAGCATTTTTGTTCTCAAAATGCTACCTAGTTTGAATGAATGTGTGTGTGTGTACGTGTGTGTGTTATGCACACGTACACACACATTATACAGACATAAGAAAAATCCAAGGAGAAAGAAGGCATAGTTGGAAAATACATGATTCCAGAATACATTAATTCAAGTAAAAGTTATAATAGAGGAATTTTTTGTAATCATTTGAGATACTAGAGATTGCTAATGGGCTCCCGTTGCTGAGGATACTGGAATGTCCTCTCTTGGGGATTTTAAAGAAGTCAGTAGATTGGAGTGAGTTAGAAATGTCCTATGTGATACTCCTCAGATAGGTCTCCCGGGATTGCCCGTCGGTGACTTAAGGACTCTGGATGGAAGGTACACTCCTCAGGAGTTGGATGCTTATAAGTCCCGGAGGGGGGAGGCCCCATCCGTGCATGCTGTGCGCAGACATTGCTGTGCTTCGTCTTTGGGCTCAGACAACTCTCTGTTCATGTCATGACTCTCTCGTTACACCCTGTGGCTGTGGGACTTAATTGTGAGACTCATTTTTCTCACGTATGAAAAGGCCTCGATAATTGTACTTACCTAATAGGGATATAGAATATATTAAATAAGTTAATAGGTGTTAAATGCTTACCCACAGGCCTGGCATAAAATAAGCTCTCAGTAAGTAGTAGCTCTGATTATCCTCATCGTTAGTTATTGTTACTTAGAAGAAGCCAGTGTATATATATTTTTTTATTTGCCTTTCCCAAAAGAGTAAGGCAAATTAAGTTCTACAAAATAACTTATCGACCTTTTTCAACAACCATTTCTACATGTATTTCGGCAAACAGGGAAACTTTTCTTAGTAGAATTACCCATATTCTTTCACTGATCTGTAACCTTGGAATCTTCAAATGTGTGTCTTTGTAATACATACCCAGAGGATGGTAGGAATTTACAAATGCATTATTTACTAGTGGGTCTACCAACCAGTAAATGCTCAGTTTAGGACGGTAACGATAATCTGAACAAAGTTAGCACTTGTGGAGCTATACTGAAGCGGAATATGGCAATTCCCATAAAAGAGGCATTGAAATATTGACGGTAATAATTATGGGCTTTTCACTTCTCACCAGCTGTTGTTTCTTGGAGCTGTGTACCTATTAAATATTAGAATGTTTTTTTTTTAAGATGTTATTTATTTATTTGAGAGAATGAGCACAAACCAGAAAGAAAGGCAGAGGGAGGAGAAGGAGACTCCCTGCTGAGCAGGGAGCCCGATGCAGGGCTCAATCCCAGGACCCTGGGACCATGACCTGAGCCGAAGGCAGATGCTTAACCGAATGAGCCACCCAGGCACCCCTAGAATGTTCTTTAAAAAGTGAACAGAGATACAAAATAGAATTACCTTTGCCCCAAGGCTAAGGCCAATGGCCCCAGAGGGGCCCGGGCCATGCTGTAGGACCCCTGCTAGGTGTCCCACCCACAACCCCCCCCCCCAGGCTTCCAACTAAAGAACAGAGAACTTGTGAGCATCCAGTGCTGTCCATAGCAACAGAACTCACATGCTTCTCCCCTGTCTTTTCCTTTAGAGACTTGATTTTATTACCGCTGCAGACACACATTCCAAGGGCCTGGAACGTGCAGGATGGTGCCACGTGCCATGGTGCTTACCAAAATGAAGCCAACCCTCCAAGAATTTATAATCTAACAGAAGAGATTAGCCTGAATCTATGCCACCAGATTTCTCTTGTAGAAAGATTTGGGGCAGGTATCACGGACTGCCTTTTTTGACCATATGTCAGACCCTGTTCCCTTTTAGGGAGCTGGGGATGGGGAAGTGCGTGCCATGTGTTCAGGGGGAAACCATCTCCCAAGTGTGTTGAACAGCCATGTTCTCCCTCCTAAGCCGTATATAATGATTTCCGATGGAACCTCGGTGGTTGGAAAAGGCCGTAAATTATCAAGTGTAGGAGAGAGAAAGTCAGTGCTTATCCTGTAACTTGAGCCTCGAACATACCGAAGGAATTCCGTGCAGCCGTACGTAACTGAACTAATGGGAGTTAATATGTAATTACTGTTTTTTACAGTATGGTTGGAGTGATTACATCCTATTTATTCTATTTTCCTTTGGAAATACAGTATAATGTAATTAGAATTAATAACTCTAAAGATAGGCTCAATTACTTAAGTCATGAAAATGAATTACCATCATCACATTGAGAATTTCACAACCACCCCATATAGAGTATCTACAGAAACAATATGCTTCTGAGAGTGTTACTTGTAAAGAAACTGAGATGACCAAAGCTCCGTTTATATTGAAATCGGTACAATTTTAAACAATGGGAAAAAATTACCAGGATTTTGTAGCTTGCCAGTACCTTTAAATCCTTTTATATGTTTTAGGAATCTTCATATTTTAGTTGTAACTGTAAATTTTTAAATTATAAAAATCACATTTCAGGAAAGCTTATCTTTGCAAAACACAGTTTAAAATAGTTTTTAAAGAATGAGAAAAGAAATCCTGTTAAAATTCAGGATTATTTTTGAGCCATTGATCTACTTTTTGAAGAATATTTTTAAATAACTAAAAAACCTTACATGAATATTAATGGCATTATGTGCTAAAAGGGGCCATATCACTGTTTCCTTATAAATATTTCAGTTACTTTTTGGGATGAAACTTCCATGCAGATTATGTAATTTTTATGTAAAAGCGAGACCTACAGGGGAAAAGTTACTATCAACAATTTTTGTGAGTTATTTCAGTGCAATTAATGTATACGTTTTTCCATTATTATTCTGGTCCCGCCTTTAGGGGGCCACGACTGTCAGAGAGCTAAGAGGAATCCTCTTGAGTCTTCTAGGTTATAAAACCTATCAAATCCTCATGCTTTCCTCCTCTCTCTTCCCCTGCCCCCACATCTGGTTACTTGCCTTATCCTATAAATCCTAGTTCTACAAATCCCTCTTCTTTACCCCTGCCTCTTTCCATTCCCAGCACCCTAAATTAGATCTCCTCATTCAATTATGTTCTATTCAGCAAACACCCCCTCAAGTCATAGAGACCAGACTCTCAGTAAATCCCTGCAAGCTGCCTTTCCTTCTTAGTCCCCTTCTCCTCACCACCGTGCTTACAACCCTGGACTAAGCCACCTTCCATCTCTCATCCGCATTCTTTTCTAGGAGTTTAAGCCAGAAACAGTTTCAATTAAAGTCAAAGTAAAAATGCCCACTTCCAGTGTTTATGGGATGGTGAGCTCAGCATTCTGCCTTGGAAAACAGCCTCACCACTTAATCAGTTAATCAGTAGTGCTGAACAGTAACTAAACTTGCCTTAAAAGAAATCTGGTGGGTAGGTTTTTCTGCTTCCCCATTTCTAGGGACCCAAAAGAACAGGAATTGTATTTTAGACTTCATCTCTTGATGTATGTGTAAGCGGCCCATTTCGCCTATCCAGCATGCTTTTCTGTCAAGCCCTGGGTGTAGAATCATCTTTATTGTGTCTTGGTCTACCTTTTAGCCTCAGGCGACTCTCTTCTTCAGTGGTTGTGTTTGCTTTGACAGGACTCATTTCATTTTATAAGAAGACTTTTTTTTTTCCTTCAAATTTTTATTTAAACTCTACAGTTAACATGCAGTGCACTGTTGGTTTCAGGAGTAGAATTCAGTGAGTCATCACTTACACCTAACACCCAGTGCTCAACAAAACCAGTGCCCTCCTTAACACCCGCTCGCTTAGCCCCTCCCTCCACCAACCCTCAGTTTGCTCTCTCTCTTTACGAGTCTCTGTGGTTTGTTTCCCTCTCTCTTTTTTTTACCCCCTCCCATATGTTCATCTGTATTTTCTTAAATTCCACATATGAGTGAAATCATATAGTATTTGTCTTTCTCTGACTTGTTTCACTTCACATAATACACTCTAGCTCCATTCACATTGTGGTGAATGGCAAGATTGCATTCTTTCTGATGGCCGAGTAATATTCCGTTGTATATATGTCACATCTTATAAGAACATATTTTTAATCATGAAAAAATATTTTGATATGTTGAAGAGTTATACAAAATACTGAGTTCTGCTTGTCACAGAAATTTCGCCCTTTGAGATGTAACGTCTTCATATTTGTTAAGTTCTAACTTTCTGAAATAATGCCCATCCCTGATTTGCATTGAAAATAGAGTTGCTGACTTAATTTTTAAAAATTCATCCATAGAGGCATTCATTCAGTATAAATTTTAACCACTCACCCTGTGCCGGGCAGTGTGCTGAGCTCTGGGAGTGAATATTTGAAGGTATGCCCCCTTTGTCAGGAAGCCTACCCCCTCAGTCCCAAATCTGGTGCTGTGGTACTCTGACGTATTCTGGAGTCAGGGACTGGAGGGAGAGAGAAGAGCTCCCTAAGGAGCGTTTCAAGGTCAAATAGAATTTGGCCGGAGGAATGGAGCTGAGACGACCCCACGCGGTAGGACAGTGGAAGAGTGAGTTCTGTCCATTGGAAACGAGCGGGTCTGGAGCAGACTTTGAGGGGCGTGCACAGGGGTAAAAGAGAGGCTGTGGAATTAGCCCCAGACCAGCTCCCAAAAAATTTTCGATCATTCTGTAGAGTTTGAAGATTATCTAAAGGAGCTGGAGCAACAGAGACAGGTTTGCATTGTCGAAAGCCTCCTCTGGGAGCCAAGTGGGAAGTGAGTTAGTGTGGTGTAGACCAGGCAGTCCTGGAACGCAGGGGAGACAAAAGCAACAGGCCTTGGTTCCTCAGGCCCTTTGCTGTTGACTTTGAAGTGCAAAATAATGAATCATTGCATATTTATTTAATTCCTGATGCATTTACTTAGATCCTGAGGTGTCTTGATAGACGAAGTTGAGACTCCCAAGGACTGTTTAGATCTGGTTCCTGCCCTTGAGACACTGAGAGTCTAGGTGGGAAGGAAGATAAAAACAGAGGATGTACTGTACAGTGTGTCCTTGAACAATGTGCAAGTTTGGGGCACCAGCCCTCATGCAGTCAGAAATCTACATATAACTTTTTGACTTCCCCCAAAACCTAACTGCTAATATCCTGCTGTTCACGGGAAGCCTTGCCAATAACACAGTTGATTGACACATACTTTGAATGTTTTGTTATTTTCTGTATTCTTACAATACAGTAAGCTAGAGAAAAGAAAATGGTACCAAGAAAAATCCTAAGGAAGAGGAAATACATTGACAGTATTGTATCTGGGGGGGAAAATGTGTGTATGAGTGGACCCGCACAGTTCAAACCCATGTTGTTCAAGGTCAACTGTATGATATTGTCCTAGTCCGCAGAGTACTTTCACATGTAGTATCTTTTTCTGATCCTTAAAACAACTGTGATGTATCACATTATTACAGGCGACGTTTTATTACTGAAAGACTGTACCCCAGATGTATTTCATGTTCCATTATCCTGTTTGTGAGCCCTGGGGTTGCAACCCCAACCAAGGTCTTTGGACTCCGAGATCTTGGCACCATACCACACAGTCCCGTGTGCTGAATAATATAATAATGGGATAAAGGTATAAGGTGAAAATATACGAGATTACGTAAAATGTGATTACTCATCAGATGGCTTATATAGACGAGAACTGTACGGTTGGTTTGGAGAATTACTTTCTGTGTCTTGAATGCTCATTTGCTTCTTGATGGAGTAGGAAGCGAACTCTAAGGGACAGAAATGGAATGACGAAATGTACGGAGGCAGACAGCACGATATCAAAGCTCGTGCCCGAGGGTTCTGGTAGGGGAAATTGGGAAAGAACTGAAATTGTCTGTCGGATCCAAGGGTGAATAATTTGAATGTCAAGATTAAAAGCACGTAGAGGCGATCCTGAAGAGAGTGGTGAGGACACATTCTTAGAAGTCCATGCCCAGAAAAAAAGAACTCCGTGATCATGTAGCATGAACGGGTGAGAGAGATTTAAGGTCAGGTTAGGAAGAGGGTACAGGGAAGCCAAGGTGCGCCCTCCTCCCCAGGAGAACGTCCTCCCTGCTGCCTCCTTCGCGTCTTCCTCTTCTTTTTGGAATGCCTCCACCCTGTCACTCGTGGACTCCACATCACTTAGCTATTTGAGATGTCAAAGGGGTCCCCAGCCCACCAATTCCCTGAGGGGCTTCTTTCTGTTACTGTCTCTCAATCTGACACCCAGCTCGGTCAAGCATTTTGCTTGTGTTGTATAATCATGACTCCTCTATATTCGGAAATCGTCACCCTCTTGACATGCAAGAGACTTCCAGAAACCCGCGTGCACCTCTTTCCAGGTCCTGGGGACTCCAGCAGCACAGTTTGAGATATCAGTGCTCGGTTTCCCATTCCCTTGAGCCATGCTTTGTGTGGCCTGCCCTGCTTCCCCTCATGCCCCACATTCTTGCTGTTACTCTCTACCTACGCTCCTCGGCATTCAGGATGCCTGTGTTTGGAGCAGTTTTCACCCCAGGTGGTTTAGTTGGAAGTTTTCTAAATGCATGTCATTCTGGCCCCTCCTCATCCCATTGTTCTAATCTCTTGCGTACCTCACGTCAGTGACCTCTGCCCTGCACACAGCTTAGCGTGCCCTGTGATATGTCTTGCGGTTTATCCCCGAATTCCAAATCCTTACCAAGGCATCCGTCTTCGCCAGACCCTGTGTCAACCTTTGCAGTGCTCTTCGGAGCATCTCTTTACATGTATTGTCATCTTTTATTAAAATACATTTCTCTTCAAAGGCTACCCCTGACTTTTTTTTTTCTTTAAGAACAGTGAAATGTCTTTACCTTATTCCTCAAAGAAAGAGGGAACTGTTAAATAAAATGCACAGACTTGCAGGTGACCTCTGTCTCAGTAAGCCGTTCACAGCACTGCCAGATATCCCTGGCATCACGGCCCGGACCGCGAGCTCCTTCGTGTTTGGCCACAGGGCACGTTCCCTTTTCATCTGCAGGTCCACGAGCTGGGCCCCCCATTGGTGTGTTTCATATGGACATTATCTAGTGAAAATGCCACATTTCATAATGTTGGAACAAAGTTTCACCGTAATTGCCTCTGGAAGACTTTCTACGTTGACAACTCAGTATCTCACTAATTTATGGCAAGGTCAGAAGAGCAGCAGGCTTGTGGGGAGGAGGAGAAGAAAAGCTTCCCCTCATCCTCACCATTTGTGCAGTTGCGCGAGTAGACAACGTACACGAACTGTCATTTGATGTGGTATTAACAGATTGAGCTGTGGGAGGTGGAATCAGAAGGAATGTCATCCACTCAGGACCAAACACTGCGCTCCTTGCAAAACGATTAGTATTTGGCTCCGTAAAATGGGCAGTGTGTGGTTTCCAGTAGAATTCTAGGGCTTATTTCACTTTGTCCTCCGGTTCCTTTGTTAGCTTGATGTTGAGAAAACAGATGACATGATGGTAAAGGAAGAAAGAAACTTCAGGAACAAATTTACAGAAACCTAGACAACCTAGACTTTCTTTTCTTTCTTTTTTTTTTAAAGAGCCTCCTCCCTCCTCCCCCACAGTGAAGGCCTCCCAGGGACATGCTGATTGGGGGCCTGGAGTTGAAAGCACACATGCAGGGAGGCTCCCTCGTTTATTTCTGTGTTTCTAAGCAAGGCAGCTTAATAGAATTGGAATAGGACTAAAGCCAGCCACTTAGTGTAACTGTCTGCATCCCTATCATACAATACCCAAAGGTAATCTGCTTGTTAGGCACTTTCCTTTATGATCCTAGCAAGTCCCACATTCTGGAAGCAAATGTTGTATTTACCATAATCCACGAAAGGAAAAAGCCAGGGCTAAAAATACAAAACAGAACAAATGTAAAACACTGCGGCCTCTCCAGTCTGGTAATTGGTCTACAAATGAGTCTCGGGCATCTGTGAGGCAGAGATACTTTTGTGCATCACCGAAAGAGCTGGCTGCTCCTCAGATGGGTTTCCAGGGGCAGGGGATTCGTAAGCGGCTCTGAGATGCATTTTGTGCTGACCAAGCAAAGAAGAGCAGGTTGTATGGGGGGCTCCCACGTTCGGAAACATGATTGCCTGGTGAGTGATTACATTTACTAGGAGAATCAGCAAAGATTGTTCGCACAGAACCGTCTGGTGGGGTGGAGATTTTCTAGGGGGGACTTGCTCTGGGAAATCTATATCCTCAGATCAGCCGCTCCGGAACGGTGGTGATGTGGAGGGACGAAGCCCAGAGAGGAAGTGAGCTGCGGGGGAGAGGCACAGTGACTGCGTCGGGAGAGCGGGGGCCCTGAACCCCCTTGGACCCGAGTGTGGCACAGCCGCACTGAAACCAACCAGCGTCCAGAGGAGCCAGGCAGCCCCCCTGGTGTAGAGGAAGGGCCTGCATTCTTCTTCCTTCAGCAGCATTTTTGATACTGGCTAAGCGCCCTCTAGCATCTTGGGTGCTTGGGATGGTGTTAGGCCCCGTGGCTTCCATTTAAAATGTGGCTTTTCTAATACTGCTGTTTACCCTGCAGGAGAAGCAGGTGTTCCTTACTCGTGTATGCATTTTTTCCACAGTCAGGTATTACGTGACTAAAAAAATCAAAGAATGTTGTGAGAGCACCCATACTCTTTCCGAGGGCTATTAGCACAGAGATAGGTGTCCTTGCAAACTCGTTCTCTAGTGGAAGGTTTCGGGACTCCCAAGTAACTAGCCCACGGTTAGGTAGCAAGACTGCTACAGAGCCGGGATTTCAGCGAGGGTCTGGGTAGCATCCACACCCTCCCTCTTTTCCATTCGTCACGCTTCTAGAAACAGTTTGTAGTACTCAGTAAATAATGAATGAATGATTCAAATAATAGTATCTTATTAGTATTTTATATGCAATCCTGTGGATTTTTCCCGAAGGGCTCAACATGTAATTAACCAAGATTTTCACTAGGATATCTTTTTTTCTAACATAACAAATGTATCTCTACACATGTTGTAAAAGAATAAAATGGATAAAATAATGAATAAACATAGCTGTGTTTCAGATCTCAATAATCAGACTTATTTGAATTTTATTTTTTTTCTGGGTTTTTTGACATATCCTTGGCTTATAACATTGTGTAAGTTTAAGGTGTACAAGGTGATGATTTAAGCAATCAAACTTTCATAATAAAGGGAGGAAACATTTTTGTTACAATGCAAACCAGAAACTTTGTTTTCCCTTTTTGCTCTATCGTTATTATCCTTTGTGTGGCCTGTGTGTCTGCTGTTCATCCTTAGCCGGCTAAGGAAGATTACACACAAAGTGGACTGGAGTATATCGTTGGGTCACTGGACAAGATTCCAGCGTTCCCTGATGGCCACGGGCTTTGGTGTGCTCCCCGTGTGAATTGTTGCCATTCACGGTCCTAAATAGGGAATCTTTCCTGGAATGAGAGGTCTTTTCAGGACTCTTTGTTTCTGAATCCAGAGGCACCTTGGCTCTCCATGTCGTCAGATCGCTCCTCTTCCATTTACAACCCATAGCCATGTCCCTAAGCATGTTTAGCCACGCACGTAGTTTTATCTTTGCCTGATCTCCCTCGTGTCTCCTGGGTGAAAAAATAAGGCAGTGTAGCAGTCAGCCCAAGGCCATAGCACACAAAAACAGAACTAGATCGGAATGGATGTTTATTTAAAAGAAAAGAATGGAGCCAAAATGGTAAATACGGTTTTACAAATTTGGACTGAGATTGAATGGTGCCTTAATAAAAGTTACAAGTTATCAGAATTTTTGATCAGGAGCCGAGGAGACAGATTATTTATCTGATCTATCCATCCACCCACCCACCCATCCCTTGTATTGCGCCAGGCTCTCCGCTTAGGCACACAGATACTTTAGGATGATGACCACAGAAATGAACAAGAGGTGATGGATTAAAGAGAAACTTCTACCTGAGATGTTCAGGTTTTTGTTTTTGCAAAGGATGATTCCTTGGAGAGAGGAACTCCAACTTGTTATTAGTTTCTGCCTTGTCCTGTCGGCGAGAAATCTTCATGCCTGCGGCGGTGGGACGGGCAGACCTTGATGGCTGGCCAAGTCAAGAAGTCTGCACTTGGGTTGGTTTCTGAGTGTTTAAAGAATTCTTGCTTGAACACTGTTAGCTTCAGAGGTAGAAGTAATTAAAAACCAATGCTACTTCCCTCCCTTTTTGTTTCCTTTAATATGATGAGCCCCAAGAGCTTCTGTAGTCATTAAAAAATAAAATGCTTGTGCAAAGCTTGTCCCCATAAGCCTTTTTGAGTGTGGCCCCCATGCATACAAACCAAGATGTCTTTGTTAAGTAGGCTAAGCCTGTTAAAACGATTGAGCTCAGTGTTTCATAATCACGTGGCAATGGATGTGAGGCAAGTGGGTTTCTCTTGCATTGAATGTGGACTATAAGTTATAGGAGTATAAACCATCACTGTTGGCTGCTTTCATTGGGAGGAAATTGCTCTGATCGTAATTATCTCCATGGCGTAGACTGGAGATGGCAAGCTGCTGTGTCACTTGAAAATTCATTTTTGTGAACACCTGACCCCAAGTGTGTAAAACGGCCAAGCAGAGCCGTGCCCGGGCTCCCCACGTGGTGAGATTTCCTTCCTCCCAGCAGGGGCAGTGGTCACAGTGGCAGCAAAGAAGCTTCTCCCCCATGGAGAGCCACACATCCGAGTGACAGCTGCCCTGATGGTGTCAGAGACAGTATACATATGTTAGGTTAAAACAAAATTTACATCAAAGGAGTCCTAGAGCTTAGCGCCATTGGAGCTGCCCAAGAAAACCCCACGATCTTGTTTGTTGGCATAAAGTATGGAACCTGTTCGGCAAGGCCTGGTTTAATAAGGGGTTCCCATGCTTTTCCTTACTGCATTCATTAGGATGCCTGGCCTTAAAACTAACAGAGGGAAAGGTATTCTAGCCGTCTTGGAGTCGGTATTTTTAGCAACAAAGAGAATCCTGCGCCGTGACCCATCGTGCATCATCATTCACGCTTGGCCCGAGGTGGTCCTTGCGCTGCATAGAGAGCGCACCGTATAGAATGGATAGAATTGCTTTTGCTGACCGGTTGGGATACGCAGAGTGTAAATATTGGAAGTGAATTTTGCCCGATTGCTTCTTTCTCCTGTCTTTAGCCAACAGAAATGCAGGGCTGTAACTAATTGAAGCTGAGAGTCAGGCAGCGGTAGAGACATACATGAATCATAATAAAAGTCAAGGGCAGCTGATACTTTGGCCGGCTGGCAAAGTGACTCACCTTTTATATTTTGGGTCAGAATAACATTGTGTCCTTTCTAATTCTTGAGTTGCTTGGCTTCCTAAAATGACCATCTTTATTTAGATTAAGGACCCATTTAGAGTAGTTTTAATAATGTATGGTTTCATACGTAAGTGGTTCCATAATTTATGTCACCATTACTCTCTGTCAGGGTCTTGAATGTTATTGTTAATTAAGGAGGGGGAAAAAAAACAGCAGTAGCTCCCTCCGGTCAGCCAAGCAAGTTGCCCTTGTTATCGATTATTGTCTTAAAAACAAACCCCAAACAACCCTGGTAGCCTGTCAATAATGTCCAGTTAGTGAATTAAAAATTGCCTCAGTAAATCTCATCATCCCAGGTTCACAGGTGAACTGCCTCCTAGCTAGAACCCATTTATCACGAGTAACCCATTTACCAGGGGAACCTTCTACTGATTTACGCCCAATGCCTCCCTCCCACACCTAAATTATTAATGTGCATATTAAGGAGATCCCCTCCCTTCATCAGCTGATGCATTTTGACTTTCCCACACAGCGGAAGCCACAGATCTTTAGGTTTTATGTCCTCTAGGTGAAAATTCCCGAAAGAACAAATCCCTTTTGTAAATGCAGTACACATGACTGTAAGCCTCACAGCCAAAGGGGGTGGGATTTCCAGGAGCAGTGTCTGAAGTAAACATGGAAGGTCTGCTCTTTCTGAGCATAGCTTCAGGACACATCTGGCGTTCCGTTACTTCTAGATCTTTCTGTGCTTTGCACTCCTGGTCCCTGTGTGCTGAGGTGGAAAGTTGCCAGGGTGTCCAGACATCATGATGTTTTGGGTTGCTAATGAAACCTCTATGTGCAAGCCTCAGAAACACACAGATCTCAGAGTCTGTGTGTAGTTACAGGTACGTAATTACCATCTTGGATTCTCCGTCCGTAGGAATGCTCCCTGTCCTCAGGGACTCATGCCTTCATTCAGGCATACTCTCTCCAGTCAGCTGGTCTCCAAAATCCCAGTGCCTTTGTGCTGTTAAATATATTCCTGATTCTGTGGACACAGAAAACCTCACTCAGTTATATTTCCCAGGGGAAATGTGGTTTCCAAAATTGATGCCATATGACCTTGGGAGGGGAATTAAAATCGTTTTCACAGTGATTTGGGTTGTTGTTTTTAAAATTTCTGCATCATCCTGTCCTTGATGAGTTTTCGGGCTTCAGCCTCAGTAGTGTTTCTGTTTCATTGTTGTTTTCGGTAACATAAGACATGAATCTTTCCAGGTAGTTTTGCTTTCCCTCCATCAGTCTTCTAGAAAAACAAACAGATCATGATTTTCAAAGTAAACTGGCAGCTAAAAAGACAAGATCATAGGTATCCCACTGTCCGTGGCTTAAAAGCGTCATGCTCTTGGCATAGTTACTGACTGAAATACTGTTTCCGTAGTGTGTCCCATTTTCAGAGAAGCGTGAGCCCTGTCACCCGAATCCCAGAGGAACTTAGGATCTCTTCCACACTATCTCGGAAGGGCTTCTTCCATAGCATTTTTTTAATGACTTGAATGATTATGGTAATACCTCTCCAGTGTATTTGATTTGATTGTCCTTATAACATTGTCTATAAAAACAAACATGCAAATTTGGAAAGCTGTTTGTGGTACCTTTCAAAGCGGAGGGTGGGGCTATGCTGGTCTTGGTGGCCACCTGTCCCCTGCTTGCTCTCACTTAAGGCTGAGCCGCCTAAATGTAGTCAAACCTCTCAACATTAAGCAACAACAAGAAAACAAAACAAAGCCTAGGCAGCGATTTGTTTTCTGCTTTCACTTCTGAACTCACCGTTAAAGCTTCGCCACACTTAAATTGTAATCTCCTATTTATTTCCCACGCGTATAGCCGCCTTCTCTTCAAGGAGTCTAGTTAGCAAATATTGTCAGTTCTGGAAAATTATGATCGTAATTTTGGTTGCCCCAGTTTAGAGCTGTCATTTTAAAATTGAAGAACTATTGTAATATGCTTTGTGGTGGTGTTATTAAAGATAACAGTAATTATTTCAATAATTTTAAAATACCAACAATAATCATTGCAGGTGACTTTTCAGTCTCGAGATTGGACTCTCCAAAACCTTTCCAGATTGATGTGAACTCGTTTGTGAAGAGTCCTAACAGGAGCAAAAGAAAATGAGGAGTACTAGCCAGGGGAACGCTCCTAAAAGGTTGAGGATGTTTAACAGATTGGTCAAGGGCAGGCTGTGTTTATAATCTTTTTGTTTCCATGACCACAGATGCTTCGTCCAGTTTTTAGTAACATAGTATCATGTTACTTGATTTACAACTGAAAAGTTTTCAGTCTCAAGCCCCATAGTTCTAGTTGAGTTATTAAACTTCAACCTCATGACTTTCCTTTTATGTTTCCCCGATTCAGATAACCCCTTTGGCCCTATTAAAGAACCCATTGCTCGAGTCGGGATTTACATGTGCTCTTGAGTTATTATTCCTCCCATCCTGTTTCCCGGGGTGGGATAACCGGAAGAGAAGTCGAGGAACATGGGAGTATGCAATGATATCATAGGCTTTTGTTGCTGTTATTGATAGGTTTTGGTTTGGTTTGTGTTGTTTTATTTTGCTTTGAGGTAAGGATATTAATTCCTTACTCTTGAGTGAGGTGGAGAGGATTTTGAACTCTGGAGTCTTCTATCAGCTTTATTACACCTGTACCTGGACTGTAATGCATGCGCAGGGGACACGGTGCGTGGCTACAGGCCGTGGCATGGGTAGGACCCCTGTCTCCGGAGAGGCAGCTTGGCCACAAGAGAGCCCAAAAATCTTTGTGTTCTGTGAGCTAAGCCTTATGCTAAATGGAAGCCCGAGGCTGTTTCTTGTGGACCAAACCCTAGCTTGAGATCCCTGGGTCTTCACAGCCTCATGGTGATTTCAGTCAGGGAGGAAAGATTGTGGGAATGGGCTGTTAGGAAAAGTAGTATAGCCTTTTTCCTCAAAACAGGAACATTAGGCTTGAGCCGTGCTGTTTCCACTTCCCTCTGGATCTCCCGCTGCAGTGCTAGATCTTGCAAAAGCTGCGAGAGGCACCCACCCCTTGGAGTGGGAGGCAGCCCTGGTACATGGTACACCAGCCATATGGAGTTGCAAGGGAACATTCTAAAGAGAAAAATGCTTCATGGGGAAGCAGTAACTTGTAACTTCTTCAAAAGCTGCACCACACGTTTCTGCCCTAGCACCAAAGCCCAGTGACACCCCAAACCTTGGGTTTGACCCCATCCATCTTCTTCCAGGAAAGTGGAGTGGGAAGACTGGAGTCAAGAGTAGTAATGAGTATGCTTTGGACTGAATGTGTTTCCCCAGAATTCATATGTGGAGACCTAATGCCAAGGGTGATGGTGGTATCAAGAGGTATATATAAGGGCCTTTGAGAGATGATTAGGTCATGAGTTTGGAACCCTCCTATTGGGGTTAGTGCCCTTATAAAAGGAAGTTCCTTCATCCCTTTCATCACGTGAGGACACAGCAAGGAGACAGCCATCCATGAACCAAGGAGCGGGCTCGCTCTCATCAGACACTGAATCTGCTGGTGCTTGGATCCTGGTCTTAAAGCCTCCAGAACTGGGAAAAGTAGACGCTTGATGTCTCTCAGCTACCCGGCTTATGGTATTTTTGTCAGAGCAGTCCAGACAGAGATAGGGTGGAGAGGGGAGGGTTGGAGCAGCCAGTGGTTCCCAATGTAGAGTTGTAGCAAAAACAGTTGCTTTGCTCCATGTGGTCACCTCAAAAGGGACCAAACATTGGACGGGGGAGGGAGGAAGAAATATTTTGATACTTGGTTCAAAACCTTGGACGGTCTGCCGCACAAGGCACTAAGCAGTGGGAAACGTCAGGGCAGTGACTGTGTCTTACTCATCAGTGTGTTTTGAAACACACTGCCTGGCACTCAATAGAGTTGTTAAATAAATGAAGGAAAAATACACTGGAACGAAAGAACGGCGGGCCCTGTGGCCAGGTCACAGAGCACTGAATTGCGAAGAAGTCCTCACGGGCCAGTCTTCCTTTTGTCTTCGATCAGCAGAATTATCACCCTTGTCATACTTGAGGGTCTTTAAGGATGTTCACAAAGAGAACATAAAAAATGTGTTCCATGTCTGAATCATCTTTTCCAAACAAAAGGAAACTTCTTTGTCCTGCAGGGACTTTTCCTACAATCTGACCTTGCACTGTGTTCACGGTTCCACAGCATGTTCCAGATGCATCAAGCTTACAGAAACCCACAGCTGGCGGTTTGGGGGACCTGACAGGTCCTCCCGGGGAAAATTTCAGCAGCACACGTTTGGCTGTAGACTACTGAAAGGTGGTTTCAGATTCTGGATTCTGGCAACCCAGTAATAGTTAGCCAACCACGAAGAGCAAGGGACGGGAGTTGGGCGGCATCAACCCCATTATCACGAGGCTGGCTTTGGCGTTTATTTCTCGGAAGCTTTCAGTCTGCCATGGTCAGACCTCATGGGCTGAGCTCTTAGCTTCCAGAAACAAAAGAGATTAACCACCTTATAAGAAAAAAATTCCACCCATTACTGGGTGAAGTAAAGCGTTGCCTCATGTCTGCAAAAGCATCGTTGGAAGCCATCACTGGTGCCTAATTTTCCCACGAAACCAGCCATTACTTTTTTTTTTTCTTGTTCATGTTAACCCACCAAATTTAAGCCACTCCAGGGGGGTCTATCCCCTCTCCTCTTAAATATAGATAGATAGATATTGCATTTTTAATACTCTTTTCCAGGTTTTTTGACGGGTTCTACATATGCTAATAGAAATAAGCTTATTATTTGAAGCACAGAGCTGCTTGTCACCGAAGCTTCATTAACACCGTTATCACCACCTGACATTTATCTTATAATTTTCTAGAGCTGACTGTTGTGTCTCCATGGAAACCCAAATTGCAATTGAAACAAGTACTGTAATGAAGGCATCCACCGAGATTGACAGCATGCAAAGCCTGGTTACATTTGTGTCTAGCTCCTTCCGCAGCTACAGCTAGAGAGGGGGAATGTGCACTTTGGGTGTTTGGAATTAACTCTGTCCCTTCACAGGTGTGCCGTACCTGGCTCTGCATATGTGGCGAGTCTACTGTAACGTCATGGGTCCTGATATTAGTAATTAGGTCGCTCAGTTTTTCTGGCATCATCCCAAGGCATTGTGAATATTGGATGTAAAACTAATCGTGGTGCTATTTGGATCTACAAGGAAATTCTTCCTGGATGACTGACACGTGACATGTTGGTCAGGCCTTAGGATGGATTTCTTACTGGGCACAGGGAGCGACCACTGGCTTGTACTATTTCTTCCCCCTTGATATCGAGGAACCTGTGCTCTTTTAAGTTCATGACTTCACATCAATTTGGTTGATGCCTCAAAGCGAAGAGTCATGAAACTGGAGTGGGTCCAGAGTGAATTAATCTGAAATTAATTTGATTCTGAAAGACTCCATCTGGCTGTGTTTGGGAAAGGCAGTTAGACAGATACATAAACAAATGATCATCTGTATTCATTGTGCCAGATGTAGTGTCAAAAAATGAAGAAATGGCTTTAAAAAAATCAACTATGGGGAATCTTGATATAATGATATTCAGCCTCTTAGAATAACAGCTATTATAATTTAGCACGTAATCCTATTTTTATTCTTATTTGTTTAGGGGGTTAGATCTGATGGTGTGTTTTTAAAGAAATAAGCAAATTAAATGTCAAAGCCTATTTTAATTGGTGATTTAAGATGCTAAGTGGAATTTATGAGATACTGGGGGAGGAGGGCTTATAGATTTCTGAATCAAAATGTGGAATTTGGTATTGATTTCGTCTTAAGACGTGATGTCCGGGAGTTGAAAACTAGCAAAGTACGATGTCATTTGGACTTTGCCCTTTGATATGTAGTTTTGTAGCATGACCAACTGGTGTGTTCGTATCATAGGGAAACATACCCAAGGAGCTGACGTGCATGGAATTCTGGAAGTCTTCCTTGAGTAATGCTACAGACTTGGCAGTGTTTTTCCATTACTTTTGCAAATTTCTTTAAGCAGACTATGGGAGAGGCGAACGTTTTGGATTGCTATCTAGGAATTTAGTGCAATCTCTATAGAGCCTCTTGTTTCCTTTTCTTATGCTGGGACAGAAAGCTTCTAGAAAATTCATGATTAGTTCCTTGAATGGTATCACAGGCATCTATTACGGGCTTTTTATTTCCAATTTTCAAACCGCAAACATCATCTTTTGTGATGTCTTAAAGAGAAAGAATTAAAGTTTACTTCTTGATCAGTGAACAAACATAATTTACTTTAGAAAAACAAAATCCCCAAAGGGAGCAACTCCTCTCTCCCCAGCTTCCCACCCACCTCCCTCGCTGGTCCCAGCCAAACACAACAAGAGTCACAATAACAAGATGGTAAAAATAGCACAGACAACTTGGGGAAATTAACCCGCCAAAAGCTGAAGTGTCTTGGCAAAATCAGTCGCCGCATTTAATGACAGCAAATTAGATGGTACCCAAACCTTGAATCTTGATGCACACCCTGTGTTAGGTAGGACGAGAGAGTAAAGTCTCCGATACCTGGAGCCCCTGCGGGATGAGTCAGCCTTATTAGCTAAGTTTGCACTGGAGTTGAAAGCGTATCCTTTAAGGCCAGGTTCTTTATTGTCTCATTTTGAAGGAATCCTTCTTAACGATGAATTATATATTTCCCTGCCTTCTTACACAGAGTTACTGAGCATAATGTGACCCTTCCGATGAGACAAGATTGCCATTACACAAGGTAATTATTCTGCTGTGCAGCTGTCCTTGGGCACTCGTGGAGAACAGAAGGCAGCCCCAGCTCGGAGTGGGCTTTTCCACTGCTGTGCCCCTTCGAAATCGGTGGCTCTCACTCCCGGGGCCACTAGTTGCAAACCCTCTCCTTTGCTACCTGCAGTCTCCCGTGGGTTTGAAAGGCAAATGATCAAGGCTGTGAAAAGCCAACACAAAGCCTAAGAATCTTTGAGGAATGGGTTGAGAAGCTCCCCAAAGAATTGAAAGGGCATAAACATCAGGGCAGGAACTTTGTGACATACGTTTTGACTGCTCTGAGGTCCTTTTTTCCTGAATTCTCTTGCTGGTATGCCACAGATGTAGGAGTTTGAAGGCATTGCCCCCCAAAAAAGAAATACATCTGAACCTAATAAATTGTTCGTCTACAGAAATACTTCTCTTCTCTCACAAGTGGATGCCATTCTGTGATCTGAATGGTCATTAATATGACGTAATGAGTTCCTATATATACTGTCAGCTTTAGATTTTCCAGATCAGTGGAAGGAAACTGGCATCACTAACCTCCGGCACATTTGTATCAGGCCTTATACTGCTGGCTGCATCCTTCAGGCCGGCGTTCATTTTAACTTGTACTCCTTGATTACACATCATTTATGACCGAGGAAGGTAGGCCAAATGCAGGTTGAGAGACCAGCCTGAGATTCAATTTTGCCATTGATAAATGATAAAATGAATAATGAATGGACAGATAATCAGTGTTTAACGCAAGGGTAGATAGAGTTCTGAATACAGGGCAAGCACAGAAGTCATTGATGTCTTTGTCCTTTCGTCCAAAGTAGGAGAGCCCCCGAATGGTTTTTGCAATGGTTTTATCACCAGAATGGCCAGAATTAGGACAGTGACTGTGCTGGGGCAAGTGGACCCAGCGGGCATTTAGAGAAAAATAGGCCTGACTCAGTAACTCATTGGAAATAGGTGTATCGACCCTCAGATTCAATAGAACGGTACCAAATGGGATAACATGGTTCTTTATAATTGCAGAACATGTGACTTAAAGTTTACAACGTTAAAGCCTTCTCGCTATATTAAATCTCTTGATTCAGAAAATATATGGTAGGGACACCTGAGACACAGTATAGGCCCCCTGTGCTCACCTTCCAAATGAGGTCTTCTCTAAACATCTTATTTAGAATTGCACCCCTCCGCCCAGCACTCCATGTCTCCATCCCAGGCTTCGTTTTTCTTCACTGAAATGAACGACCCCTCTCTAATCTCCTGGAAGACTCCCCTATTTTGCCATTTTATGAACCCCCCCCCCCCGTCAAAATAAGCTCTAAGGCAGTTCTACCTCATTTTGTTCATTGCTGTCTCTTCACCTTGAAGAGTGCCTTGCTCGTGGGGTCACTTTATCAATACCTATTGAACTAATGATTGAGGGAGACGTCCCTGACTCCGAGAATTTCAGAGTCTCACCGTGTACCTGACTGGGGGCTCAGTTCATTACTGTTTCCGTAGGTTCAGCTGGCAGAGAAGGGGAGACATCTGGGCAGGCAGGAAGTCTGCACAATGGTGTGTTCTGTGTAAGATGTTGCTCCTGGTCTCAGATTTGGGGCAGGGTAGGAGGCAGTCGGAGCCGCTAAGAAAAACAGGGAAGTCACGCGTGAAACCAAACTGAAGGAAAAGACAACAGGAAGGGATTATTGTTCAATGTGCTGCATTTGAGGGGGTGCCAGAGCTTTCTATTGGCTGCAGCAGTGGGAGAGAAGATCAGAGGGTCAAGCAGACCAGGAGGGAAGGGACTGCCACGCACAGGGTGGTGAACGACAGGAGTGCGAGGGTAGGTGGCCTCCGCGGGACGTCATGTGGAGTGCTAGATGCCAGAGGAGAGGTGCAAGGGCTTCCGTGGATGCCAGTGGGCCCCCACTTTCTGGCTTGGTGAGTGTAGGTGGGCAGACAGGGCTGTGCCTCCCATCTCAAGGTGGGGCAGTGCAGTGATGGCCGTCCCAGCCATGGGTCTCTCCTGCGTGGCACGGTCCCCTGTGTCACGTGCAAGCTCCACGGCAGGGAAGGGCTCCCGGGCTGCTCTCTGTCAAGTCTCAGCCCCTACGATAGCATTTTTGTCTTTGAAACCTCTTGCCAACTCAGTGAAATGGTACAGCTCCTCTTCCTTTGCCTCTGATCTGTTCATATGCCACTTAAAGCTTTGACCACCAGGCTGAAGTGTGTTCAGAATGCCACGTGCCAGCCCCCATGGCCCAGTCCGCCACTTGTTGCCGGTTTACTGCGGGCCCTCGTGTATGCCTCTGTTCTGGGCATTATTGCTTCGGATTTTGGTTTCATGTTGTGCACTGTCTTTTCATTGGCTTCGAGTGGCTTCGGGGCTATAAGTGACCTGTTTTCAAATCTAGCACCGTGCCTGGCATAAAGCAGGTCTTCCATAACTGCGTCATCTGAAGGAAAGAAAACAAGATTTGGGGAGAGAATTAACTCCAAGTGGGTTTGACAGAAACCTGCAAAGGAGAACCATCCACTTTCACCACCAGTGTGTCTTCAGGGAGTGGACAGTGTGGTCAGCCCGCCCTGCTGGCTTCCTCTTGCATCAGTAACTCCTGACAAAATAGTTTAGCCAGGGCTGGCAGCAGGAGTTACGTGCCTCAAGAAACGCGGTGGCTAGGACCTAGGGATGGGGCTCCCGACAAGTTGTCGGTGCTGTTTGCCCTCTCCGTGTACGTCCCTTACTTTCATCATTTGCAGCTAGCAGGCAAATACGGGAGGCATCTTAGGTGAAGATTCATGTTCAGTATGGGCAGTCCCCCCGCCGTTGTCTTCATTGCATAATGATTCACATTTCACTTACTTGATGGGACCAAACCAGCGTCATCCCCATCAGCCAGAAGGACCATGTACAGTGACTTGCCCCGGCAGACAGGTGAATTCCGCAGCACCAAGCCATGGGGAGGTGAATCAGATGGGGGGGGGCACCTAGAAAGGGGCATGTGCCCAGAACCAGGGTGCCCACACTCCATCTTCCCATCCACAAAGTGGGGGCAGTAATACTGACCTCAGCCTTGGGGGGGGATTAATTAATGTGAGCTCCTTGAGGACTTTGAAAATGTGAAGCCCAATATAAATCTTATATGTCACTATTATTTCCCTGTTGCCATTTCTGGAAGTTCATCTAAAAAACCTCTCCCTATGCAAACGCCTTCTGCTCTGCTCTGAAGTCCCCTGAACTATTTCTGATAAGTCACTGAGCGAAATGAGTTCCCTGGGCAGGGGCCATCCAGAGCCGACGCTTCACTGCTTTCCCAGAGAGGGTGATTGTATGTTCCGACTCCAGGTGCCCCCTGGATGCCTCCAAATTTACTTCTTTGTGGGGGTTTTCCAGTTATCTGCTTTTTACTAGCAGTCAAGTTGAGTTAAGGTAATAAGGTTTCCCTCTTACTGGGTGAGTCCAGATGCCCATGTTGTGTGGCCTTTCTGCAGGAGTCACTTCCTACGAGTCAGGGTTACATTTCACCCTATAAACAAATGTATAGCTTTTTGACCTCCGTCCAAATACAATCCAACATCAAGTCCAGCAGGATGCCCGTCCCAGGGGTGCTCTTTCCTAGTCATCTGTGAATGAAATCCATGTGCTGGACATTCTTAATAAGTTAGATATTTTTTTCCGCTTGGTCAAAGCACAGGGATGAACGTGTCCCACGTACGTGTACTTACAGGAAGCTTGAACTCGGCTTCAGAGGAGCACACATTTATCTACAATTTGACCATTTGGAGAAAAGGCATTGTCTCCTGCAGCAACTTAGGATATGATCTGCTCCAGTTAATCTTCTGTGAGTTCAAAAGCTGACCTCCAGATGTCTCGCCTCAGGGATTTGGGGTCCCATCCTGTCACGGGCATGGCCTGGGCTCGCAAAGCTTCGGCGACCCTCGGTAACTGTACCTTCCCGGTAAATACAGGAACGTCATTGGTTGCGTCATCTTATCGGTGAGACAGCAGACATCCAGAGAGTTGTGTTACATTGACCAAAACCCTTCAGCAGCTCAGAATCACACTGTAATTAAACTGTAGCTGTGTCCGTCGGTGGCAAAGGCGCTGTGTGGAAAGACAGCCACAGCAGATGGACGTTTTGCTCATGGTGACCCCGAACCGGTACATTTTCAAAAGGACGTGCAACTCCCAGAGCTTGAAGTTAGATGACTTCCCTTCTCCAAAGTGAGAGGCCATGGAAGGTTTAGAATTAGAGGATTATGACTTCTGAGTGGGGCCGTGTCCAAGTCTCTGCCGGGCTGTCCGTGGTGCGGCGTGGGAAGTGGCTGGTGCTGGACCCTGGGTGCCACGTTGCCAGTTGACGGAGGAGTCAACCGGGTTTTTAAACAATACGCAACAACAACCTGGACAGTGTGGAAGATTGTTAATAGTACTGCATTTCACGCCCGTCCTGTTGTTGCCCATGCCCGCCGGAAGGCACCAGGCTCCTTGCCAGCTTCCTTCTGCCTTTGCCTTATGCAGCTCCGTCTTGGACAATTTCCTGTGATCACCAAACAAAGCCTGTTTCTCCATGTGCTATTACTTAAGTACAAGTGATATTTAAAAAACGATTCCTGGGCCCTTTGAAAGAGTAGCCTGTCATCTGAGTGAAATGATGGGCCTGCGGTTGGGATATTAGGAAGAATTGGCACAAATTGAGAGAGATGACGCTCCGGTAGCAACCTCGAGTCATCAGCCAGTCGGCAGCCCCGTCTGAGCCTGCAGGCTGCTCTGCACGGCTCCCCAGCCTGCGCCTTAGTCACCTGCGAGCCCCCGGGGACTGCATCAGACACAGCCGGGGAATCACCCCCAGGCTGGAGGCAGCTGGTCATATTACCTAAATTATCTTCTCCACACATCGTCATCTGGGCCCAAAGCAGAGTCGCAGGTTTACAGGAATGAAGAGCCAGATGAGAACGATTCTCTCTCTTTGTTCTGCAAGTAAGGAAACCGAGGTACAAAGCGGTGGCGTGGTTTACCTGGGACCCCACAGTGAATGTAACGCTGAGCCATGCTGAGAACCCAGGCCATGCAGACCCCTGTCCCACACACTTGCTGTCAGGTGCCTCCAGCACTGGTGTCATGTTCCTGGCCCCTTATTCTTGTTTTCCCAAAACCCGATGAAAGAATATTTTACTGATTTTCAACTCTAATTAGTTTTTTTAAAGTATATTTGCAGCTAGAGGTATTTAATTAAAGTTAAAAATTGTTTCTCAGTTGCACGAAGCCCATTTCCGGTGTCTAGTAGCCACTTGTAACTATTGGCTACCATGTGGACTGTGAGGTTATGGAACATTTCCATCACTGCCCAGGGTTGGGCAGCACGGATACAAGATCTTCTCAAAAACAAAAATAAGGTGGATGAAGAGGATAGGGAACAGTAAGATTGTTGATAAACCATCAGGGAGATTAGTTACCTTTATACAAAATTTTTGCAAGACAAGGCATCCTTTTGTGTTGCTTTGGGATGGGTATATCTTCTGAATGGGCATTTTAGGTCTTTGTTTTTTCAACATTAGTACAACTACTTATAGCCGCTTATCGTTTCTTATACCCATTTTGCAAGTTTGTTATTCTTTCTTTCCTATAGATTAAAGGAGATAGAATGCAGAAAGTTGCTCTCCAAGCAACCAGATGAAAGGAGCTATTCTTTTGTTACCACTCTCCAAAAGGGAACTTGCAATTCACAGGGCCTTGTAAAAGCTTATTGTCCTGGAATTAATAACAATGATATGTTGAATCAATTATTACAATGTTTGTACCATTTGACTGCTTAGAGGCACCTCAGAAGATTTTGCATATCCTCTGTTGATCTAGTTTTCTTTACGCAAAAATGGAGTAGGGAAGTAGGTCAGTGCCTGTGCTAAAAGCAAAAAAGTAAGAGCACTCATTTCCCCCCCCCCCCCACACACACATCATTATATTTTCGTCTTGGCTCTGAGACTGACACCCCCAGTGCCCGCTGGCTTGGTGCTCTCTAACTCGTGGTCCGATTCCATATGGCATCTCTCCGAGAGGAGCCTTACATTCGGCTCCTCGCCAAGAGCAAAAGCAGAATTGGCGCTCGGTGTCTTGTAGTTCGTAAGTGAGGTGCCAGCAGAGACGTATGTGCTTTCGTCGAGTGCCTGCAAGTGGCCACTGAGTCTTCAGGAAACCTCAGCCTCGAGAAACCCAGCTCATGGAATACTGAGCAATGACAATTGGCCTTTACATCTCAATGTGTCCAGATTCTAGGGACACCTCTTCCTAGGGGTGTGACACTGGGAAAGTCACTTTACCTCCATGACTTTCAGTGGCATCATTTCCAAAACAGGGACGATGATGCCAATTTTGTGGAGCTATTGGGATATTGTATGTCAAGTACCTGGCAAAGTTTTCTGGCAAAGAGTAGGCTCTCAATAACTATTTGAATTCGAATCTAATTCCTGCACTGTAATAGGTGCTAAAGATGGCTAGGGAATACAGAGAAGTGAGCTAGTCTAATTTTCTAAGCCTGAGGTCAGAGTCTCGTAAATAGAAGATCATACTGAGACTTGGGCTAACTGTTCCCATAATGACCCCTCTGTGAAGAGCACATTGGCTCTCCGTGGCCTCTGGCAAGTACCCCCAAAGGTTTAACTGTTGGACACATAATTTCTGGCTTCCTTAAAAGTGTCAGCGCATACAGCCTCATGAGGACAAAAGAAGTCAGTAAGTCTCTGCTAGAAGCAAGCAGCAGCCAGGAAGAAAGCTGGGAGTCCAAAGAAGGAGGAGCTTGCCTGCATTAGAGCAAAGTTAACCAATCTGTTGTAGTACCATTAGGCTCTCGGCCCGGGATTCAGCACTGTGGGGTTGGTGGGGTTAGGACCACCTGTCCTGCACAGAAGCTTTTGACTGAGAAGATGTGCTATTGTGGTAGTTTGCGTAAGAAATAGACATCGTTGGATTTACCTAAGGGATCGTCATGCACTTAGCGTTTGATGATAATCTTTGGAAGGGTTGTTTGCAAAATGGCAGGTAGTTAGGAAATGATGTGTAGAGGTGGGTGAGAGGTGCTCATTGATGTCACCCTGTGGGGATAGAGAGGAAGGGAATCTGTGGAGATGGAGACGTTGTTACGTGATTATTGAGAAAAGTGTGTGTTTTAACATAGTCTTGATGGAGTCTCAAGTTCAGCACTTGGCCCCCTCCTTTCCGTAGATAGTAGAGGGGGGTGTGTGTGTGTGCGTGTGTTCTTTAGTGCTACCTTTTATTTGGCAGTGTGATTCTAGGGACCCAATAGGATTTGCTCTTGGCCTTGTCTTCTCTTAGATTTCCCCTGAGCCATTCACTCTCAGCCCAAGGGAGACCTGACACAGTGTTCGGCCCCATGATAGATTAGAAATATTTCATGCGTTGGAGCCCATTGGGCCTAGGTTTGAATTCTACTTCTACAGGATATAAGCCCGTAATCTTCAGAAAGGAACTTAATTCTTAGATGTTTGCATCTAGAAAATAATACTTTCTCATCGGGTTGTTACAAGGCTTAGAAATACTGAGTGTAAAACACCTCACACCGTATCTGGCATGTAAGTCCTCACTAAAAGGTAGGCATTATTATTTAGGATATGAATTGTGTTTGAGTCTCCACTAGGAAAAATTGGGGATTGAAAAGAATTTTCATTTGTAATGGCCACTCATTTCGAGTGCGTCACAAGTGCCAAGAAGCGATTTAACAGTAGAAAAAGCTAACACTTCTTAGACACTTACTCTGGGCTACGTTCTGGAACAAGCACCCGACTCTGTGACATGGCGTCTGTCACTCCCATTTTACAGACGAGGAGTTTAAGGCCCAGAGTGGCACAGTTACGAAGAGGTGGCCCCAGGATTCAGAGCCCACGCCCTGAGCCCTGACAGCCCACTGCCTCAGGACGTTGGGAGGTCTGCAGGCACGTCCGCAGGGTGGCTGGTGGGGAAGGGCTATAAATGTGCACCTGCCAACATAAAGAACAAAGGCATGAGGTCCAAGCCCTCTTGGCAGCTTCCGTTCCTTTAGGCTCCTCGGTGAGTATTTTTTGAGAAAAGGGGAAAGGCCCCTCCGGGGAAAGGCAATTACGGAATGCTTGCTCTGAGTTCAGACACGAGGACGAGCATGCCATCCCCTGACTCTTCCATGGTAGTCACTGCGCTCTGTACGAACAAGATGCAAGAGCCTCGTTTCTGGAGCTTCTGTTCCCTGTTAGCTGAGACCTGTGGCAATGCCTTCCTCTTTTCATCCTGGCTGATTGTCAGCAGCAGTCACCACAGCCCTTCCTGTCCCAGAAATACATCTTGCCACACTCCCTGCTCTCAACGAGCTGTGAGCACGACATTCTGTGCTGCGTGGGGCTTTGCCGCCTCCACTGTGCCGGAGTCAGCTCGGTGGGCTCACAGTGTTCACCGAATTCTCAAAGGGTGACTTGGTAAGAAGTAGAGGGACCTAAGAACAAGATAAACAATCAGCCTCTGCTATAAACAGGCATCACATTGCACCTAAACTGTTGAAAGAAGATGATGCACTCAGTATTTTATTCAGCAGAGCATTTTTTCTAACAATAAGGTTGATTAGAGAAAGCTCTGAAAGTGCTTCAAGTTAGACAGTCGGATTGTTTATCTCAAGAACAACAAAAAAAAATTAAGTGTTAAACTAGGGGGAATGAGAAGAAGTGGAAATTGGAGCCAGGACCTAGTGAAGAGTGTTTGCCATCATTTTCCTCTTGGGATTAAATTGAATTCAGAATTTCTCCTTCCCACAGGCTTTTTGTTTGTCTTTTAATCATCACGCAGGGTCTTCTTTTTTTTTTTTTTTATCCGGGGCTCAGGGCGACCCTAGCTAGGTCCAGAGCAGACTGGAGATGTTCTGGTGGTCCTTGATTGTTGGCTTTAACCTAATAAAGAACCCTGCTTAAGGTCCTTGAAGATCTTCTAATTATTACCCGCAGGCTACTGGGAAATAACACCTGCCATTTGCAGTGAAGTTTTAGTCCATGTGGCCCCTTTTTGACCTTCCTGCCTCCTGAGCTGGGGGCTGCCCGATGGTCATGGCAGTGGCTTTGCAGGTGCTCTATCTGCCGGGTTTGCACTTTCTTAGGTGCATTTTATTTTCACAGGATGAGATGTTGAACCAAGAACACAGGACTGTAAATGAGTGCTGCTCAGGGCATTCAGCCTTGTCACTAGTCAGAGTGGGCGGCTTTAGGCTGCATTTAGGAGTGGGGGGGGTGATGAAGGAGGTAGGGGATTTTGCTTTACTGTTTACTGCAGCTCAAATAGGAGGGATCCAAATTAAAAAAAAAAAAATGAATGCCTTCATCATCGTATTACATGATGTTGACTAGAATGGCAGAATTCTAAACGAGAGCATTCTCTCTTCCAAATGAGGGGTTTGGAAAACAGCATTAAAGAAGATTGATATGTAAAAGCTTATGGTCTCGCTTTTGTATCAGCCCCAAATATTTACTGAAGCTAGGAGAAGAAGAGGCAGACTTTCCTCTTTTCTCTCCCAAACGTGTGATTGTTTAGAACTCAAGTACAACATCTGGAAGTCAGATATACAGAGAGCAATTTATGGAGTGTGAAAGATTTGAAATATTCAGTGTCTTTTAGTGGGAACTCAACTTTCTGGGGCTGCATTTTTTTTCCGGCACAAAGCAGGCATTTCTGAGATCGCCTTTGCCTCTCTGAATTAAACCCTTTGTGCCTGGATCCCAGAAACAATGTGCTTTTTAAACGGGAGCCCCCTCCCCGCCCCGGCCCTTTTCTCCAGCGTGGGCAGCCAATGGGCTGCGCGGAGCCGCATTGCTGGAGCACTTTCCATTCTGAGCAGCAACAACGTACTAATTTGATGCACACATGGATGCCTCGCGCACTCTGCAAATTCATCACCAGCATCTTGCATTAGTCATCTGACGGACTGCCAAGTGTTTCATTTTCTTTTCATGTGACTTTATTATTACCACCTCTCTCCTTTCTTCCAAAAACCTCCAAACGGCGGGGCGGGGGGGGGGGGTTGCGGAGGGGCAGAATCCAGCAGAAATCCAGCCCTGCCCTTCTTTGCACACGAGAGCCAGTGTGGGGCTGATAGCGCTGCGGATGCGTTGGTGGCAGCCTTGCAGAGCGAGACCTGCACTTAACTTGCAGCTGCCTCCCGAGCCGGGCTTCAAGATGTCCACGCCCCGGGTGACAGGCGGCGGGGCGCTGCCCTGTGCTCGGGCGGCGATGCTGAACAGCAGCCTGCACTGAGAGCCCGCAGCCGCTGCCGCCGCCGAGCAACCTAATGGTGCCTGTGCTTTGTTTTAGTTCATCAAATTTCTACGACTCATTAGGCACTTTGCCCCGTGCTCCTCTTCCTCCTGCTTCCGCCTCCCCGCCCCCACCCCACCCCCATTTTTTTTCTTCCTGTCCCTCACCGTGCAGCCCTAACTCTGGCTCCCGGTTCCCTCTTTGACAGTAACGGCACAGCCAACAAGATGAACGGCGCTTTGGATCACTCAGACCAACCAGACCCAGATGCCATTAAGATGTTTGTCGGACAGATCCCCCGGTCCTGGTCGGAAAAGGAGCTGAAAGAACTTTTTGAGCCTTACGGAGCCGTCTACCAGATCAACGTCCTCCGGGACCGGAGTCAGAACCCTCCCCAGAGTAAAGGTACAGACCGCGGGGAGGGGGGGGGGGGCACGCGCGGTGGGGGGAGGGGGGCGCGTAGCCTGGGGGCGCCGGGGGCGCGGGCCCGGCGGGGCTGCCCTGCGCCCGCGGGAGGGAGGACCACGAGGGGAGCCCGCCGAGGCCGCCGCCCCTGTGCTCCGGCCAGCGGGGCTCCTCCCCGCGCCGGCACCCGCGCCCCCGCCCGCCCTGCCGCCGGACAGGTGGACCGAGCCGGCCCGGGACGCGCGGGAGGGAGGAGCGGCGGGAGCGCGCGGCCGCGCCTCTGGCCAGGCGCGTGATTGCTCTCCCGAGGTCACTTCCTCGGCAGCGCAGGCTCGTCTCGGGTGGTGTGGATGCCTCTCTAAGGAGCCGTGTTTCTCAGCCTTGCGTTGCAGAAGCGAACTCTTTCTCCCCCTGCCTTCCCGTTATTGCCCGTGCAATTATGACTGCACTTTACTTTTCCATAGCCTGTGGGGACCCTGAAATGCCTCCCGAACAGTTAGTGCGGTACCCCTGGTGTAAGGAAGAAAGGGTATACTTTTTAAGAGGGTCATCAATTCTTGGGGTTTAGGTGGGGATCATTAAGTGAAATGTGCCTTTTCGGGCGGGAAGAAGCACCCTAGTGGCCTGAAATAGTTAGCACACCTTCAAAAATGCTTGTGGTTTACGCCCTTACCAGTGGTAAGATTCAAGTGTATAATCTGGTGGTTTTTACTGCCTCCATTTTAAGACCAGGGTGATAGGGGAGAGGGGGTTTCAGTTATTAAAATAGAGACCAGAAACCTCGTTACTGGGCAGAAGCTTCCGTGTATTGGAATCGTCTTTTGTAAGCTCTGTGCAAACTAAATTTAAAAATATCTTCTCTGCTGCTACCATTTGGTCTTTGTGGCTGTTTTAACCTTGCTTTAGTATTTTTGTTCTTTCTGTTCTTGATGTCTTGGGCTGTCTACCCAGGGCTCCCCTGCCTTTTCAGTGGATCTTGTACTTTCTTCTTCTCTGCACCTTGGACTTTGGGTCTGCCCTATTATTTTATTTCTGTTGCCTCTCAGGCGAGGTCCTGCACACTCATTGTTCAGCTGGTACATGAGTTGAACACATGAGCATTAACATACACTTTTCTCTGAGCCTCTTCCCGTCAAGGTGAAGGGAGAGGAGTAAATCACCCTTGAGACTGATGCTCTGTGACTCTGAGAAATGGTGGGCCCCCTCATGTTCTCTCTAGTTGCTGCAGTCTGATAGCACTTTGGGGAACCTTTGAAGAATTTTAAAGCCAGTACTCATTTTATAAGGTGAACAGACAGGCCTTCAGATTATGTTCCTAGGACTCCTGTTTTCTGTCTCAAGGCGTGTAATACCAAGAGTGTTCTCCAAATAGCTTAGGTGGAATTTTGTCGCCACAAACTCGGTTGTCCCACAGTTTGAAAAAAAGAAAATCACATGTCTAAAATTCAGTAGGATTTAAAACGTCACAAACTGGGGCAATGTTGAGATGTTTGTCAGTCATATTCCTAAATTATTTACCTGCATGTGTCCCAAATGGAGAAGACTAGAATTTAATACTCAGTAGTATCCTACTGAGGAAAGACGGTACACTGCACCCGACTGGAGCTGAAGAGTCACCAAATAAGGGCCATCCCTCCATCTAGAATGACACCACGGCGAACTAGGCCAGGGGCAGTAAGCGAGCGTTTGGGAGCCATAGCCGTAGTTCATCCCAGTCTAGGGAAACATACCTCCAAATTTCAGTTTATCACCATTTTTCAGGATGACCTCTGACACATGTGATCAAAGCTCGTTTCTTTTGTTGCCTGATTACTTGCATTTTATTTTACACAGAGCTTGCCTTAGCCAGAAGACCCTCCTTTCGGTCAAGAAAGTGCGTGGTCTGGCTCTTCCACCGTTTTCTCTCTTTTCCCCAATGTTCCTCTGAATACTGTCGTAACCAGGCCGTGTTTGAAACTATACACTTTGTTGACCTCATTCACTCGGTCTTACAACTAACTTCGTTTAAGTAGTTTGCATAAGCCCAGAGTCTTGGAGGGGAGAGAAGGCCCGACGAGGGAATGAACTTTTTTGAGCACGTATGCTGTGCACCGGGCCCTATGTTAGGAGTCAGTTCCTTTAGTTCTTGCCGAAATCCTGAATGTAGGTGCTGTTTGTCACATTTTACAAAAGATGAGGAAATGGAGGCTCCGTAGAAGTTAAGCAACAGCCCAGGGGGCCCAGCTAGTAAGTAGTGTCTTCATGGGCTCTACCGCCATGTGCTCACCTCAGGGAGATGAGGCCACAAACCAACTTTGTTCAGCTCCATTTCAGGGTGTGGGTCAGAGGCCTTCTCCTGTCCCTAAGTGCTCCCCAAATGAAAGGAAGGAATTCTGCCGTTCACGAGTGAGGTTGATTTGGTCCCTGCCTTTGTGTTTGGTTTTCATGCTCATGGGTTTAGATCGTACATCATTCCAACTCATGTTACCATGGGATAGAAGTTACAGATGAAATCATTCAAATCTTACCTTTGGAAATATAGGTCAATTCCCATTACTGTGGACTCCAAATCTCACATCAAATATTTCTTGAAGTACGCCGGCTGTCAGCCAAAGCTTGAAAGGATTTTTGTTATACAGATATCTCTGTTGTAAGGGTATTTGTTGTGATGGGATTTGAGCTGTATAATGACATTCCCTTCAGAGGATTACAGCCCTTAGCCACGTGCATATAGAGGGCAGCAACCACAGCTTGTCTTGACCTCATACCTGTGTGTGCCATGCGGTATTTTCCCGTGCACACGTGCAGTAGGCCCCAGCACTTGGCATGGGTCCTGAGTCTCTCAGCAGCGTATGGTCATCACGTTTTCCCAGGGCTGATGGCATAGGACCAGATGACAGAATTTTCTATCTGGTCTAAATGATGAAAGTAGGGTTTTTGGAATTGCCTTGATTCATTGCCTCACTGACATGAGTGGTTCCAAGGAAGGAGACAAAATCGGCTTATTACCTAATCTGGGTGAATTCGGTTTTTCTCTCATTTTGCACCTGATGTTCCTAAGTCTTGAGGCATAAGAGCTTTCTTCAATATTTTTAAAGCATCCTCTAAGAGAGCCTAAACCGTCTGTGCCTTCTCCCTGTTGATGTATGTGTTGACTGTAGGCAGAGTCTGCCAACTCTGGGGAACCCAGCTCAGTGAACTGCCCCATATACTGGGACTCATGAAGACGATGTTTTATTCACTGGTTATTGGTCGAGTCTATGGGTGGGGAGAAATACCACCTAGTAGTTAAGAGCATTGGTTTTGAAGCAAGACAAGCCTAAATTCAATTCCTGGCTCTGCTACTCCCTGAGTGTCCGCCTCAGGCGTGTTACCTAATCTCCTCTGAGGAAGAAGACTGTCCTCCTCGGGTTGCTGAGATGAAGTTATACGCTTTGCACAAAGCTGGAGGGTGGTGGGAGCTTGTGTGGTGATGGTTACTATTAGAGTTGCTGTTGTCATCACTGTCCCCAAGAACTTGAAATCTAATAGGGACAGTGAGGCCAGTGCACAGGTAATGATAATATTGAAGACTATGGGATAAGGATAAAAAAGAGAGGGGCCTATTTGAAATCTGGAAGTTTGGGGAGGGAATGAATACTTAGCAGCTGTGGAGACAGGAAAACATGGCATCTTTACCAAAGAGAAAAATCGGATTTCAATAGGTAAAGACAGTGTTGAACATTACAAGTGGATGGACAGGTCCGATTTCAAGCGCAGAGGTGAGAAAGTGCAGGGCAGGTTCTGGGAACTATAAATCCTGCCAGAATTCAAAGGAAATGCGAAGTGCATGAAATGAAATGGCAGAGGGGAAGGGCATGACATCTGGAAATAGGGGCTGGAGCCCGTTCTTAGAAGATCTTCATTCTCAGGCTAGAGTATTAGAATTTGATTGGCAAGACAGTTGAGGGTCTGTGAAGGCTCTGGCAGCAGGGAACAGAGACTGGGAGACTGGTGAGGTGGGTTGGCTGAAGCACATGGGGCCTGAACAGAGATGCCAGTGACCATGGCTGTGGAGAAGGCGTGTCCTGAGTGACACAGACATGGTGGTGGTGGAAAGAAGGAGGGCTTGATAACTCAGCTGAGGCGGGGATGAGCAGAAGGACTTGGCTTTAACTAGAGGGCATCAGAAAGCAGTCCGCAGCGGAGGGAATGGGAAGGAGAGGAATATTAAGTTCAGTTTTGATCCCGTTGAGTCTAAGGTGCCACAGAAACATCAAGAAGGATGTGGGCCAAGGAAAGCCACTGGCTTTGGTGGTCGCAGGGTGTGAGAGGGTTCCAGAAGGTGGAGGCCACGGATTGTGTAGGTTTACATGCGGGACTGTGAGTAGACACTGCCCCTTCTAGTAGGCTGGCCATTTTATTTTAAGAAAATAATAGGGGGCGCCTGGGTGGCACAGTCCTTAAGCGTCTGCCTTCGGCTCAGGAAGTGATCCCAGCGTTCTGGATCGAGCCCCACATCAGGCTCCTCCGCTGGGAGCCTGCTTCTTCCTCTCCCACTCCCCCTGCTTGTGTTCCCTCTCTCGCTGGCTGTCTCTCTCTGTCAAATAAATAAATAAAATAAAATCTTTAAAAAAAAAAAGAAAATAATAAAAAGGTGAAGCAAAAGGATAGGACATACTGAAAGCACAAGGAAGACAGGAATCAGGGTGTTTGAGGAGACAAAAAGAGTGGCTGAAGAGCACATGGAAGAGGGTAGAAGGGGACCTCATTTGAAACAGCAGAGCAGTCAGAAGGAAGTAGCAACCAGCACATTTCAGTCTCATGGAGGGAAGTAGACAATACAGATGTCCTCGTCTTCTCAGTAGACAGCTCATTCCAGAGGAGGCGGGTGGAACAGAAGACGTAAGGAGAGGGGAAAAAATTTAAAATGACTGCTTTGGAAAACACAACACAAAAGAAGAGCAGGATTACTGAAGAGCAGGGAGGCCCCGTGACACTGGGAGGGTGAGGGTTGGGAGTAGGGCCCTGGGGCTTGTGGTTCTGTGAGCGAGCCCAGACCTGGGATCACCTTCTGCCGGAGAGGACCTACCCAGGTGAGGAGGAGGCCAGGAAGGGTATTGAGTGTGTGAGAATGTTCTCTGAGACCTCAGGTAGGGAAGCTGATAAAGGCACAGGGGTGGCTCTGCTCTGGGGTTGGTGACCGTGCGCGAGGCCCAGGACAGGAGGTGGCGGGTGCAGCAGTGTGTTCCTTGAGCCCCAACCCAGAGCCTCTCCGTGTTGGCAAGTTGTGTGCCTCGGATCGCGGCTCTGTCAGGAGCGCTGGTTACATTGTGCTAAGCTCAAATCTTACATATTATTACTGAGTGGTGTTAGGTTAAATGTTATTCTGATTTTATAGGAAGGAAAGCTGAGGGGTTTGTGCTCAGTAACTAGAATGAAATCATTTAACATTTGAAATTGGAGGATGGAACCAGGCCCTCGGTCCTGACCTAATGCCTCCTTGATTACCCTTCCCCCTCTTCCCTCCCTCTCTCTCTCTGTCTCTCTTTCTCTGTAACTTCTTACCCAAAAGAGAGCTAGAAACAGGAAGGCTTGTGTCAACTATCACGACGTGCCACAGGCCTGAAGAACAAAACTTCCTTTTTTCTTGAAATGTGCTCAGAGGTCACGGCAGAAGGGCTGTGCAGCTGCAGCTCTTGCTGTGCCTAGAGCCCAGACTGTTCTGGGTGGAACCAAAATTAAATTCACGGCTCCTCTGGGAAGAGTTATTAAGTTTCAAAAGAGCAATTCTGTAGTGGTCGTGGCGCTTGGTGGCATTTCGTCTTCTTGACGGTCAGGCTGCAGTTAGGCTGGCCGGACAGCCGCTGGCCTCGGCTGACTCGGCCCCGGTCCCCCGCCGCGCTGCTCTTCCACCACGACAGACCGGGAGCTGTCCCTTCCCTTCCAGATGCCCCTGCTTCAGGCTGCAGGGATTCGTTAATAGTGGCGAAGTTCGGCCTTCTCTCCCAGAGAAGGGTGAAAGGCGCCGAAACCTAATTGTATTCAGTTCAGAATGTGACAGGAGGACAGCTCCCCACCCCCCACCCCCACCCCGTCCAGAAGATTCTCCTGTGTTAGGGCCGTATGACAGCAAGCTCCAAAACCTGGAAGAGACTTAGAAGTAGTCAGAGAATGCTCTCCGTTTCCCTTACCCGTACAGTCACAGTGTTACAAGCTGCTGTGGTTTGCATCTGCAGTGAGAGGACAACTGGGCAGGCTGCTGGTACAGTCTGAAGGGAGGGGAGGTCTTCTTGGACGTTCATCTTTAAAATGGGAAAGGCTTGCCGAGAACACCTTTGACCTTTTTATTGAAGGAATCCCATTGGAGGAGTGGGGTGGGAGCATTTTCCTGTTTCATGCCGCTCCTTTCTCCCTCAAAGAACTCTTGTCAGAAACTTTCCCTTACGTACCAGAAATGGGCTTGGAACCAGTTTATTTAAGCGATGTCATCTCGAAACCCGTAACTGAGAAAGAATTCAAAAATGCAAGAAGATGAACCAATTTTACATTTCAGTGCACACAAGTAGGGGTAGGATTTCTGCCCTAAATCTCTTGGAAACTAGGGTTGCTGCCCTAGATTTTCTGGGACAGCCCCAGTTTTGGTAGTGCTGTCTCAATGGCCCACAGGAAGGATCTTTCATCCTGAATTAATTTTACGTTAACAGAAATCACTGTGTAACTTCCTGTGACATCTTTTCATTGTTGGCTGACTGAGGTCCTACAGGATAAATGTAAAATGTAGTCAGAATTTTTATATTCATGCACGCAGGGATCCGTATCACATGCCGGCGGAGGGGGGGGGGGTTCAGTAGTTTTATCATATGGCTCTGTGAGAGATTTAACAATTCATTTTTTAATGGACTTTTACATTATTTTGACTTAAACAGACTACACCCACAGCACTGATGGAGATAAATTAAGATAAATGTTAAATTAGCTTCCTTTGAGTTACAGTGAGAAGAAATCCCTTTAAATACCACCCCACCCCCAACCCCACCCCCTGATGCTGACACTGGACAGTGCCTGTCTAGCCCAGCTCTGAATTTCTGTCACTTCTATCAAAGGGCAGCTTCTTCCCTGGCAGATAATATCTGTCCTGGGCATATTTTGATCCTTACATCTCTGGAGAGAAAAAGAAGAAAAGGAGGGGCTACAGAGGACACACAGCCAATATCAAAGAAGAAAAGAACCCACTTAAGGCTGTTTCTAACCATTTTGTTTTCTTCTCTGTCTGGGACATCAGCTGGTCCCCAGCCATCTTGTCACTGGTGGGTTTGCCTTTCTGGAACTGACATAGTGAAAGAAAAAGGAAAACAGGCTTTAGAGGAGAGGGGAATGGATTTTTTTGGTAGAAATTTACATGAAAAGTAAGCCCAGGGCTCCATGGCTTATGTCTGTTGGAATCCCTCCAACACATGTTACAGGTTGACTAAAACAGCTATATCTGGATGATCTCACAATTTGCATTTCCCATTGAGTGCATTTGTAGCTTGCCTGCCTAGAGGTCTTATTTGCCTTCTTATTTGCCCCCAATGAGATTCCTCCACTTTAGACATCCTCTCCCATCAGTTACACAAGTGAACCACTCTGGCTGACCATACTGTGGGTCATTATGAAACCATCTTTGGAAATGAGAAGTCCAGGTTCCCAGCCAGAAAAAGAGTACTTTCTTAGGGTAGTGCTGCCAGTTGCTCTGAAACACATATGCAGGGCTTGAGAGTTGGCGTAGCATGACCTCCCCTCCCTTCCTGACTTCTGCTGCAAAGATCCCAGGTGATCAGGCAATCAGGTTGAAAGATTTGCTTTCTTCCTCCTTCAGGCTTTGCTTCTGATTAGAATTTGTCATTAACCTTAGTTAAGTTAGATTTTAGAAGTGTTTCGAATGCTGGCATTAAAAGTATAAATAAAGTCATTACATACCTCGTGGAAAAGTGTATTGTCTTTAATCATGCCAGCCCTGGTGAAATGCACAGTGCTGTTAGTACAGCTACAACCCTTTTTCCTGCGTTCGTAGATTCTTGTGAAAGACTGAATCTTCTTCTTGGACATATGGCCCCAGATGCTAACAGGATTTAGGCATGAGGTCTTGGGTTCTTTGTTCCTTGTCCAAACTTCACTGATCCTGAGCTCATCCATTCATATGCTTTCTTTTGTAATATTGGCTAGCCCAGACCTCTGACGAGTCCCAGTCTCCCTCCAGACATAAGTGTGGCAGGGTGTGCCACTGTGAATAAATGCACAACAGTCAAATGACCTTGAAGACCACTGGAAACTAAAAAGGGGTGAAAAAAGAATTGGCAAATGGGGGGAAAGTAGAAGGTAGGCTAAAATAATAGGATTTAGCAACAGATTGATAGGGGTTTTCATGTTCTGGGAACAGAAATGACGGATGATAGTCTCCTGGCTCTCAGGACACTTGGGCAAGAGAATTGGAAATGTTCTGACCCCTGCTGTGAAATTCAGTGGAAAATCAGGCATTAGGTATCCCGGTGATACATGAGGTATCACACTAGAGAAATTTGCAGTGAACTAGGCCAATTATATGTATCCAAGATTTAGGGCCTTCCAGTGTGCGAGGGTATTTTCCAATCTACTTTGGTGAGCACATGTGATGGGGAGGGGATCACACAATAAAGGCCCCCATGGCAGGATGAATTATGGGGCACATGGATTTCTCGAGGCCCGTGGACAGACACATAGGTAAGGAGCCCAGAAGCAGCTTTTGCTACAGATGGAAAAGAGAGCTAGTTAGCTAAACAGGGCCAGGTTACAATGGTGAAAACTAATGGGTCTGGGAGAACGGGGACGGCAATTGAGACACCATAGGAATAGGTATTAGGATCAATATTTTTTCACTCTCTATGTAAATTACTGAGAAAGATGCCCCTAATCCAGTCTCCACGTTCTGGCATTAATTCAAATAGGAGAAACCTGGTCAGAGAAATATGCTTTGGACAGTGATCAGTTTGAAGAATAAAGACATGTAATTTCTCTATTTCCATTAGGGGATCATAAATTGGAATCAGAGATGAATTAAAGGATTGAAAGGGAGTAGCCACTCATCACACTCCTTGATTGACCCAGAAGCTGATCATTACAAAGTATTTTGGGGTACGGTAGGCCATAAGTTAAGTCTATGGAGGATGAGTCCTGCAACCGAACACATATGGGGCCCAACACCTGTCTCTCCATCATGATCCTTAGCGTCGTCTGCAGCGTTCGGAGTCTCTTGCCAGCTAGGCCCTGTTCTTTTCTTTTCTTTTTTTTTTTTTTTTCCTTCTTTTCAGTTTTGGGTGAAAAAGAAATTGCTTCTTAAATTCCTATAGTTTAAGGGGAGCTGCATCATAGACACTAGAGGGACACCATCATAGCGAGGATGGGGGGCACGAGAAACAATGCCTCTGACAAGTTCATGGGCAAAACAGCCCTCGAACGCTAAACGTTACGAACGAAGATAGCAGACACTGAGTGATAAAGCACAGGTAATCCACCACCTTGCACAAAGAGCTTTCTCGCTCCTCTCCAGGCCACTGTGCCCGATATCAGGAAATGGTATTGAAGATGCATCAAGGAGATGGAGGCCTTCCAGAGGAAAGCAGCATGAATCACAGAGGTCTAGGAAGGTGAGCCCATATGGAAAGGTCCAGGAGGTTAACTTAAAAGGCCTAAGAGCATTGAGTCACAAGAATGAAAAGGGAGGAAGGCTGTAGCAAAACATAAAACGAGAGGGATTGTGCTCTCAAAAAAGAGAGAGAGAAAGGGAGAATATGATTGAAGTTTTGAAGACACTGAAGTGCAGAGTGAGGCTATATATAGATAAGCTCTTTCAATTAATGCTAAACCCCTGGATTCTGCTGCTCAGACTTAAAATGTTGGCACGGCAGCAAAGTGTAGAGTTTGAGCCAAACTTTGACACAGAAGAGGTGGTGAACTTAGAACATGATGAAAGTTACAGAGATGGCGAGTCCGCTAGCTCACAGCCCCCAGGAGCGGACCTCTGGCCGGGGCTGTCATGAGGCCTCATGCCTGGCTCTTTTGTAGCAGGGATTTGGAGCCTTGAAAGCCCTGGATCCCATTTCATGTAGCCTAGAAAAGATGAAAGATGTGGCCCAGAAAGCTAACACAGTGTTTACCAAAGCACCGTCACGTGGCAGTAGACGTGTATCGGTGCCTCCTGTGTGCTGCAAGGCCTGGTGCCTCGTGCTGGGAACAGAAGGATGAACAGGCCACGTTCTTTGCCCCAGAAGGAGAGAAGGAATTGAACAGTATGAAAGACAGGATGGCCCTAAGTTCTTTGGAAATGGAGAGTCAGCTTTGGGTGACGCGGTGTCCATTTTGTGCGGGGGACCATTGTCTCTTTTGGAATGTACACTCAAGTGGCCCCATGTGCAGAAATCCTGTTTGTATAAGAAAGGTGAAGTGAGAGAGGGGAAGAAGGAGTCCGATGTTTCTCTTTTCAGCAACGTATCCCACATGTCCTCTTTCCCCTTTTGCTTCATCTTTAATTTTCCCACTTCTTTCTCCTCCCTGTAGGGAGTTGAGGACAAGAAGAGGCTACCATTTTCACTAAATGAACCTTCTGGAGGGTTCTCCGTGAAATGCAGAGTGGTTTGCCGCCCTCCTGTAGAATAGCGCAGACGTGGATGGTATGTCCGCTGGCCCTCGGTACCCTCTTTCCGTGTAACGTCTTCGGTACAGGGTCCTGTGGAAGGATGTCTGGCCCCTGCCTGATGGGTCGTGACGAATAGTCTCGTTCTTGATGGGAGGTGTGTGGGTACTTGTGTTTGTACACTGACACAGCACACATACATGTGTTTTAAACGTTGTGACACAGAGTTCATTTCTTCCAACACCATTTCTTCAGATGGATGCGTTACTGCCTCCTCCGTAGACCACTGAGGAATAAGTTATTCATAGAATACTGAATGCAGGGCCTGGCATATGGTGGGAAGTGGATAAAGGACAGGAAGTAGCCTGGAGTAGCTAGAGCACGAGAAGACAGGGACGGTAAAGCAGTCATGGCATCCCAGACTTTGTAAACTGTGTGTATTAGGAAGGGTTTGCAAAATTTTTTGTGCACAGAAACCTTCTAATGCTTCTTTCTTGACTAGTTTGCTAGAAAATACTGTACGTGATCTAAATAGATATTTTACAGGGAAAGAAAAGAACATGGTAGGAGGGGGCGGGGGGAGGGGTCGTCAGTAAAAACCAGTGATCTCTGGGGACAGTATAAATGTTGGCAAAACAAATATTTGAAACTCTGTAGAGGGCCTCCTATAGGTTCCAAACCCAAGCAATTATTCAGAATTCTTGATCCTCATGTCCTGGCTTCGAGGACAACAGGCTCTTTCAGAGTAATTGTGTCTGATTATCTTGCTTTGGCCCAAATTTCCATGGACTCTGGATAATAACTGTAGGCCTTACGTCATATTGCTCGGCACGTTGGACTGTGTTTAATATTGAGACACGTTGTAGTAATTGACACCAGCATAGCACAGAGTTAATGCAACCCAGTAAAGCGGTAAAGTTCCTATTTTTCACTTTGTGGGCTACTTCTTAAAGATTCTCCTTCAAGTCAGGTTAGTTGGTGTTTGTATAGCTGGGTGTTTCATTTTTGGTTTTGTGTGTGTGTGTGTGTGTGTGTGTGTGTGTGTACGTGTGAATATTTTGTAAAGAATTTTCGGTTATTCAAAAGAGGATGTGAACCAAACTGTTTGGATGTGTTAAAAAAAAAAAATCAGTGGAAAGCATTGCCTAATTTATATACCCCTGCCATGCAGGAAACATACCTCTCCTTTGCACCTCCCACTTCCTTTAGGCTGGGGGAAAACAGATCAACTTGGTTTCACTCTCTAGATTAAATCAAAAATGTCAACGGCAGAACAGCAAGTGGGGTTCTCATTTCTTAAGTCCTCTGTCAGATGTTCATGAGTTGTCCAGGCGGATAGGACATTTTGAGATAAAGGACCACTGCTTCTGCCCTTTCTCTGTAAGACTGGACGATAACTTGCTCATTTGGGGCAAGAATGCTCATTATTAGCCAGGAAAGGTTGGAGAGGGCCCTTCCTCTGCCTGCCCTGCCCCACGTGTTCTCCCTGGGACAAGGGTGGAAGCTGGAGAGAGGGTTGGGGGCAGGTGCAATCTCCGTCAGACCCTGGGTGAGGTCGCGATGTCCCGGTGGTGGTCTTAGAGGACAGCCACCTGGTGGCTCGGGAAGCCAAAACCTGGTTTGGGAAAACACTGCTTCTCAGCAGGTTGAGTGAGAGGACCTCAGTGGAGGGTTCCGAGGTATTCTCTAAGGGGCGAGATGGATCAGTGAACACAGAGTCGTCCTCTCAGAGCTGCTGCCCTCCTACCTGCCGCCTCCCGCTGGCCCACGTCCGCACCCCCGAGCGAGCAACCTGGCTCAGGCGGAACCAGGAAACGCGATTTCCAGGCGCAGGCCTCTCTGCTGTCTGCCAAGCACGCTGCTGAGTGTGGTGCTCTCTTTGTGAAGTGGACATCTGTCTAATGGGAACTGGATTGTGACCACCGGTTCATTTTACGCGGGGGCCCCGTACAGCTGCCAGATGGTGGCGGGGCTTAGCTGTTTTGCAAGTCCAATACGGGTCGTGTGCCACCCCCAGGGGGTGGAAAACCGAGGGGGTCCCGCCACCACGCCCGCGTCCCCACAGAGGCAGTCCCTCCCAGAGCCCAGGCTTTGCTCTGATCTCTCAGAAGGAAGACTTAAGAAAAGGTAATGAATAAATTAAAGCCACATTTTTTAAAAATCAGGTCTTTGGGGTTTTCCTCACTACCTAATTGTTCACTAATCTGTACTTAGGAGAACAGTTTCTAAGTGGGACATGTCGGGCTTTTACTCTACAGATTAAACTCCAAGGCAAATAAAACTGACAGCTTAAGAGGCCACCGGAAGAGGCTCGTCCAATGGCAGAGTGTGATTGCTGAACCTAGACTGATGAGCCCTTTGGAGGGCCTGCCTCCTGCCTGCAGGATGCCAGGCCCAGAACACTCAGACGATAAGAGAAAGGCCTGCCTCTCCGTGGCTCGCTCTTTGCCTGCATTAGCTGAAGCGCTGTGTGAGGATTTGTAAAAGCCATTGGTCGGGCTGCCCTAGCAACACGGAATGCTGTGTTGACACAATATTCCGTTCCGTGTTCGCGCTGCAAACGCTTTATTTTTAGAACACTTCAAAGTGAGGAAACCGTTAAGCCCTATCGCATCCTCTCCTGCCCCCCACCAGCCACTTCCCCCCACTGCCCCAGGCAGATCACACCCCCCTTTAATAAAAGAGGAACCTGAGACAAAGATTAAGTGGTATTTTGAGCAAGGCTGATAATGCCAGGGAAAATTGCTGATCTGGTCTTAAAATCGAACACATCCTTCGGAGTAGTTTTTATAATGCTCCTGCTTCTTTTACCTACACCATGTGGGTTCCATATGACCTCACATCTAAGCCTTAATATTGTATGTGGAGTTCAAAAGACAATTTAGCCTCCCATTTACTTCCCCTGGCATTCATTCAAATAAAAATAGGCACATAATACCGCACCGTAAAAATCAAAGCCCCAGGCTCACTTTGAAAATCTTGGAGAACTTATAATACTTATTTTCATAAGTATCTTTCATGCAACTAGCATAAATTTCCTTGTTAGAAGTTCTGTGTCTTTTTTAATCTCTGAAACCTCTGTGCCCAGCTTAGTGCCTGGCATGAAATGGGCGCTCGGAATTAGCTGCAGATTGAATGGATGAGGGGAAAACTCCATCTCTCTGATCCAACACCGACTTGCCTGCTTTCACAGAGTTCCTGCTGAGAAGCAGAGAGCGGCTTTCAATCATTCTTACAACGTGTGTTCAGAGCCTTCTGTGCCAGGCAGCGTGCCGCGCAGTGTCCTGGGGAATGCAGAGACGGGCGTGTGGCCCGCAGCCACAGGAAGCTCAGGGTCTGGTGGGGGGATGGTGGGGTGCCCAGGGGTGCGCTGCTCTGAAACAAACGTTTCACTCTGGGCCCGGGGATGACTGCCCACACGTCCCCTCTGTCAGCACCCCCAAATATACAGGGCTGAGCTGTGCCTCACAGGAGGCTGTATTCATTAGCCTACTTACGGCCGTCAGCAAGGTGGTGTCAGAAGGACAAAAAAATAAGCCAGTGAAAGAGCTTCCTAAATCGTAAAACTCTGTACAGAGGTGAGGCGCGGTGTCTCGGTGTGTGCTTTTCCTGTGCAGGTTTGTCTCCATGCCGTGGTTAGCTTGTGCTCACCCTTTCCTACCAAATAAAGTGCCAGCTTCCAATCAGACGCTGTTGGAATTGGCTGGTGGTAGAACCAGAAAGGACATGTGGGCCCTGGTGGTCAGGTGCCAGTTTCTGACCCACCGCGCCAGGCTCCTTGTCTTGTGACCAAGAGCATGTTACTTGACACCCCCGAGCCTTGGTTTGCTCATCTGCAGACTGGCTCTGATGGTTCCGCGGGTTCGCGGAGATCATACCTAGAGCCCTCAGCACAGCGGCACGTTGTTACTCGCCGTCCGCTCTAGGAGAGAACACTGAAGGTCAGAGAGGTTAGGTGAGCCGTTGCAGTCTTCCTCGGCCACGACACGTCTGCATGCAGCCTGCAGTCAGATGGATCCGTTCTCTCCGTAGTGTGAACTGAACATCGAGTCCCTGCCCTGCGCCAGGTCCCATACTGAGGGTTACAGTATCACAGTGTTACGGGATCTTGTGATCCACAGATGCCCACAACAGTCCCAGGAGGCAGATACTATGTATTGAGCCCATGTTACAGCTGAAAAAACAGAGACTGGGCAAACAAACACATCTGAGTGCAGTGGCACGTGGGGAATTCAGACCTAAGTGGTTTGTCCTGAGAATCCATGCTCGGGGGTTCCTTACAGCATGCTGGAGGTGTCTCTCTTCTTGGTGTTTATTATCATACTGAAATCATCCGTTTCACTTCAAAAGGCACGCTCCTCTGGCATCTCTGGTGCCTGCCACTTGGCACAGCGGGTAACCAACAGGTGCTTAATAATGTTTGTTGAACGACATTGAAGTCTTCCCTGAACACGCCTTGGATTTCGGCTTCTGTGCCTTGTGTCCCATCCGTTTCCTCTACCTACGGGTGTTATTTCTTCTTCCTGATTCCGATTGTTTCTATGCTGGCCTTTCAAAGGCTAGCGCATATGCCATTTCATCCATAAAAGCTCCTTCTGGGCACCCCATTGGAGTCACGTCCTCTCCACTGAAATCCCTGTGGCACCGTGGCTCCCTCTCCCCACGCACAGTGCTTTCGGTGGCATGCTGCAGTTGCGTGGGCGCTGGTCTTACTGCACTGGAGGCCTCTGGCAGCAGTCGGGGGCTGTTTTAGTCCATTGATACACCCTATAGGACCTCCTCGTTCTATAGAACTTGTTTACTCCGGGGCGGTTGAGCTGTCCTAGGCATCGGTTGCGTGAGTGATTGCAGAACATTCAAGAGAAAGGGACACTTTTTTCCCACCAGCTTAGTCCACCTGTTTTTTCCTCCTTTTTCTTTTCATGGCATGTTGAAATAGAGTGCCCGGTCGCATTCCTGCTTTTGAATCAGCTGGTGGGCACTCTATGGAGCATGAAAAAATATTGTTTCAACTGAAGCAACGGAAGTAAGAGAATCATTTTAGGGTGTCACTGTAGTGTGAAAAGCTTTGACATTTAAAATAAAACAAGGAAGGAAAAAAGCAGTTGAGTCTGTAACTAGAGTCTCCTGCCGGGACAGGCTCCGCGCCCTCTGAGCAGCACGCTTACCTGAAACCCCGCCAGACTTACAGATGTTTCCTTTGGCTTCCGCGCGAAGAGCCACATTGCAGTTCTCAGGAACAATTCCGTTCTGGCAGGGACTGATGTAACAGGGAGTGGGGCAGCAAGCAGAGAAATGACTTCATAGGCCTTACCCCTTTCTAGTTGCTTAGATCCCGGGGTACACATGGTGTATTCCCTTCGCGTCTTCATACAACACTTGATTCACTTAGCGCCAACACATACAGCTTTTTATGAGGCGGCGAGAGCTCCACTTTGCTGAGTGCATTTTTGGAACTCTACGAGATGAGGACCTGGTGGGTTTTACCTCTGGATGTGAGCCTAGAAATTCCCTGAAGGTCACATGTAGGTGAATGGAACTCTTCCAAAGCGGGGTTTTTCTGCCCTCTGGGACTCAGATTACAACACAGAAGAAAATGTATCCATCCAAGAGGGATGAGGGAGGAGTGTGAAGTTGAAGGAAAGGCTGGAGCGTCCCAAGGCCGTGTCCCTTGCCTCTGATTTCTAGACTTCTCTGAGGTTTCACACTGCCCCTTGGAACGAGATGTCCCACCAGCACGCACCATGCCCACAGCTTCAGTGTGCCTGTCTTCTGCTTGTCCCCGTCGCTCTTGATGGTGCCACCTCCCTTGCTGTCAGCCAAGCTCCAGATCTTTGGAACTTGAGTCTGTTGTATTCTTCCAGCCATTTTTTCCATTCCTCCCCTCACTGCTGTTCATACGGCCTTGTTAGAGTATCTTGTGTAGCCCAGCAGCCTTCTTGTGGGGTAATAAATAGAAAACACAATGGATACTACTACAAGTGTAAAGTTTGGTTAAGTTTTACTGTGGGTATACCTCTGAAGCTGTCACCACAAGGAAAGTAACCTGTTCATCACCCTTAACAACTTCCTCTTTTTCTGTTGCCATCCCTTCCTTACCCCACCCCCGGCCCAGGCAGCCAATGATGCTTTCGGTTGCTGTAAGTTTCTACTTCCTGGAATTCGTGTAACTACAGTCATAAGGATTGCCTTTTTCTGGCCTGATGTCTTTCACTCAGCATAAGTATTTCAAGACTCGGTATCACTACTTCATGTCTATCAGTCCTTTGTTTTAATGGCCGAATAACATTTTCTTGAATGGATATACCACCGTTTCTTCAGTTCTCCTGTGCGTGGATGCCTTTGGGTGGTTTCCAGTTTTTTACCATTCACTTAACAAATAAGGCTGCTGTGAGCATTCACGTACAAATGTGTGTGTGCTTCGGTTTCTTGTGGAAACATCTAGGAGGCGAATGACTCAATCATATGGCAGGTGTATATTTAACTTTGTCAGAAACAACCAAACTGTCTTCTCAAATGATGGTACTCTTTTACATTCTCACCAGCAGCGTGGGAGTCTCTGTCCCTTCATGTCCTCGCCAACACTTGGTATAATCAGTGTTTCTATTTAATCCTTGTAATAGATGTTTATTGGTATATGTCATTGTGGTTTTAATTTTCATATGACTAAAGACATTGATCATCTCTTCACGTGCTTATTTCACACTCCTATTTCTTCCTGGTGAAGTGTCTGTTCAGATATTCTGCCAGTTTGTTGATGGGGTTTCCTTACTGTTGAATTTTGAGAATTTCTGACCTCCTCTGTACTACAAGGCCTTCACCAGACCTGTGTTTTGCAAACACTTGCTGTCAGTCTGTCTTGTCTTTGCTATCTCTTAACAGTTTTGATGAAGTCTTATTAATGTGTTCTTTTACGGATGATGTTTTTGGTTTTGTATCAAAGAAAACCTAACTCAGTCACATACACACACGTAAAAGGCAGTTTCACTTCCTGTCCAATATAGGTGTCTTCTTTTTTTTTTTCTTACCTGCTTGCACTGGCTAAACACCCCAGGACAGAGTTGAATACAAGTGGTAAGAATGGACATCATTATCATGTTTTTATTCCTAGAAGAAAGTCATTCTTTTACCATTAAGTGTGGTATAAGCTGAGGTTTTTCATAGATGCCCTTTATCAAGTTGAGGACATTTCCTTCTGTTTCCTGTTTCACTGAGAACCATCATCAGGAATGGATGTTGGATTTTGTCAGTTGCTTTTTCTGCATCTGTTGAGATGATCCCATGGCTTTCTTTTTTAGTTCATAAATTTCGTGAATCACACAGATTGATTTTGATGTTGAAGTAGCCTTGCAAACAAAACCGGGCGCCTGGGTGGCTCGGTCAGTTAAGCATCTGCCTTCGGCTCAGGTCATGATCCCAGGGTCCTGGGATCGAGCCCTGACTTGGGCTCCCTGCTCAGCGGGGAGCCTGCTTCTCCCTCTCTGCTGCTCCCCCTGCTTGTGCTCTCTCTCTCTCTCTGTCAAATAAACAAATAAATAAAATTAAAAAATAAAGTAGCCTTGCATTGCTGGGACATAAACCCCACTTTATCATGATGTGCAGCCCTTATCAGATTCTGTTTGCTCAAATTTTACTCAGAATTTTTGCATCTGTGTTCAAGAGGAATATTGTTAAGTGGTTTTCTTCTCATTTCTTTACCTGATTTTGGTTTGATGTGATCTTGGAGTTATGAGTAGCTTGGGAAGTATTCCTTCCTTTTCAGTTTCCTGAAAAAGTGGGTGTTGAGTTGTATTATTATTTTCTTAAATGTTTGGAAGAGTTCATGCAGAGGTCGTCTGGGGTTCAAGTTTTGTTTTGGGTTTTGGTTTTTTGGGGTTTTTTTTTTTTTGAGAAAGTTTTTAAGCACAGATTGAATTTTTTAAGTATATATAGACATAAATGTACTTAACGTATGTGTATATGTACCTGTATATACCTACAAGTCTGTTCGGGTTGTATGTTTCTTGTTGAGTTTCTCTCCTTCAGAGAATATATCTGTTTCATCTAAATTGTTAAATTTTTTGGCATAAAGCTGCATATAATGTTCTTTTATCCCTCTAATATCTGTAAAATCTTTAGTGATGTCACCTCTCTCATTCTTGATATTGATAAATTATGCTTTCTTTCTTTTTTTCCTTCATCTGGCTGAAAGTGTCTCAATTTTATTTGCTCGAAGAACTAGCCTTTGATTTTCTTAATTTTTCTTTCACCCTATTTTATTGATTTCCATTTAGCCTTTTAGTCTTTGTTTGCTTTGGGTTTAATTTGCTCTCATTTTTCTGATTGTGTAAGATAGACCTGAGGTCATTGATTGGAAACCTTTCTCCTTTCTTGATGACCACTTTTAATACTTCCCCCTTAAGTACGGCTTTACCTTCATCCCACAAATTGTGATGTGTTGTGGTTTCATTTTCATCCAGTTCTAAATTTACTTTCTAATTTCCTTTTTGATTTCTTCTTTGACCTATGGTCATTCAAAGTAATGTCATTTAGTTTTTAAACATTTGAAGATTTTTCAGAGATTGTTCTATTATTGATTTCTAATTCTGTTTCATTGTGGTCAAGGAACATGACATACCTTGAATGGCTTGAAGACTGGAATTTGTTCAGAATTATTGGATGCCCCATAATATGGCCTGTCTTGGTAAATGTTCCAAGTGTGATTGGAAAATTGATATCATGCTGTTATCAGACTGAATATTCTACAGATGTTGGCTTGGTTGATAGTGTTGTACAAATCTTCTGTATCCTTACTGATTTTCTATATCCTCACTCTGTCAATTCTTGAAAAACTATCGAAATCTCCAAGTGTTATTGTGGATTTTTCTGTTGATCCTTTCAGTTCTATCATTTTTTTGCTTTATGTATTTGGAAGTTCTCTTATTCAGTGCATAAATGTTTAGAATTTTTATGTCCTCTTGATGAATTGACCCCTTTATTATTTTGAAATAATCTTTTTTCTGGTATTATCCTTTGCTTTGAAATCTACTTTGATTGGTATCAATATAGCCACTCAGGTTTTCTTTTAACAAGTGTTGCGGTGGTCTATCTTTCTTCATTCTTTCACTTGCAACCTATTTGCATCTTTATATTCAAAGAGAATTTCTTGCGGATAGCCAACAGTTGGGTCTTCTTTTTAAAACTTTGTAATGAGTTCTACCTTTCAATCAAAGTATTTACTTCAAGAACATTTAATGTGATTGTTGATAAAGTTGGGTATAGGTCTTCCATTTCATGGTTTGCTTTTTATTCCTCCTATCTGTTCTCTATTCTCTTTTTCCGCCTCTTAAGGTTATTTTATTCCATTTTATCTTCTTTATTAGCTATAAAACTCTTTGCTTTGTAGTTTTAGGAGTTGCCTTAGGGTTTACAATATAGATCTGTGCCTTACTGAAATTTACCTTCAAATGATAGTATACAACTTCACATGTAGTTTGAGAATCTTACAGTAGTATACTTCCATTTTTCCCCTCCCAGACTTTACACCATTATTGTTATACATTCAACTTTGACATATGTTAAAAACCCCACACTATGTAGTTATTTTTATTGAAGTGGTCAGATTTCTTTTAAAGAGATTTAAATAATAAGAAAAATATTTTACATATTTACCCATGTTACTATTATTTCTGGTGCTTTCCATTCCTTTGTGTGGACCCCTATTTCCTTCTGGTATCATTTTCCTTTTGATGAAAGACTTCAATTAGCATTTCTTATAGGGTGATCATTTGTTGGTAAGTTCTTTCACCTTTTGTATGTCTGAAAACATCTATTTCACCTTTGTTTCACTGGGGTACCTGGGTGGCTCGGGTGGTTAAGCATGTGCCTTCAGCTCAGGTCATAATCCTGGGGTCCTGGGATTGAGGCCCATGTCAGGCTCCTTGCTTAGCGTGGAGCCTGCTTCTCCCTCTCCCTCTGCCCCCTAACCCCTGTTTGTGCTCTCACTATCTCAAATAAAAAATAAAGAAAGAAATATATTTTCACTGGGTATAGAATTGTAGGTTGACAGGTATTTTTCCTTCAGTATTTTATGTTTTATTCTTTCCAGTTCTCATGAGAATTGACGTACAGCTTTGTATTAGTTTTGGGTATAAAACGTGATGATTTGATTTATGTATATATTATAAAATAATCACCACTTAACTAACTTAAGTTACCATCCATCACTTCACACTGTTATACATTTTTTTCTTATGAGGAGAACTTTTAAGATTTATTTTCTTAACAACTTTCAAATATACAGTACAGTATTGTTAACTTTAGTCACCATGCTGTACATTAGATCCTCAGATCTTATTCCTCTTACAATTAGAAGTTTGCATCTTTGCCCATTTCCCCCACCCTTCATTCCCCACCTCTGGTAACCACAGTCTGTTCTCCGTATCTGTGAGGTTTTTCTTCCAGCTTTTAAAGATTCACAGTCTTCTCAGTTGTGTTGTTCCTGATAAAAAATTTGATGTCATCCTTATCTTTGTTTCTCCATTAAGGACTCTTGTTTCCTCAGTCTTTGAAGATTTTTTTATTACTGGTTTTAAGAAATTTCATTATAAAATGTCTTAATTTAGTTTTCTTCGTATTTGTAGGGCTTCATTGAGCTTCTTGGATCTTGTATGCTTATAGTTTTCATCATAATTGGAAAATTTTCAGCCTTTACTTTGTTCAGATATTTTTTTCTGTCCCCTGTCTCCATTCCTTCAGGGATTCCCATTACTCACATGCTTCTTGAAGTTATCCTATGGTTCACTTATCTCCTCCTCCTCTTCCTCTTCTTAATTCTTCTCTCTGGGTTTTATTTTGAAATACAGTTCACTAATTTTTTCCTTAACGTTTAATTGACTTTTCATCCCATCCACTGTCTCATTTATTTCAGACATCATAGTTTTTCATCTCTAGAAGTCCATTTTGGGTCCTTTGGGTATTTTCGAAATTCCTACTTACCTTTTGAAATACACAAACACAGGGATAAGAGTCATTGTAATGTCCTTGTCTGCTAATTCTAACATCTGTATCAGTTCCAGGTGGTTTCAGTTAGTAGATTTTTCTCACTATAGACCACGTTTTCCTCCTCCTTTGCGTGCCTAGAAATCTTTACCAAGCTACCAGACATGATGAATTTCATCTTACTGGGTTCTGGACATTTTTGTATACCTCTAAAAAATTTTGAGCTCTGTTCTGCCGTGCAATTAAGATACTTTCGAGCAATTCAGTTCTTTTGAATCTTGCTTTTTAGAATGTATTAGGCAGGTCTGGAACAGTACCCAGCCTAGGGCTACTTATTTCCTGCTTTTGAGGTCAGGCCTTTCTGAGTTCTCTAGCCAATGTGCCATGAAGTCATTTCTCTAGTCTGGCTGCTGGGAATGGCACTATTCTTAGTTCTTATTCCTTTTGGGTGCCCCACCACCCCACCATCTTTAATAGTTTCTTTACTCACGTGCACTGATTGGAACTCTCCTAATTCCTTCACGGGGAGCCTCTTCAGATCCCTGGGGTTCTCTCTGTGTCATTCTCTCCTCTCCGTACTCTTTCGGTGAGTTCTACCTGTCTTTCCTCCCCAGACTCTCAGCTCCTAATTCTCAACTCAGGATGTTTGCCAAGTTCCACCTGGCTTCCTGCTCCCTGCTCCCTACTCTATGGCCTGGAAACTCTTTAGAGCACTCAGCTGTTTTCAGGCTGGAAGGTTATCCATCTAGACCAGAAGCAGAGGTCTGTTCTGGATTCTTTTTCTTACTTCAGATTCTTTTCTCAGGGTGCCTTTTTATCCAGAGGAGTCACAATACTGATAAGAGTACATGAGCATTTAGTGGCACCATATTGCCTAGTCCGTAAAGCCCAGAGTCTTTGGCCATGTTTTTCAGATCTTCCATAACCCCCGCCCCCCATACCCTGTTTTTCCTAATTGCCTTCATAATCTGCATTCTTACAGATTGATTCTTTATTAAATGGAATTCCTGGACTCCATCTCTTTCTACAGCCTGCCTTTTTTTCAGGACCTGCCTTTTCCAACAAATGTTTATTAAATCTCCAGATTGAAAATAATCTCTTCTATTTCCAACTCCTTTAAAGACTCGTATGTGCCTCTTGCATTCACTCTATCACCTTCCACCATGTATTAACTTATTTAAGCACAGATCTTAGCTCCTCTAAGTATCTATAAATCCTTTGAGGATTTATTCCTGTCTCATTCAGAGGCTCTTAGAAAAATATATGATGTGTACAGTGTAAAGCAATCCTTACATGTCTATTCAACACACACTTAATTGGAATCAACTGTGAAAAGGTATTGATGAAATTTTAGCCCATCGATGAAGAATGTTCTAGGCTAAAAAGCAAGTGGAGAGATTTGATTGTCTGCAGAGTGCTTTAGTCCTACTCCTAACTGAGCTACTGTATCTCCTTCTTTCTTCTCTACGTCTCATTTTGAAAATGAGAGTGACATTGTCCCTTTAAAGAACAACTCTAAAGGCGGGGATTTTTATATTGCTATCTTTGTCTTCCCACAACCCAGTGCTGTACCTGGTTCAAGAAATAGCCCTCTAATCACAGTGGTGACTCTCAATGGGAGGTCCTCTCAATAGACTTGTTCTTTAAAATAAAAAAATTCCAGAGTCGACTGGGTCAACGGATGTGGTAAGGACAGCTTTTTTGTCTTCCTAAATCTGTCTGAAATACTGGAAGCATTCAGGAAAGGAGAGAGTGCAAAACTAAACTCCGACTCTTTGGGTTTTCTAGCTCTTTAAAAAAAATCCATTGGAATGATTCCACTTATTTGAGGTCACTAGAGTAGTCTGATTCTGAGAGACGGAAAGTAGAATGGTGGGTGCCGGGTGCCAGGAGAGAGGAGGAAGGAGAGTTGTTTAGTGGGCACAGACTTTCCGTTTTGGAAGATGAAAAAGTTCTGGAGCTAGATGGTGGTGATGGCTGCACAGCACCGTGAATGTCCTTGCTGGCACTGAGCAGTACATTTAAAAAGTCCATGTTCTGGATGGGTGATAGGTAAATCTGGGTTTCGAGTCTAGTTCCAGTGCTTGTGAGGGTTGGGAAAGCTGCTTCTGCACTCTGAATCTGTGTTCTCATCCACAGTTCGCAGTGCCTGGAACATAGTGGGCACTCACAAACGTTCATTCTATTCTTCCCTATTCAGCTTTACAGTGACTGTCTTACTTTGGAAATCCTGTCCAGTTACTTCTAACGTACAGAGTAAATGAGGCAAAATTGGTGGCTTGGGAAGTCACAGGGTTTAGTTAAGCTCAACCTGTCTTCCTGTTGATAAGAGGCTGACCCACAGGAACTCTGGGACCGCAGTCTCAGGAGGTGTCCGCGGGAAGGAAGACTGTCACAGGTCTGCCAGTCTCTCGTGTCATCATCGGGGAGACGCCCCTGGATCAGGACCCGCCATGGGACCAGCTCCCTACATAGTAGTCTCAAGAAAGGGACCCATCAGGGGGCACAGAATTGGGACCCAGCACCTCAAAATCTGAAGTCCCTGAACAGCTGGAGGAAATAAGAGCTTAAGCTAACCCTCTGCCTGCCCTTGCTTTTCATCTAGTGCGGACCCCTCAGCATATATACCCTCAAGCATCCGCATTTTCAAAGCTCAGATCTTTTCCAAATCACCAGGCTGCTTTTGTAAATAAAAAATAGTTAATGGTTATTTCATTAGCGTTTAGATTTCCAAGCAAAGTGATTATCCACAGTCTGAATGTAGAGAAATATCAAATAAAAAGGGAGGGAGGGGATATGCGTGTGTAAAAATGCGAATTCTCTGGGGTCTGTTGCACCCTCCCCCCACCCTCACCGCGCAGATTCCCCATCCCCGTGTCGCTTTCACCTCTTAGAAACCTGACAGGCAGGGAATTTTCCTGTGGAGGTGTGGAGGCAGCGTTGTTTGAGCTGCTGTTCACCCAGAAGAGCCAGTTAGCAGTGAGGAATCGTCATCTGTTCCTCTCCGGCCTCACGCGCCTCCGTGGAAGCCCATCCATCAGTTTTAAGGAGCCAGCTGTCCCACGTGCACAGCTGTGTGGCCCCTTGGGCTGTGATCTGTGTCAAACCCACTCGCACCGCGCGGGACGTGAGAGCCTGGTTCTGGTTCAGATGGGGCTCCTCCGACACATGCCTGCAGCGCCCCCTACCCCCTGAGGAAGACCCCCTTTGTCCCAGCAACACTCAAAGTGAGAGAAAACGATGCAGTGCCTTAGATGCGCCAACCAGGCCGCCACCTTTATTCCGGTAGCGTTACATGGCACCTGCTGTCTTGATGACCAGCACGCCATTGCTCACTTGTAGCCCGGAGGGAGGATGTCCTACCCCGCTGTCCTGCCTGGCCCTGCCACCGTGCCACTGGCCAGCGGAGGGAGGTTATGAGAGCTGCTCATACCAACGGACTAGATTTGGGGGGAGCTGCTGCTGTTCCATGCACACCCCCCATCACAACCACCCCTGTGATAGTCTGTTATAACATTACAAGTAAGTGTGTAAATTGGGAAAGGAGACCGGGACTTCTCTGATTCAGACTTAGAATGATCTCCTGTGTGACCTGGAGTAAGTTGTATACTTTCTCAAGGCACTTTTCACAACAGTGATAGGAGATTCCAGCGAGAGGCACTGGTTTGCAAGAATGTCTGTATTAGAATCACCTAGAGAATTAAAGCAACAAAAGTTTCCGGGCCTGGACCCCACTCTCAGGAATTCTAACTCTTCTGCAGAAGGGCCCAGGCAGCATCTATAGAATTGCAGGTGAATCAGATGTTCAGTCAGACTTCAGAAGGACCTGGACAGACAGGGATGGATGCTTGCAGAAAGGGTCAGGCGCTAAATAAACCCAGTTGGGTGTTCCTGTCATCACATTTTCGACTCACTTTGGCGAGCCCTAAGATTTCAACCCGGCTAATGTAAAGATAATGCGATCATGATCTGGTTCTGTTTTGTTTTTCTTAACATCACTTCCAACATCCTCTGCAGGCTCTTTTTTTTTTTTTTTTGTGAGACTTAGGCGTGGTAGTTCACCACACTGAACACAAACACCCCCACTGGTGAGCCTCTCGCAGAGCTTGCAGTGACTGTCCCATGGAATGTCCTACTAGCCTTTCCCAGGGCTACATGGTTCCAGCGTGGACTGCAAGAAGCCAGGCCAGCCTCTCCAGGCAGCAGTGACCTGGCTGGAGTCGTCTTGGGCTCCGTCAGGCACACCGTGCCAGGTGCAGGAGGGGGGACATGGTTTGGATGGATAAGGCAACTAGTTAATTTCGGTCTCCAAATCTTACAACTAAGGGCCTGCAAGCCGTCCCAAGTTTATGTGAATGAAGAGAACAACTCAGAAGTCTCACCTTGACAAGATAAGTGCAGCAATTATGTTGAAAAGAGCATAGAAGAACATGTCAGCAAAGACTGCATTAACTAAGGAAGGGTTTCTGCCGTGGGGTGTAATTGAATTAACGCTGAGATCTGTGCTCCCACTAATGCCTCATCGCTGCTGCTGTTGGCGCCACGCGAGGACCAGGAAGGTGAATCAGACCTTCCTAATGGTAGCCTTCTAGCATAAGAGAGAACACCTTCTGTGGGTCCAATACAGTTTCTGCTGTGAGAAAAAAAAAAAAAAATAGTGCCGATTTAACCAAAAGAGTCTGATCTTTATAAGACACCGTTTCATTTTACGCATGTTTGTATTACTTTGTTAATGAAATAGCTTTTCTAAGAAAAGCTGGAACACATGTACTTATGTGGGGCTTCCCATTTACAGATTTATACGGTATCAAGTCTCAGTAGACTCCCGGGAAGGAGGCTGGACAGTGGGCTCACCCTCATTTTGCGTACGAGCAGACGGCGGGTTACGGTTTAAGTAACAGTCACAAGGCTAGGAATGTGGTCACCTGGGGATCAGACTCATGATCTTGTTTTGGTGCTTTTTCTGTTTTTACAACTTTTCACTTTTTTTTTTTTCCGAGCTTTAAAAAGTAAAAATTTTTCTATTTTCCTTTTGAAACGAAAACATGAGAAAATAGAAAATTTTGAAGAGAGTAAATGGCCTTTTGCCTAGTAACTCATGTAAGCCCAACTTTACATCCTTCCGGCCCCTTCACCCCTTCAGAATCATGAAGCTTTCTGCAGAGGGTACCCTGAACCATGCCAGGTCCCAATCCTGATCACAGAAATGTAGGAGGAAAGGTGCAGGAGGCTGGGTTAAGAGAAACCGCCTGGATCCCTGAAGTAAACTCTCCTAACATGGGACTCAGCTCCTTGGGTTGCTGTGAGCAGAACTGAGGGGCACGCTCACATCTTCCGCTCTTTTACTGGGAATAGAATGTTCCTTGTCAGTAGATAGAGTCAGGTAGCAGTTTCTGAATCTGAAAGAAAGTAACATGGTGGCAAACACCCCATAAGTATTATTTGCCATGGAGGAGCTCAACTCCATTTTTATTTGCAGCCTGTTTCACAGAAAACAATACACAGTCATATTTTATAGTGCCGTATGGGTTATAAAAATAACAGTGGCTCTATGCTGGACATGCCATAATCTCAGGAAGGAATGGAGGTGAGCTTTGATCTCCGTGGCCTCTGCTCTGAATTGTCGTTTCCAACAGGCTCCTTGTAGGCATCCTGCGGTACTCGTCCACCTCAGTGTAGTGGGGAGACGACGATGTCTTTCTCTCCCGTAGCTGAGAAGGAGCTTCTGAAGTGCCCTTTTGGTAGCTATAGAAATATATGATATTTACTATCCGTGTTCCAACCTGAACCTAAGCTCACCTCCTATCACACCTCTAGGTGTGATAATATTTCTCATTGTGTTACAACAGAGTAATGTCACAACTTGGCACTTTTACTGTCCTTTTCCTAGAATATCCCTCAAAGTGCTTTCTGAGAGTGTTAACTGCTATTGGGCTCATTTTTCTGCAGCGGAGAAAACAGACGCCCAGCGGGCACCTGGAGGAGATTTCGTGTGCACTAAGTATGTGGTTCCGCCCCGCAGGGAGTCGGAGCCGGCATTCCCTGACCCTGTTTCTGTGGTTGGTCTGTGCGGGGTCACCAGGTCTGAGAGCCATGCCTTGGAACCCTTTCTTTTTCTCTCTCGCTTCCCTGATCGTCACGCACCTGCCACATTCACGCAGACCGACAAACGTGCTGTTACAGAAAGCAGCGTCACCAAAGAGAACAAGGCGGGAGATAAATTGCGTTTCACGTGTTGGCTGGCATCTGATTGGAATTAGGACAGAAATTAATTTACCATTACCCGGGTAGCGTAAACCAAGCTCTACTGGCAGCCCTTGTCGCCGCAGCCCTCTGCTCGCCAGAGGAGAGGGGGGAAGGAGTCACAGTCACTAAGACAATACACAGCCATTTCCATCCTGGTCATATTTTATATGAACTGGCACTGCTATGCTGTGTATCATTTGTCTTCTGATTCCTTGTTCACCGCTGCCTCCCACTCGAGGCCAAGAACATTACAGCTGTGCCAAAGAGTGGGTGGAAAACTAGCCTTATTATTAACCTATGTGGAAAATATAATGGCTTTTCGAATGTCTTCATTCACAGATGCAGTCACACAAGATATTAATGCTCTTTCTTAAACACGGCAGAACAGAGTCTTCATTTAAACCTCTTTTGTCCGTGTCTGTGGGGCACCGGCACCTCGTGGGAAAAAATTAGCCCCTTGAAAATGACTTTCTTCTTGACGCGTTCATATAGCCTGAATTCATAATTGGGCTATTTTTATTGGTTAGCGGCTGTATTATCGTATAAATCCATGAATATGTAATTCAGGGTCATTTAGACCCGTCACTGCACGGGAACCCTGTGCGGTGCACGAGCGTCGTTAGCGTCTTCGTAAAGGGAGAGAAGGCATGGAGGGTAATTTGCCCGAAGCTGCTCGGCCTCTGCCGATCCAGGTTTCTGTGAACTAGAGTGTTTGGTAGGCTGTTTGATCAGAACTTCCATCCGCGTGGACTCCACCTGTCCTCTCCTTTAGTCCCCTTGGTGGCCCCGAGACTGGGCAGGGTGGGGTTGGCACTACATTTGACACAGCACGGGGATCTGTGGTTGAGGGAGGTCAGTGACTTGCCCGAGTTCGGACACTTGGGACTCAGGCCACCCTGTGACACTCGGGCCAGTGCCCTTGCTGTCACACCGGGCAGTACTGCAAAATCCAGGGTCCTCCCGTTGCAGGGTGGAGCATTGGACCCGTTCTCGTCCATAAAACAAAGCTCTGTGGCTTCAGGAGCAACCGTTTGCTTCTCCACTTTCAGTTCCCATATAATAGCAGATGCTAGGGGAGCAAAGGGTACCTTATCCGATGTCACCCGGGAGAGAGAAAACCAGAATCATTTTCTTCGCTCTCCAGAATGCAGTCCATTGTCCACATCTCTCCAAGGAGAGCAGCGGTGACATTTATGGACCGTCCCTCAGTGAGCCATTCTCTGTTAAACAATACACAGAAGTGCCACGGACCGGCCCGTGGACGGCGGGGCTCCCACCACTGCAGAGAATCTCAGTCCTGTTTGACCTGCAGAGTCAGAGGCCGGGGGAGGGGCAAGCACCTCTATGATCTTCATTCCCAAATGGGGTCCCGGTATTTAGGTTGCATGGACACAAAATCTGTCCCAATTCCTGCATGCTTCCTTTATGGGTATGTATTTACTGCTGATGTTAAGTCTTGATGAGGGATCTTGATGAGGGATCTTCCACATCTCTACTGCTGCCATTGACAGCTTTCTTAAGCATATTTCTTGATATTTTAAAAATGTGTTGTTGTGGCAGCTTTGAGGCGGTGGCAAGATACTCCATTTTAATACAAAAGTTGGGTTCCCATGTACAGTCACGGTCACCTGGTAAGCGGACCCCATCTGACTATGTCAACATGGCCAGTGATTTATTGCTTTAAATTGGAATCAGCTGATTCCTGGTTCCACCGGTTTTAACTCGGCAGGATTAATCTGGACCCTGCTGGTGCACATGAAATGGTTGTTTTATCTGCTGTTTGAGACTGATGAAATGTGCAAAACATGGCTGTGTAATCAGTCAGGTATCTCTCCGGGTTACAGCTTATTCCGTATGGCAGAGTCCAGTCTCAGAAATCATTATTCTGCTGCAGTTAAAGCATGGGCCCCGAAGGCCGGAGCTGATGAAGCAACGGCATTCAGCAGGTCCTTTTCCGAACTGGGCTGTTGTGTGTTGTTATCTTCCTAGCGGGAACAGGCGGGTTGTGATGGTCAGACCTCCTGGGAGCCCAAAGGCTTAGGGTGAAGGCCTGGAGGACTGAACGCTTAATCTGTTGCCAGTGTCTTTTTCTACCTTTGATCTTTTGTTTTTAGATAAACTTGATTAGAGGAGACTTCTCATTCCCTCCTCTAGACCTAGGTAGGCCCCTTGGAGGCAAGGATGCCAATGCTTAGAGTTTTCTTTTCTTCTGAAAGCAATCAAAAGATATCCGAAGTTATGTGAATCTGCAAAAAAAGATTCTAGACCAGTATCTGCTTCTTCACGTTTTACTTTCACAGCCAGCTATTCAGCTATTCAAGAAGACCCGAGAGAGAGATCATTTGATCTGCTTCAGATCTAGTGTCTTCCACAAAGCTCATCTGAAGGAAAAGCTCCATAGGGCTTTGGGTTTGTTTTTGGTTTTTTTCCATAAACTATGAAGTCTCAAGGGATACTTATTCCTGTTTACCAAAATGTTAGCGGTAATCCGTAGGCAACTTCCTGACGTGTGGAGGAAGACCCAAGACTTGGAATAAAATCTTTTATATAAAGGTCTGTTGATGAGATAACATGACCCATCTTTGAAGCAAAGGTGGAATGTAAGTTTTTCTGTGTATAGGGAAAAAGAATACAACAAATTGTATTCTGGGGCAGTTCTCATCTTGCGGACCAAGCGTCACGCATCTGTTGGGTAACCAAGGATACCTTACGGACAGGGGTTTGTGGAGCAGGGATGAGTCTGATGTACAGTTGTGTGATTGCTTTTTATAGATGAGAGATTATCAAGGGAAAGGTGATAGTTTTATTAGAACCCAGGAATATTATCTCTGGCACCAGCCTCTTTCATTGGAGGCGCGAGAAGCCATTTGGTTAAGGAGACATGTGAGATGCTTTCTGTTTGTTGCTCTGAGTTTTTACCCTTCTTCATTCGGTTGTTCGTTGTCTCTTTGGCCCTTCTTTCCCTCTTGAATATATAGGCTCCCTCCGAACAGACTCCCATCCCTGCAGCCAGGTGCTGCTCCTGCCATTACTTGAACATGGGCCCTGCTTCCTCTTGCTTCCAGCTACACGCATCAGAAGGCGTCAGGCTTGGGGACAGAGCAGGCCCATAGATTATTGCCCTGTCCAAAGTCTGGCTTAGACACATCGGGCCTAGCAAGGGGGATTGATGGATGTGGCCCCCCGCCCTCCTTTGCGAGTGTGCCTTCTCTTGAAAAATATATTTAATTACACGGAGTCCATTTCTAGTCACAGTGTAGAGCAGGCCCTCCAGACTCCACTCAGCTTGTCTGTTATGAGGAAAAAGCCATCAATATTTTAAAAGCTGCTGACAGGCAAGAAGTTAGCCCCGATGCCTGGAAACTTAGAATTTTTTTTTTTTTTAACTCTCTGTGGAATCTATTCCTTGCATCTCTACAGCAGTACTGAGGAAGGCTTAACATAGAACAGGGGACGTGATGAAGACTAATGAGATAAAACCAATCAGAGTCTGGAGGCGTCAGATAACCTAGATGTGTCCTGATTGTATGGCCTGAATTTCTCACCTGGGAGCTTTCCGGCACAGCCAGCACCCAGAGATGCCCCAGCGTCAATGTCACAAAACTGGGTCATGGGAGGTGTGGTGCATTCCAGAGAATACATTCGAGGGCAGACCTTCCAGGGACGGATTTTTGACAGTCCTTCCAGATTTATCATTGTGGTTGGAGAGAATGAATGGGTGTTCACTTTCACCTAAACTTTCCAGCATTAAGGAAGTGCTTCCGTGAGGGGGTTGGGGGCAGGATATTAACTCCTCGGGGCCACCGAAGAAGCTTTATAAATAGTTTGCAAGAACCAGGGGGCCTGTAGGATTTCCAGCAGCCTGCAGACTTGTTCAGGAGTCACGTTTATACGCAGCTGTCTCTCTGCTGTTCGACCCCACCCTTAACTCCATTCAAAATATTAATTTTTCTTTGTTCTTGGATCACAATACTGAAAGTCTCTTCTTAGAGCAAAGATACTTAGTATTTCTGTACAACTGTTTGGATCTACATGAAATCACAACCAAGGAGGATTTTTAAAAAGAGCTGAATTTATTACATTTTTTAAAATACCTGTTACCTAGTCACCGCATACACCCTGGTATCTCATGCACGCTGTGCTTATTTTTCTGAATTCTTGAGAGGGATTTAAGACCATTTCAGAGCTACCTAGGTACCAAAAGGTCTTGAAGACACCGCTTGCTCGCTCCTATCTCACCACAGGAAAGTGGTCCAGGGTAATGCCATTGCCAGGTCCAGACCCCCCGAAACTTCTCCAGGGCAGGTTCCTGTGCCCACCTGCACGGCACGCCCTGCCTGAAGCCCACGCTCACTCGAGAGGGAGGGAGTTGGGAATAGGCCTGAATTACTGGATTTGCACTTTGGAAAAGTGCTCCTGGAAAGAGTAAGGGAGGAAACACTGAAAGAGAGGACAAACGACTTTCACTTGTGGACGAAATCTCACTCTACAAGCCAGTGGAATTAAGAATTGCTCGTCACTGAGGATTGAAATGGTCGACACGCCTGTTGAGAAGTATTACATCTTCCTCTCAATCTAGCTAATTTTACCAAGTGATTTGTTCAAAAAAAAAAGAAGAAGAAGAAGAAGGTATTCTGAGCATGAAACCATTTCAGTGCATCACACACGTCATCTGCCTGGTTTCTCTAGAGCCGTCCACCACCTTCTGACTTTCTAAAACATACCTCAGCCTCCTGGCGTGTCTGGATCAGCCACATGGGGCAGACGTGCCAAAGGTGTGGGCAGAGTGGCCTGACACGTTTGTTATTGTTTCAACTGTGTTTTTGTGTTTTTTACCACGAGGTGTTGCAGTAACCAGGGAGGGCTCACATCCTGTGATAAACCCAAATATGTGTCCGGGCCTCAGACACAGCAGAGTCTCTTTCTGCTCATGTCAGCAATCCTTCCTGGGTGTGCTTGGTGGTGGACAGCTCTCCTGTACCTGCTGGTCCAGGGGTCCAGCCAGTGGCATCTTCTGGCTCTGCCTTCCCCCTGCGCCTTTTCTTTCCCCCTGTCTGATCCATCCAGAAGCAAGGAAAATATGGAAGAGTTGGGCCCCATCTATTAAAAGCCCTGGCCTGGGTCGCCTGGGTGGCTCAGTTGGTGAAGCGTCTGCCTTCAGGTCAGGTCGTGATGCTGGGGTCCTGAGATCGAGTCCTGCGTTGGGCTCCCTGTTCAGTGGGGAGTCTGCTTCTCCCTCTCCCCTGGCCCCTCCCCCTGCTTGTGCTTGCTCTAATAAATAAATAAAATCTTTAAATAAATACAATAAATAAAAGCTCTGTCCCTGAAGCAGCAAATACCCTCGCGCTCACCTTCCCTTAGACTGCCATGAGTCACGGGGCAAGAGGCTAGCAAATGCGTTCCCCTCTCCCCCCGCCCCCACCCCGCCGTGTGCTCTGCACCAGTCCTGGCCAGTGGGAGGAGAGGATGGGTGTGCAACGGCAGCTGTGGCATCTGCCACGGGAGGTTTTTTCCTGCAGAGCTTCCCAGACTTCTTAGAGAATAAGCCTCACTGGGGACATTTGTACAGATTTCCAGGCCTTTGCCTGGGACGTCCACACCCAGTAGGACCCCGGGGTGGTTCCAGGAATCTGTTTTATTGCACACACTCTAGGTGATGATTATCTTTAGGAACGTTTGAGAAACACTGTTGTAAGATGCAGTTAGACTGTAGAGAGGTATTTTGTGCATTCCCAGTCCGAGGCTGGGAATCATATGCTGTAAGGAATGGTGGCAGACCAGACGAATGGAATCTAACTCCTGGCACCCTTGTTTCACTATCTTTAGCCTTAGATTTTGGCTGTAGGCCTTGTTGTATGGACAAGGTTATGGTCTGACTCCCCTGGGTAAACAGTGTTAGAGATCTGTCCATACAGTTATCCTACGGTTTATTTTAGACCTAGAGTTATTTTATGGTTTATGTCAGATACTTGGAATATATCAGCTTATGACAGCTCTTAACACATAGGCCAGTGCGTAAGATGGACTAGGAATGAAAATCTTAGGAGTTTACTTTGTCTCCTGTCATAATGTGGAATCTTTTAGAAACCTACTAGCATGGGAATTAAAAGCATAAGACAAAGAGTGGTTGAATTATTTATCAGTGACCTCAGTCCAAACATGAAGGATGGAAGGCTGTCCACCCAGCCTTCTGCACATGCCAGCAAAATGACATGAGACGTGAGGAATTCTGTTTGTCGCTCCTCACGGCGCGCTGGAGTCCCGGACTGCTTTCTTGGCTACCCAGCAGTCACGTGGACCACGTCCCTCTCGACGGATCAGAGTGTGCTTGGGGAATCCACACTGACTTTAACACTAGCCCAAGACCATTACACTTAAGAAGGTGACCCTTCCTCCTGCTAGCATGAGAAGTGCTCCAGGACAAACCATAAAAGACGCCTCTGACCTCCACTGTTGGAGATTGCCTGAGCTCTTGATCTCCCTGAGATTGAATAAAACCTAGAACTAAGTGTGAGACCCTTCGTGGTGGGGGAGGAGCTCGTCTAACTGCAAAGAAGTGTCATTATCATTTATTATCTGCACAATTAGGAAGCAGCAGAGTATGGCAGAGGCTTGGCCGTGGAACTGATCTGTGGTGCCCAGAGCCCTGTGGCTCACTGCAGAGGATTTTGCCGCATGCCCTGCCTCCCATCCGGGTCTTAATAATCGTGTGTGCAAAATGAGCACAAGCAGTGGCCCTTCCGTCCAAAAGAGTGACAAGCTTGGAAATCCATCTTCATCCAGTCATCTCAGGATGGAAGGGGAGGCTGCAGGAGATGCCTTTTCTCTTTTCTCTAAAGGTTTCACAGAAGAATACATGCCATTGGCAGTGATTGAGAGAAATGAAAGTTTTTAGATCACATCCCGCTTCCGAGTATGCATGGCGTGGGGTAGGCTGGCTGATAGATGGCGCGTTCTTCTTGAGTGAAACCCAATGGCTGCTAATCAGTGTGTGGCATGTAGAGTTTTCTGTAATCTCGAAATCAAGGAGATATTTCACTTTTCCCTCTGAGGTTTTCTAAGGAGAGATTCTGTAGGCAAAGAAGATGAATCTTCTCTCCACCTGCTGAAGAATGAGCATTTAAGTCTACAGCTAAATATTAAATACATCAAGTGCACGGACCGCGTATTATATTTTTCTTGTATCCATGATCTGTTATACTTACTTAGTTTCCTGAAAAATGGAAGACTGTGCTCAGTAGATGTGAGGGTTGAGATTTAGAACAATGAGGCACGGTGGTCTTCGGCACAGAGTCTGTGTCGTTGGATTCGGGCCCCAGGGAGGAAAGTGAGGACCAGGAGACTGATGGGGAGAGGGTGTGTGGAGCTTTGTCTGCAGGGCCCTGGGTCCCGTCTGTTGTCCCAGGATAATCACTGACATTACCCCCTTCCACCTCCCAAAGTGTCCCCACTGGCATCAATTCTGTCATCACCCTAGATGTAGAAGAAGTCTTCGCGGTACCCCTAAAATGATAGCCTACAGTAGAAGGAAAAAAAGCAGCTCATCTTTCTTCCATGGGTTCTAGGTGCCAGATTCTGAGCATGGTGCTCTGTATACGTGATCTTACTAAACAGATGAAACAAAAACCCGTCTCACCCAACCAGTAGACCACACCTATCTTAGCTCAGAAATTGGTCAGCTAAACCAGAGTCCTTTCTAGGGAAGTGAACGGAGTGTGGCATGGACGGTTTTTATCTCTGGCCGCCCCAATCAGGAAGGCTCGTGGAACGTGAAGTCTGAAAGGAAGCCATGTTGCTGTGGCACAGACACGTGGGAAAATGGCCCCAGGACTATCCGTCAAGAAGTAGAGGCCCAGCACTGTGCTGTGCCTTGTGCAGGGGACCAAGGAGCCTTTCGACGTGGCCCCCGGGCCCTCGGAGACCTGTCCTTAGGTGGGCATGATACCAAGGCAACGCCTAAGCTGTGATAAGACAGCAGCGTATCAGGCGACCAGCGATTGTCTTCTCGTGTCTTTTCATGGTGATGGGAATCCTCAAAATGAAATCCAGCCCCTGGGAACCCCCTCTGTTCACGGGGTGTCTAAATATACTTTGGACGCACGTAATGCAGTTCTCTTCCTGACATTTGCCGCCACTGCCTCCCCTGATCCGAGATGTTTAGAGTGCCCTCTCCTTGTGCGCAGCCCCACGTCCCTGTTTTCCCTCCTCTGTTGTTGCTGACGTAAAGGGAAGTGACAAGTCTGTGGTTAAACTCCTTTTATAATAATGAAACCTGGGTGTGCCCATTAGATGGCGACAGGTTTTATTTCAAATCACAAACTGTTTTAGGGAATTTTTCCTCCTGGGGGGGGGGTACCATCAAGTGTACAGTTGGCTAAAATTTTGTTGGCCCCTGAATAGGGAAGTCATGGAAATGATTCCATTAAAATTGATTGACACTTCAGACGCCACGCAAATGGACATTCAGAGTCCTCGAAGGCCATGCAAATGGGTGAACTTGGCCAGTTCCAAGTAATTACTTCAGAAAGCAAGACAACAAAATCAATTTCAAACCCTATTAAAGGGTGAGTGGTCATCACTAACAAAAGAGGCTCCCTTGTCTGCCTCCACCGAGAGACCGGCAGGGAGCCGTGCGACATTGTGGCAGGCGTGTCGACGCAGCCTTTCTGTGACTCGGTTTCCTGTGTTGTAACGTTGGGGCGACACTGCCTTGTCCCTCACCTGTCTCTTTGGGGTGGGGCTTGTGGAGGAACATAATCAATTTAAGGTGGACAATAATCTGGCCCATTTATTAAGCACTTTGATGGATATGTCAAGAGCTGTGTCCTCCATTTTCATCCATTATGTTGTTTAATACAATAAGCCTATGGTGTAATTGCTGTTACTAACCCCATTTTACAAATAAAGAAACAGAGGTTGAAGGAGGTTAAGAAATTTGTCAAACGCCCAGTCAGTCTGAAATGCTGATAAGGGGTGACCACTTCGCTCACCAGCAAGCTTTATGAATGAAGCAGAAATATCCAGTGTCGCTTTGAAAACTGTCATAGTCTCTGCCATGAGAACTCCGGGCCCAAGGATACTTGCCTTTTATCCCCGGAACATCAATTTATAGTAGGCTACAAAGGCGCATTTCTCCTATGAGTTCCGCTGTTCCAGGCAATTTGTAAAAATATCTCCCTCCCTGATCTCCATGCACATGAAAGATGACTCAGTTATCATGGGAGTGGGTGAGACAGTTATCACGGCCATAAATATCAGCTCTTCACAGTCCTCCACCACAGGAAAAAGACCAGAATCCCTACAGATCTTTACCTCGGCCAGCACGCAGGTTCGTGCCTCTCCATTTCAGGGTGACCAGAGAGACCAGATTAAGGAAGTAGATATGACTTTCCACACTCCGATTCCAGAAAAATAACGCCTTGGTTCTACCTCACATTGAAATACCTCTTAGAACAGTGCGGCCCCAGCCTAGAAGAGGCCCATAAAATATTAGAATACAGCGATACCACAGATCGGTGCTGAAGTAACTGAGCTGAGCTTTATTTTACTCAGGCTAACAATACAGGGCCCGTACTCGCGGCGTCCATGAATATAAGTCACCCCACCATTGAAGCAGGAATGAAGAGGTTGAGACTTACAAGACTGATCTGGCCAGAAAACATCATACAGCCCAGTGTGCTGAGTTGAGAATCCTAGGAAAACAGATATGATTTTAACTTACTCTCATTGCCACTAGGCTCCTAATTATAATGCCATCCTGTCCTCAAGAGAATGCATCCTACAAAATAAACTTATATTAGAAACTTCCTTTTAATGAGGTCTCTCAGTACTTTAGAACCTAAATCCTTTTTAATTGGATTCAAGGTAGAACTACCTTGTACCACATTTAACCCTGGGACGCCTTCCTTCATCTCTGTGACATTTTCTTAGTTGACTGAGCCTGAAGCCCTGCTCAAGTGCCCTCTGTCCCCATGGGTCCCCATCACCACCTCATCACCAAGACTCTGAGGAGACCAACCTGGCCCACCATGGCGGTTTTAGGGAGACTACTCAATATGGCCTTCCTTTCGGTTGGCTTGTCAGGTTCAACCTAACGTTATTTTTTTTTTTTTCATACCTTCAGAGAAAAAATAAGACCCTCCTTCCAACTCTAGAATTAGTCTTTTAAAAATGAAAACCAAATCCACAGTTTCCCGGTTACCTTGCATTCCAAAGATTTCATGATATTCCCAACAAAGGAGGCTGCTTGCTGCTTCCTCCTGTCCCCCATGGCTCCTTGACACGCACAGGCTCCAAGGCGCCTCGCCTTCCCATGCTTAGAGCGGAGTTGGAGCGTTCCAGAAACAGCTAAATGCAGTGATTGTCCTATCTGGGGAAAAGGTGACATTAAAATTCTTCAGATACTTTTACAGCTATTAGACATTTGAAGTGGTTCAACGTAAGTGGGTTTTTTCAGAGGCCCAGGGACGGGAGAGAGCAGATTCCAGCAACTTTGCCCTTGACGTCTTTTCTGTCTGTGCCGCACTCTTGTTGGGATTTACATAATAATGGTGAGGAAGCATTGCCGTGCACACAAAGCTATGCACATTCGTCCTCAGTTGCTTTCCCAAAAGGCTTGAAAATGCAGTAGCTTTAATCTAGGTCAAAAAAAAAGAACGAAAAAAAGAAAGAAACTCAATTTGCTTGGCATAAGATTGAGAAAGCGTGCCTGTGTTCCCAGGGCCATGGGAGTATCAGGAGATGGTTCCTCCAGGAGAAGTCCCCAGGGCTGCAGGAGGTTGGTAGCAGCCTAGATCTGGTGGCCAACTAACAGAATGTGGTCACAGTGGGTCAGGCACAGAGTCTGAGGAACGCGGGCGGGGTTGCCCGGACTGGGTGAGATCCCTCTTCTCTCCCCTTGCTTGAGAAATTGGCCGAGGTTTGCTGTAGAGCAGGAACCCTGCTGGGGACGGGAGCCTGGGTTCTTGGAGGAACATCGAATCCCTGCCCCAGGCACCCAGAAATGAGAAGCACAACTCCTGTTTTGTCATCCAGATGCCCAGGGGATTCCCTGCTAATCAAAACGGTGGTGGCCACATCATTCCAGCACTGAAGGCAAGATGGCAGCATTGTTTCTCTGCTTCCTAGGTAGTGGCCAGATGGTAATACTTTCTACATCAGGGTGCCAATTATATCAAACTCCATAAAACTCAGCTAATTGGATACGGTTTCATTAAAAGTTGATTTCTACAGGATGTGGCATTTGTGTGGGGTAGCTGTTTTTCTAGCTGGGGAAGTCCCACTCTCAGAGGGAGAAAAAAAGTTTGTCCCCGGAGACTGTCCGAAGTTTAACACGAGGGATTCCTAGGTTATAAGAGGACGTTTTTGGTGCCGTGAAAGGAGGCGGCAGCAGTTCTGAGGATCTTTCAGAGGAAGGCAGAACGTCTCAGGTGGCTCGTGGCATGTTCTGTGATGGGCATGGACGTGGAAGGGTGCCGCCAGTCGGTAATGACCCGGATGGTTATGCCTTTGCTCTTAGCCACTTGTATGATTGTGGGTAGTCTGCTGACCTCCTCTGTGGGAGGAGAGTTAGGCTACTGGCATTAACGAATTGGAAAATCCCGTGACTCCATGGAAGAGGTACAGAAGCCAAGAGAAAGCTATGCCTTGTTAACTTCCTCTAATTTTCCCCCTCAGTTTTGAGTTTAAAGCAAAAAAAGGAGTGGGGTGAAGAAGAGAACCCCTTCATCTTGCAGGTCCTTCCCATTGCTAACTAATGTCTGCTTTGGTGGCTGCTTGCTTTATTCCTTTCCTTCACTGTAGCTGTCCTGGGGCAGCACCCAAGTTCAGAGGAGCTGCGCTAAGTAGTACTCGGGCCCACAGAATGTGCCCAGTAAGGGGACTGAGTGTTAAATGTGGCTTGTGAAGTCAGAGCGTTAATTGTGACGTCCCATCTTGCGCTCCTCTAAAGCAAGCCAGGTTGTGAGGACAGAGTGGAAGGAATAAGCACCTTGGGCCATGGAGGCCATGAGTTAACAATGTTGTGTTTGCTGGGGGTCTTCACTGGCAGGGCCAGCTCTTGGAGGGTTGACTTGGGGCTGAGGAAAGGGATCCATCCGTGCCTTTGCGGTGGACCAGTTCGCCTCCCGAAGGGTCTGCATGGGTTTGAGAATGGCGTCTCGTCACTGCCTTTTTTCTCGAAATGCCAAGGGTCACCTTCCAGACCACTGGAAAACTACTTCCCTTTTTTGTTTTTGTTTTGTTTTTGTTTTTAAGGTCATTGCTGAGTTTTCTTTAAAAATTTAATTCAGGGGATTTTTGACGGGGTTTTTTGAACCTTTAACTGCTTTGTAGAAACTGAAAGTCGGGGGTCTTGGCAAGGGTGAGGCCAATGACTGATAATCGAAACCTTTAGTGTGTGGAAGATTCACTTGAGCACAAAATGTACCACTTAGATCAACAACCTTTGGACTCTGAAAGAAGTATTAAATTCTCTATATAGCGGCTAAGATTGAGGGAGAAAATAGATTACAAGGGGCATCAAGTATGGGGAGTATGTCCTCTTTTGACTTAAACTGGTTTGTGTGCTACTGACTTGACAAGAAGCCAAGATCCCAGTTGCAGCTCAACTTGTGTAAAGCCAGGCACCTGCTTTGCTTGCAAATGTGCATACAAAAGAGAGCTTCATTCACAGAAAGAATAAAAACATAGCGGGTTCGCTAATTTAGCCTTCCAGGGCCTTCGTCCCTTGATCTGTCGGCCCCTCGGAATTCAAAGGCAGCCTTTAAAGGAATTCTCAATTCACAACATGATCGCTTTGTCGATGTCCTGAATTCAAATGTATCTTGAGCTAAATATGTCTTCCAGGACTATTGCTTTATTTTTAAAGGAAATAAGTTAAGTACAACGTTCAGTCATCAGATGATCCTTTTGTGGCTGTTTTCAAGGGTTTATTGGTTGAGATTGAGAAAGGATTGTAAATATCCCGTGTTTGATATGTTGAATGGCCTTAAGATGTGGACAGCCCCATGGATGGAGTTCACACGAGGAGACAGGTGTTCAGGGCACAACACCGTGGGCTCCAAATGTGAAATACTTTTATTTCATCAGCTAGCTAGTGTTGTGGGAAGTCTTTTTTTTTTTTTTTTTGCCTTCTTTCCTCCATCCTGATGCTCTTCTTTAGTACTCATAACTTAATATGGAAAATTGTGTATTTCAGAAAACATTCCATAATTTTCCATACTAAGATATTACCAAAGAATAGCATCAAAAAAAAAAGAAAAAGAAAGAGAAGACTCAACAGTTAGGACTAGAACATTCCAGAAAGGCCCTTTCTCCTATTTATGAGAGTACCTTTCAAGGAGCATTTCCCTCCATCTGGGCTGGCAGCTCCAGGAGAATCATGAGGAACTTCAGTAGAGTAGCCGTGTGGAGGGCTGGTTCCCTGGGCCACTGCGAGTGTGAGTTGTTGGTGTGGGACCTGAAATTTCCATCCTGTAGCTGACAAGTGACTATTCCAACAACTGAAACCCACTGAAGTCACTGACCTCCTGTCTTTAAGCCTGGCTTCTATAGTACAAACTGCCTTGTCATCCATCTTTTAGAGTAAAAGACTTAAAGCTGTCTTTTTAAAATGGCGTCTCCGCGGCGTTAATCCTTAGTTCCGTTCCTCCCCAGTGCTGCAAGGTTTGGAAACCTCAGAGGAAATTTCGTTAATGAGTGTGGTGTCAGTTTTCCCAAGGGCAGAGCTAGTTTTAAAAACCTGGTTTTTGGTATCATTCTCTAAGGCTGTGTCTACACTGCCCTCCAACTGAAGAATGTAACCAGAGTGCTGTTTGACTCAGGGCAAGCCGTGGTATAAACTGGTGATCTCTACGTGAGCAATGCATTAATTTTTCTCTGTGAGTATTATTACCGAGAGTTTCCAAGTAAAGATTTTCAAGAGAAACAGCTGTGGTTTGAAAAGATTTGTGATAATCCAGATGGTTTCTTTGAGGATAAATCTACTTGATCATTTAAAATTAAAGTCTTTCAGTAAAGTTGAGTGTCTTTATGATTTTAAATACACTACTGGTTGTGTGTGTGTGTGTGCGCGTGTGTGTGTGTAGATACCATTGGCCCGCCTTGCTTGGGGCTTTATCTTTGGAAACAGCAAAAACCTCCTAACAGCGTCTCAAATGATTCTGCAATTAAGCCAGGAAAATACCTGAGGGAACTCTTCATGACAGCAGAGAACTGTCTGTGAAGAGATACAGCCAGACACCAACTACCCTGTTTGGAGTAGGTAGCACTTAGCCTCTGTGGGAACTGCCACTCTCAACTTCTGAGACAAAGTGGTCTAATCATATCGCACAATTAATTATAATGCTGATTGCACATTGCTTCACACGCAGAATGTACGCAACCAGATTGCTAAACTTGTCAACGTGTGGGAGTCTGGGTGACCAGAGGCTCCCGGTCCTCCTGACTTGCTCCTTCAGGACGGAGCATCCACTTGCTGCTTGCTGGCCACCCAGGGGCTTGCACTGCTCAGCCTTCGTAGACGGCTCTCTGCCTCCCAAGATCCTTCTAGGCCTTCTCTACCATCACAGTTGATCTATCTAATGTCACCTTCCAAGGAGCTCTGCTAGATGTTCCAAGTTAAGCAGCAAAGTGAGTGGCCAGCCAGCTGTCGTATGTTACCCCCCACCAAGGTGTGTACAGGCCCGTCCGCATCAAGCGGTGATCCGTAGAGGAGCCCCACTCCCTGTGGGCCTAACACACTGGTGTTTGGTTCTGGAATCACCTCCCAAGTTCTACACCCAAACTGATGGCACCCATGAATTTAAAAAGCCCTGATGAGGAGTAATGGGGAGGTGTTGATAAATAGACCCGTGAAAGATGGATTTGGGGTGGGCGAGGGAGGCTCTGAAATCCTAAGCCCTTGTGGATACAATGAATTGGCAAAACTGTTGAAAAGTGAGATGCTGTAAAGGAACCTATGGATAGGACATCATGTTTATCCTTTCAAAGTTTCTGCCACAGGCGGAGACTCTTGAACGGGTGGATAAAGGTGGCAGGACTCATCCTGCGCACCTGCCCGTGAGGCCGTGTGACAAGGTAGAGACGTGCAAGCCAGCATAACTCCGCCTCATTGAGCAGAAATCAGAGGGCCTGTCGCAGCACCTGGCTGGCCAGACCGCATCAGCCTCTGCTAATCCCCCAGAACCCCCTGTGCAGGTCACTTCCGGTCTCTGACATGGAGCAGAGCCTTCTTCGGCGCGCCACGGGCAGCTGGGAGAGGGGGATTCCAGAATGATGCTGACGCCGGAGGTTGCCTCCCTTGGTGCTTGCTGCAGCCACGGGCCGTGGAAGAGCACCTGTGAATGTAGGTGTTTAGCCACCCACCTTACAAGGATGTTTGAAAAAGAACCTGCTGAAGGAGGGAGGTCTGTCCCCGGAATCGGACTGCGGGGCCATCTGGTGTTGCAGCTGACCTGAAAACGAATCCGGTCAATTTCAGACCTGAGTTACAGCTGGCGTGGGGAAGTCTGAGAGGCAGGTGGTTCCTTAACAGCTGTACATCCAGATAGGGCAGGCAAGGAAGAAAATCCCAACTTTGCTGAGCCGTCCTGGGTTTTCTGGGATCTGTAGTAGCTCCCTGACCTTTTGCCATGATAGTGACCACATCAAGGCAAATATTTCTCCCTTCCTTTTGTTGAAATTATCTCTGCAGGTCAATGAATCTAAGTGAGCGTATCAAGTGATGGATGGATGAAAAAGACTGGTTATTAGCTGGGAGGGTACTCTCAGAAATAAGAGTCTTACAATGGTGGTGTAGAGACTCATGTCTCTTTTGGGGGGAACCACAAATTACCGTACCTAAGGTGGCTACTTGAATTTGTAGTCCTGTATTTATCCTGCAAATTTTAAGATAACTTTAATCAAATGGTGTTTTTATTAAGTGAATTAGTATGCATGCGTGAAATGAAGTGCAAGTTATTTTTAGCCCAAGAAAAGTAAAGAATAATTTTGACTTCTTAAAAACTTGTTCTAAACAAAACACTTCGGCTGTATATGCATGTTGTTCTGAGAAGGATTTTAGGCAGCCCTGGTTTTTAGTCACTGATTTTGAGAGGTAATGAAACTAAAGCAACTAAGGTATAGAGGAAGTAAGCTATTTCCGTCTAAGTCACTCAGGAACCAAATGTATGAAACTGAGAGCAGAGTCTTGGGGTGATATTCCCAATCCTGTTGTCTTCCCCAAAAGCCCCATGTTTGTGCAAGTTGTTCAGTGCAGGAGGGTACCCAGCTGAGGCTAGAAGCAGAGGCAGAAATTCAGCCCAGACCCCGCTCATCAAGCCCGGGGACATAGCGAGGAGCTGTGCCCACCTTTTCCCAAGGTGCTAAGTCTGTTTCGCAAGCACAGCAGGGAGGGGGCTGAGCTTGTTGGGTCGGGGGTCGGGAAGCAGATCATCGGTATCAACCAAGACATTCTCATATGTGTTAGAACTACAACTAGATCTTACTTTGGCATAATCTCTAAAAACCTTTGTTTAAATGGGTATGGGGTAAAGGAGGCAAGTTTGGAGAGGGGCTGTCGAGGTAACCCCGATTTCACGGTATCAGTTGCATAGGCAGAGTGGACAGTGGATGAAACAGGAAGGAGTTTGAGATGTGGGGTATCTTCCCATCTGCCCTTTTGGACATGTGACTCCTCTCCTCATGCGTTTCCTCTCTGCTTCCCTATCTCACACTGCTCACTTGCCCTTTCTCTGAACACACACGCGTGCACACACACGCACACACATTGCCTTCTATTCACTAAGAACTTTGTTCAAGAGGAAAGTGCTTTAACCAAATTTACACGAAGATGTAAATAGCTAAGAACAATTAGATGTTTCCATCCCCATGGGGGGAGCATTTTAATACTGAAATCAGAATCAAACTGTACCTTCCTAGTGGGTTTCAGTGAGAGGGGTGGGGATTTTGTTCAGATGTTGAAGGCAGGGGCACTCCCTTTATTCCCGAGACCATTGCGTATTGGTCTGAGCTCTTCCCACTGGCTCCACACGTGGGATTCACTCAGGGGCACCAACTTTGCTCCTTGCTGCTTTTCTCTTATCATTGTCTTTAGTTCTCCATTTTTGGTGCCCCTGCCCTTCCTTCCACTGTTCCTGTGCACCAGCCTGAACTTCCTCCTCAGCTCTGAGCCTGGTCACGCTGGCCTTTGTTCTTCGTCTTCTGAATTGCTTTCTCTCCGGGCAAGCACATGCCTTATAACTTCCACTCCACCCTGAAGTCTTCTTTCTTCTAAGTATCCCGCTCCCGAATCTATCTGCTGGAGGGTGTCAGACTCTGCCTCTGTCTGGAAGCCCTGGTTACCATGGTTGAAGCTGCGAGCTTCCCCCTTGCTCCCTTCTCCAGCAGCTGAGACCATAAGCCCAGGAGAGGGGGAGAAGTTGTTAATGAGATGCTGTGAGGAACGTTCAGAAGGTAGAGGTTATGTTTCTCTCTTCATTTCTTCCTATACCAAGCCCAGTGAATCATAGTTGGTATTTTTCTTCTTCTTCTTCTTCTTAGAGTGATACAATGGGTTGCTGGAAGCTGGGACTTGACTTCCCTGTTTAAACTTATTCCTAGATCCGAAGCAATTCCTGTAGCTAGTCTTGGGCTCACATCATGCCACTGAAGCCAGAGTCACTCGTTAAATTGAACAGTTGAGTAAAAAAAAAAATCTACCATCAAGCCAAATGAACTCCGGTCACAGAAGTCAAAATAGCTGAAGTGAAAAACTCATCTAAAAAATGGTCTGGGGCACCAGGGTGGCTTGATATTGATTTTGGCTCAGGTCATGATCTCAGGGTCCTGAGGCTGAGTCCCAAGGCAGGCTCCACACTGAGCTTGGAGCATGCTTAAGATTCTCTCTCCCTCTCCATCTGCCCCCCGACTTAGTCTTTCCCTCTCTCGATCTTTCTCTCTCTCTCAAAAATAAATATAAATAAATAAAAATGGTCCATCCATCTGTGATTCTTTCAAGAAACTAAATGATTTTCAATTTCTTCCATCATGTCAATGAACCCCGACATTTTAGGAGTTTCTAATCCTTGGATGCCTGTAGTTTGAGGGCCAAGATGCAATGATTGTACTCTGCTTTGTCCAGAAGGTGAAGGGTTTGTATATTTTGTATATTTAATCCATGTAGACTAAAACAGATCGAACATATGACAAGTTTCCAAATTTCTAAATGAGGAGGAAGCATCGTAGATATATTTAGAAATGCTGAATGAATGGAATTGAACTTTATTTTCCCCTACTCTATAGATTTTATTTGTTTGGGTTTTTTGTTTAGAGAGAGCGTGCACACGCGCGAGTGAGCGCACGTGCATGAAGGGGGGGAGGGGGAGAGGGAGAGGATCTCCAGCGGACTCCAAGCTGAGTGCAGAGCCCAAGGCAGGGCTCATTCCCACAACCCCAAAATCATGACCTAAGTCGAAATCAAGAGGTGGACATTCAACTGACGGAGCCACCCAGGAGCCCTTCTCTACTCTTTTGAATGAGTTTTTGTTTTGAAGAACCAGAATGCCTGAGCCAACCTTTGATGGCTTGTGATGCCAACTCCCTGTTGTCAACTCTGCATTTTTTTTTTTTTTTTACTGTTCTTGGTCTTATTTACTTTATTCCCCTAAATAGAACCAAGGTTGATGCCGGAGTGCTGTGCATTTCTTTCATGGCACCTGGTGTATCACTGTGTTTGGTGTGAGCACCTCTCAAAGCCCTCCCCAACTCTCTGGCTCCATGCTTTAGGGTCCTCTAGTACACTCAGGGTCAAATATTTACATTCTTCATGAGTGCGTCTCCCCGCTTTCTGCCTCAGCACAACTTACAAAGACAGCTGAGCTCAGAGGCATCATCTTTTTTTCTTAAATTTTAAAGATGTTGTCCACCCCTTTTCCCAAGCCGGCTGTGCAAAGAAACTATATACTAACAAACGGATCGTTAACTGGTATCGCTGTCTGGTTTAAATAGCTGTGTTAACCAGTATCTTTGGCTACAAACTGAAGAAGGGTCAGCCATCCTTCAGAATGCAGAAGTAATGGTATAAGGTTTCAACACCATCTTTTTTGGTGGAGGAAGTTGGTTGGGAAAAGGGGTTTTGCTGGCCTCTCCTGGGGAGCATTCAGCCTGGACTCCCATCAGCTCTTGGAAATAAGGAGTCAAAAAGTTGCCGGTTGATATGCTGTAGCCATACCTAATAAGACGTGGGACAGTGTGTGCAAACATCTGTTTGGGCGTGTACCCACCCATACCGTAACTAAATTTCCAAACTGGTTAAAATAGCCCTGCATTTTGGCCAACAAATACTGAGTATCTCATATATGGAACTTTGCATTATATACTATGGTGGAGATAAAAAAAGAAGAAAGCCGTAACTCAGCTTTTCAGAACCTTGTAATCCAGTGGTCTAAACCATTGAGTTTAGAGAGTGTTTTTAAAAATGTGATGTTCTAGAATATTCTTTAAGGAAATTATCGTTACTGTAAGTTTCTGCCATTGTCACTGTGATTAAACACTTCTCTGTATGTAGTCGCTACACAAGCCCCATGAACATGTCACCCACCACTTCCCCCCCTCATTCCTGAAGAGCTGTGTTCCAGGTAGTTGGTGCACAGAGTTATGAATTGATCTCCAGCGTGGGTAAAGCTAATAAATACGGTTTGGGTGAAAGGCACTGGTAAAAGCTTGAGACGTTATTACTGTTCTCATGCACTTTATTATTTTTAAATTGTGCATCCTTTTAAGTAGATTATTTGTTCGCCGTAGTCTCCATTATATCTAAGCAAAGCATTCACAGAAATTTCTAAAACCTTTTCATTTCTCTCTGTAGGTTGTTGTTTCGTAACATTTTATACAAGAAAAGCTGCACTTGAGGCCCAGAATGCACTGCACAATATTAAAACTTTACCTGGGGTGAGTCGGTTTACTTTTGTACCAAAATCACTTTATTGCTTGAAAATGGTCCTTTCAACTGAAGGTTCTAGTTATGGGCTCTTAGTGGCAAAAATGACTTTGGTCTTTTGAGGAGTGTGTGCTGACCCCTCTGTCCCCCCGCAGCAGCCAACCAGCTGGCCGGCCCCTAAAGAAGGACTGGCATTGATGCTGATGGAAAGAGCTCTCAAATAGTATGTCCCCTGGTTAGAAAATCAGAGTGACCCCACTGGGTAACAGCGGCTGCCAAAGAGTATGGGGTGGGCTAAGATTTTAAAAGGGGGAAAAAAAAAACCCAACACACACGAGAAAAGCAGATGGAAAAGGAAAAGCTTTTACTCACCAGGAGCCCCTTTTGAAATTTAGTCTTAGGTTTTCTTTTGAAAGGACAAAATGTACCCTGTACAGCCATAATATTAAACCTCCTAATGGTTTCTCAATAGTCAATGGTGGTTAACAAAGTCAATGTTTTAATGCCTAATTTGTGGCTTCATGTTGATAGAGAACAGAAAATACAAAGCTTACAATTTTTTTTTTTCCATTTCCTTCCCGGTAACATTTGATGATTAGTACAATTCACTAGAAGTGAACTGATGTTGTACAGAGCTGCCGCATCAGAATACATTATTTCTGGGGGTTTGTGGCCATTTTATATATCGCATGCTGGTGTGAAGTGTCCCGGGCTGTTTGCGTATTTTCCCCACTGACCCAGATATCAGGGATGAGTTCATTTAACATCCCAGTGATGTGCATTGGTTCCAATGAAGAACTTGCGGTAAGCAGTGCAGTCATAATTTCCTTGAAACCTGGTTGGATCAGAGTATAAGAAAGATAATACAGTGTCCCCGATGTCTTCAGGGTGTGATTCCAGCTGTCATTTTGCTGTCTCTGTGGATACACACGGACACCTGTGTATACCCATGCTAACATATGCACACACAGGCATTTTATTACCCCATTACCCCCAGAAAAGAGAGCATTTGCGTAAATCACCATAGGTCCATTGAAAATTTAATAGTATTTTGTCGTGGCAAGACACTCAAGAAACGGTTTTCAAAACATGAGCTCCTTAGCCACTTAAAAGCAATAGGTTATGAGCCCTGGTCTTCAGTCCCACCACTGTGGCTTTTTCCTTTTCCTTAGAGCAAATCAAAGAGCAGAAGATTCAGAAAAGCAAACGTGTGATAGCAGAAGTCTCCCTCCCCGTTTCGCTACTTCTCCCTGAAACTTTTAAGGTGGTTTTAGCGAGGCAGCTTTTAGTACGTCTAAGTGCTTTCGCTCAATGACTTTTTTTTTTAAGTATTATTTCAGCTTTGTTTTCCTTATAAATGGGTTTTTTTTTTCAGTGTAAATTCTAGGAGGCTGCAGTGTTAGGTCACATTATCAAATGAAGCAACCGTGGCTGATATTTACTGGCTCAGCCAACAACAGGAAAAAAATTTTTTATTTCTCAGTCTCCTAATCAAATCCAAAGACCACTTTGTATTCCTTCCTTTAAAAAGAAATACTTTATGGTATTTTGAAACACACACAATCCCTTCTTGATATATTTTTAAAAATTCCTGAGATATGATGAATTTATTTAGCATTTAGGGTAGATTAATGCCAAATCACATTCTATTTTAAATTAATGCAAAGCATGGGTAATTTGAATTCATCCACTCCACTAAAATTTGCACAACTCCCCAGTATGCCATCCTTATTGGTGAAGACACTTTCAAGAAGCCCAGGGTTAGTATGATGAGTGGGCCGTGTTGAAAACCATACAAGGGGCGGACAGGTCTGCTTCTGTTTGGGGCATCTTACTCTGACCCTTTCCTAGCAAACAAGGAGCATCTTTAGTATTTCAAAAAAAAGAGTAATTATTATATACATACGTGTATGTTCTGTTTTTCTCGTCATAACAATTCTGCATGCAGAAGTCAGGAGTGGTGATTCCAGAATTCTTAAGTGCAAGAATTCTGGAGTTGGAAAAGATGGCTTGGGGATTGTTTTTTGGTTTTCTTTTTCTCCAATTCAACTTCATACGCCCCATTACCTGCGGCGGGTTAAAGGGAAATTGTGAGAAGTCAGGTCTGATTTGTAGGCTCCCGGCCTTCACAGGGCACCCACTGCTGGTTCATTTGCCACTTCAAATTAGGTAAATGGTAACAGGGTTCCATATATTGCATTTACGGATAGTTCTGATAAACATCACCCTGAACAGCTATAGGAAAAACATAAAGGTTGGTTTCTGTTCAGCTCTGAGCTTTTGGTGGGTGGGCAGAAAGAAATGGGACCAGACATAAAAGATTAATGCGTATTTGGGGGGAAAAATATTGCAGGGTGCCTTGCTGTTTGATTACAAGCCTTGGAATTAGTCAACATTTCCATAATTCTAAACCAATATACACCTGTTTTCCCACTGTGATGTGAAGGCACAACTTAATTTAACAGAACCCCTGCTGTGCGAAATCTCTCATTAACTACCAAGTGAGTTCGGTAATTTAAAGTCGTAGCACTACTATTTTAACTGGTTGCCTTCATATTATGAAATTAATAAGAAATTAATGATGCACTTTGCCATATGCCTTCAATTTCTTTCTGAATAAAAATAAAAGGGATAAAGAAAAACGCATCAGCAGCTGACACTTTAAAGCTTTTCTGGTTGTAATCATTTTTCCTGCGGATAAAATCCATTAAAAAGGCACTTGCTGCTTTTTTTTTTTTTCCTAAAGTGTCCAAAACTTTCGATTTAAAACAAGATCAAATAGTGCTGGGGTTTTTTTCCCCCCTGTTTAATTTTCTTTTGCAGCTGATGTTTTGTATCATAGGGAACTTTTATCATGCACCCAAACTTGATGGATGTTTTGGGACCGTCTTTTGGTCTTGAGAGAAACAAAGAACTCAGTTAGTATGGCAGAGGAAAAAAATGCCGATGGGACTATCTTACTCAGTTGAATGAACTTTTCTTTGAAGGCACCCTTCCTTCATGCCATGTGTGGGTCACAGAGACCCTTTCCATAGGGGACGGGGGATAGGGTGAAGGATCAGTGCAGAGTCCTTAAGGACACATTTTTCATGCCACGTGACTGAGGAAGACACTGGGTCTTTCATCCTCTGCAATGCTCACCGTAAATCCTAGAATACACCCTTGGCAATAAAGGGAGCCAATTCAACAGCTCAACACAGGGAGGAGCAAAGAATGAGCATCTGGGGGTCATTTCCCTGGGTGGACCACACGCTCCTCTGGAAGGGAGGCTTGAGGCTTAAGCAGCAGATCACGTGTCGGGCATTACTCCTGACATCTCGTTAGGTTAACAAAGCACTAACGATTCTTGAGTGCCTACTGTGTGCCGGGTACTAACCTAGAGCATCCATGCATGCGCACATGCCTGCCATTGAGCTGCGTAGTGAGTGAGACTCCCGTCCCCCGAAGAGAAGACTCCCAGTATGTCTGCACAGGCAGGGCCAGGTGACGAGCACGTCAGGTTGGCTGCAAAACTGTTAGCCTGACTTCTTCCATAGCCGAGCCCTGGACGGAATTTGGTTGCCTCTGCCTTGACAATATAGCAAAGCGGGCTCAGAGGTGGCTTCCTTTATTCGGGAAGGCACAGCCTACCTGGTAGAAGTAGTCAATAGAAATGTCATCGCCCACCATTGTATCTCCCAGAGAGAAATCTTTGCGAAGGCAACCCGCGAGATTCATTTTGTTCTCTCACTGACCTGATTTAGCTTAATGAAAAAATAAAATAAGGACCTTAATTGAGGCACAGGAAAACCACCATGATCTTCTCTATAATCAGATGTCTAGGGCCGCAGAGCCCCGTGCCAGTGACAGCACTGTGCCTTATGTCATTCTTTCTTCAAGGTCTTCACACATATTGTCTCTAGCAATAAGGCTTTCTGATTGAAAATCTACAGCAGTATCATTAGAGCATTCACTGTATAAATTAATTTAATTAAGGATGTAATAACAGAGAGGAATACAGTTTTGAAAAAGCTCTTAAATTTTAACAGCAAGGAGGAATCAGAATCTAAATGTCTTGTAAAATATTAATTGCACATTTCTTCCAGACATTTTCTCTGCCTGTGCCTTACTCCTTCCTTTCTTTTTAGAATCACTACCAGTTTTATTAAATGCAGTTTATATTAAGGAGTTACTGCCCTAAGAGAACATTTGTTTAGAGCACTCGATTTTAGTGGTGGCTTACTGAAAGGTGTTTTATAATAACACATGCAATGTGAGCAAGGACTGCACGTAGATTGGAGATATAAAAACAAATGAGCCTGATCCAGTAAGAGGAAGCTGTAAATAAAACTACCTCTTGGGACCAGTGTGTTCACCCACATGAAGTGAATGAGCCCCTTCTTGGCTTGTCCTGGAAGAGATCATTTACCTACACGGGTAGGCGCTCTCCTTCCTCCCGGGAGGCCTTCCACGCAACTCTCCATAGAATTGTACCCCTGTGTCCTTTAAGAGCGGAATGCTGGGGTTTAATATTCTTTCAACAGAACAGCTTGGCTCTCACTGGGACCAAATTCAATTTGCCCATTGTAATGCATTTTGAGGTACTCATTTTCTTTGAGCCACCTCTTCTAATTATTAATCTGTATTTAATGCCTTTGTTCTCGGAGTCATGATGATGATTTTATCATTACCATCATCATTATTATTTCTGTCATAAAATCCCTCAAATCCCATCTCATCATATCATGGATATCCCCCCCCCCAAAAAAAAAAAAAAACCATCTCATTTAAATCCAAGCCTAACTAGGCCAGGCTAGATAAAATTTCTTCTCAGATGCCATGTACTTAAAACAGGAAGAAACAGCCCAAACATCTGCACAAGCAGATTTCAGGCCTCAAAATCGCATGTCGTGTGGAACACACAGAACATCCATGCACTCGTTCAACAAGTATTCAGCGAATTTTTACTGTTTGCCCGGAACTGCTCTGGGCACGAGAGAATACAGTAGCAGTCGCGCTATTTATAGCCTAATCACCCAAAAACAAAAGCGAGCCCACCACGCCTGTACCTGCTTAATGTTTAGTAAATAGCTCTTGGATGTTTAGTGCCCAGATGAGTTAGTTTCACAAAATATTTCCAGAGGAGTCAAGTTTTGTTCCAAAACACGGCAGTTTTGCCCCCATCTATTCCAAGTGCTCCGAAATGTAAGATGTAGATTTCCTGTTACAGGTGCGTGAGAGGTGTAATTTACATCCTGCACCCAGAGCTCTGCGTACATCTCTATATACTTAAGGTGGATATGTATTCACACACATCCACATGTGGGTGGTACTTTGTCCAAACAAATAAAACCAGGAAGACGGAGCTTAAAATCCCATTTTCTGTTTGGCCCGCCAACATAGTCTTCATTCCTTTGTAGTCACTTTTCTTGCGTTTGGCTTCGTGAACTGTATCCTTCTGACGTTTGTCTGTCTGGTGGTTGGTTTCCGCTTCGAGTCCGGATCACGGCGAATGCTCAGTGCATGCGTGAGGGTACTCAGAACTGCCATTTAATGGCGATAATCCCTGCCTTCCACCTTCTTGAGAGAAGAGGAGGCTCTGAATGAGATAATGTATGTAAAGCTTTCTGAGCCCCTGAAGAAATGTGCTTAGAAGACATTGTTTCTACTTGACAGGTTCTGTAGCTGTGAACTCCTCTCGGGTAACAACCCAACGTACCAAATGTGTGTGCCCTGTAGTGTGTAAACCGGGATGTTGATTTGGTGGACGTTCTTCCAGTTTGTATCTGCCGAATGGGGCCTGGGCCGAAATAGTTGGCTTCATAGGACTTGCCCAAAGCAGCTATTCCCCTGCTACCTGTGTTGTGTTAGGATAACACTAAGTTCGGCAGAAATGAAAGCTAACCCAAATATGAGGACTTTTTTTTTAAGATGACCTTGTGAGGGACTGTGATGGAGAGTGAATGTCACTGTGGGGCTAGGGAGCAGCTCCTTGGGGGTGTACCTGCCCTCCCCCCCCCCCCCCCCGGAGCCCGGCCAGCATAGAGGAGGGCTCAAGCTGCAGGAAGAAACAGCCCCAAGTAGGGTCGGGCAGGCATGGCAGCTCATTGGTTTAGGCCTGGAACCAAAAGGTAGAGGATGAAAGACTCTCAGGGCCCAGTTGGTTCCCAGTCCGCAGGCCAGTCCCAATGGGGTCTGGGAAAGCACATTTTAAATACTTCACAAAAAGCCATTGGAACTGGTCTGTTTCCCCCACCATAAAATTTTACATGCCACCTGAGCAGAGGGTTCTGCTTTCGGCTGGCAGGCATTCGGCTCAATAGCTTTGATTGGCAGGTAGTGATGTCTGGCTTTGATTAACTAAAATGAAAAACCGGTTACTTTTAAAGTAGGACGCACTCAGTACAAGGAAGTCTGTGGGAGAAAATGAACAAGGGGTCGTTGGTGGTGAAAAGTTGGAAATGACTGAGGGAGGCAGCCCAGCCAGCCTGGGGTTGAAATAGGGAGTAGCCACACCACCCTCTGATAGTGGAACTTCGGTGGAAGGCCTTGCTTATTTGGTTTTGCAAACAGAGTCTCAGCTACATACCCAGTTACCGAGACTGTTGTGAGGGCTTCAGAGAGCATCTGTGCAAACGACCGAGCTCAGGGGCCCAGCCAGGGGTGCAGAGTTGCCCCGTGTCATGGAGCAGGACTGCGATCCCATCGATAACATGTGAGGATACAACAGGATGGCACAGTGGCAAAAAAGAAGTAGTAGTTAGATCTCAGAGGTACTCCTTTCTCTGATATCCCGAGACTACCTTGGGAATATTAAAGTTCACTCATTAGATCCCAGCTCCATCAGAGGCTGATAAGATTTCAGAAGAAGATTGTGGGGAGAATCCATGAATTTGATTAAAGGTCTGGATGGAATTGCAGAGGAAGGAGTTATGACAATCAAAAGAAAGGGGAAAGGTTTTTTTCATTTTTTTTTTTAAGATTTTATTTTTAAGTTATCTCTACACCCAATGTGGGGCTCGAACTTACAACCCCAGGGGAAATTTTTTTAAAAAATAAAGTTGGAAAATAGTTCAGATTATGCCTTCAGAGTATGCTGTCCCCGTGAGAACTCATCACCTGAAAATATTACTGTTGTGCCAGACCATGTGAATGTGTCACGTGTGGGGTGGGCACCGCTCAGGAGACTGTCCAGCACAAGTGGGCTGGCCACTTCTCAGCCTCAAGCTCCAGGCCATGAAAAACTAGGTGACATGTAGAGAGAGTTCTCCCAGGAGCCCTAAGGTTCTTGCCCACCCACCGAAAGGTGGAGAATGGCCGAGCTGGGGGAAGGGAGGCCGGGATCAAAGGGAGCCTGAGAATCCCCAGTGGGCCAGATCCAGTGCGCTGAGTGCCAGGCAAGCAGGCCGGCCACTGGGAGGCAGGGAGAGAAAGAAGCTTCATGTACCCTTTGCTCATTTGAGCCATAGACTGTCACCGTGCACAGGTGCACAGGAAGTCTCATTAGTATTATGACATAAGCTATTAAAGTTGTTTTGATAATAAAGCAGTATCTCGGGCCCGTATCATGACTGCTCTCCCTACCCACAAGTCACCAAGATGAAAGCATAAACAATAAACAGTTGCCTGCAGGAGACCGCAGAAAAGGGACACGGTGACAAATGTTCTCTTTTATACCGTGTATTGTTCCTGACTGTCATTACTTCCCACCAGTACTCAGAACACACACGGGGGCTGCCGTCCCCTCCCCCGCCAGCTCCGAGGGGCTCTGGAAAGTACTTCCTTTCTTCCCCTGCAAAACGAAGAGGTTGGACTCAGTGGTTCTTAGAGTCTTTTCTAATCTTGTAGGACTGCTCCTCCCGTGCCTCATCTACAGTAATGTCCTACTTAAAGAACAACATCTGTGTGTACATCTGTCTGTTCCTCTAAGTAGGGAGTCGGGCAGATAGACGTGACCTGACTTGCTTCAGCTGTGGGTCAGTAACTTCAGAGCACCATTGACCCTTGAAAAACACTGGTTTGAACTGCGTGGGTCCACTGACAGGTGGATTTTATATATATATATATATATATTTTTTTTTTTTATATATATATATATGGTATTTTCTCTTAGGATTTTTTCAGTGGCACATTTTTTTTTCACCAACTTCCTTGACTATAAGAATACAACACATAATACATATAACATACAAAATACATGTTAATGGGCTGTTGATGTGATTGGTAAGGTCTCCGGTCCACAGTAGGCTTATCCGTAGTTAAGTTTTTGGAGAGTCAAAAGTTATACGCAGATTTTTCAACTATACCAAGGGTTGGCAGCCCTAGCCTTTGCATTGTTCAAGGGCCAACTGTGCTTTATATAGACGAATCTGGACCATTCAGGGCTTGACTTTCCACTTTCAGATTCTCTGTGGACATCTGCTTCCCGTGCCCCTCTGGTTTCAAACCAACAGAGTCTACCACTCATAATTTTCCCACCAAGGAATAGGGAAGGAGGGGGAGGTGATGAGGGCTAACAGGTCACTCTGATTCCTTGCTTACAGCCTTGGTTTGACAAGTAAGGGCACTTAACCTAATGAGGCTCCAGGATTATTGGTGGATTTCTGTTATCTGTTTGATTCCTGTCCCCAGTTAACATGGGTAAGTGAGTCACCTGTGTTTGTAGATGGCTTTACGGTGTTGTTTGTTATCCCTTCTAAAAATATTTCAGGTGATGTATTGATAGCATTCACCTTGTTATACTGAGGACACTGAGGCACCGGGAGATTAAATTAACTTCTCTGACCTCCCCTAGCAAAGCAGTGACAGCACTAGAATGAGAAGCCACAGTTGCTAACACTCCCCAGTGCTGTGGTCTCCTGCCAGTGGGTTCAGCATGACGCTCACCACATCCTAGGGGGTAGGGAGCGTGCTCGGGAGGCCGGCACAGCATAAGAACGAAGCCACGGCAGAAGTGACCGTGTGCGGGTGGCCCGCAGAGAGGCCTCGGGAGGCTCCATGACGCTGTTCCTTCGAATTGGCACAGCACCTCCATGAGGCATGGACCCTACGCCCCATTGGCTGGTTAGGAACGGAAACCCAAGAGGGACTTGTCTGGGTTAGACAGCTGGTGACTGTGAGTCTCTGACCTTAGAGGCCACTGTCGGTGGCATGGAGGCTTGCAGGTCCTGGGCCCTGCCGGGTCCCGCCGTTCCGGGAGACCTCCAGCGGCAAGTATGCTCCCTTGGTCCTGCCCTCGCTTCGTTGATAAGCTCAGAACGCCCATGTCTGCTCCCTTGGGAGCTGTCCTGGAATAAGTCTATATCCCCAGCTGTTTGACCACTAGGGCTGGCCGTGTCACACAACGAGCTCAGCCGAGGGGCGGAGCACCCGGGTCCTGGTGCTTCGCTAAGCAGGCCTCCCCGGAAGGCAGCTGGTGCCCTCCCCCAGTGGCCGGTCCTAATGCCACCTGGGCACAGGCCCTGTGCTCTGCTGCTTTGCCAGAGATGCGAAGCCACACTCTCTTGCACAGGCTGAGACCACCGGCCCCGTGGGTGGGTGCGGCGAGCATTTGCCGTGACTCGGGTCTGAGGTTCCTCACTCCAGGCGCTCGGAGAGGGAGCTGCCGATCAAAGGCAGTCACTCCTGTAAGAGGCACTGCTTTGCAAAAGTGATTATAAATGCAACACCTTTCTTCAGAGGAATGTAGCTTTACCAACACCATCTCATTAACATTCATGTTATTAGGGTCCTTTTCTTTATCTGCATCCACAGGCTCTCGGGCCGAGTCCCCAATCTGCATTCTAATGCCCTGCTCTGTCCAGCTGGCCTCCCCTCCATCTCTTGGCTCTGTGTCCATCCGAAGGGGAAGGGCAGAGCGGGGACCGGGCTCATCTCAGAAGATCAGGCACAAACCCACAGGCAGGCCCGTGGCTGTGCAGGAGGGCTGGCAAAGAAGGAGAAGTTCCAGCCACCCTCCATCGTCCCACTCTCCCCACCGTATTCTACTGATGAGTCTGCAGGGCCCCCCGAAGTGTCTGAATCCTCCACGTCTGAAAACGGGCCCACAGTGTCCACCAGAGAAGAGGGCACTAGGGAAACAGCAGCAGGCACCGCAGGTGGGGTCCCACGTAGCCCCTCGACAGCTGCACAGGACAGCAGCCACGACGTCATCAGGGCCAGGGAGACTGGGTCAGCAGGGGGCTTTCCCTCGAGTCCAGGCAGCGTGGGTGTCCTCCTCTCTCTGTCCCCATCCAGCCTCTGCTCTGTTCTCCCCCTTTGTCAGGAGGCAAGGTAGGACCAAAGGCTGAGTGCCAACTGCGACCTGAGGGCAAGTGACATGGTTAATTCCGCGTGGGCACCACGCTGTGGTTGCTTTGTTGACGTGAATGTAGATTCGCAAGTGTGTCATGGAGACTCGGTGGTGCGTCCTCCCGGCCACGGGCCTGGTGGTGGGAGCAGGACCAGGATGCCCTGTGACGGCACGTGGCATGAGACCAGGAGTTCTGTGATCTCAGCACCACTGAGTCCTATGCCGGGACCGGAAGGACCAAACTGAAGTGAAGAACTAGGTTCCCTAGAAACTCCCCTCCGCCCTGAAGGTTAAACCGGGTAACTGCAGGTCACATTCTGCCCTTTGTGTGCTTGCCCACGCATGCGCTGTATTTAATTTCTGCAGAAAAGCATATATTTCAATGCAATACCAGGGAACCGTGCCAGATGTTTTGTACTGAGTGGTACCTGAAGTCCAGTGCACAGTGGACCCACCGTCCATGAGTCACATGGATCAGGAGATAGAAAGTTATTCCTGTCATTGCATCCATACTGTAAGCTGGGTGTAAATGCAGGGCAGTTCTAGAACTTCAGAAGTATGTTGCTAGCAAATTTTCGGTTTTATAACTTTTGTTTACATGACTGATAGTTTTCAGTGGCTTTCAGAATTTAGATAATTTTAACCAAATAGCAATAAATGTTCGATTAATAAAAACAGTACTAATAGTTAACGTTTCCTGAGTGCTTACTATGTCTTGGGCACTATGCCCAGAGCTTTAGTTATACACCTGAGCTCATGGAGAATAATAAAATACTGGGTAAATAATAAAACAGTGAGTAACAATTTGTTTCCTGCTCTGGTTGCCCTTTCAGCGAGAAGTCTGTCATTCCATATTTAAGAGCATTAAAGTAGTTTTGACTATTAGAGAAAAGTTCTCTGACAAATCATGGAACGTCTCTTCTGGCTAATAATTGACCACCTCCACCCAGATACAAGGATGATGTAAAAGACAACTGTCCTCTAATAATTCAGTTTCACTTCACCTGGAATCCCAATCCATTCCTCATATCTAATGATTCACTAATATTTACAAACTATCGTTTAAATAGGAAGAGGTGCTTCAGCCTAGATTTGGACGAGTCGTGTGTTAGATTTCTGCCGCAGCTCATGGACGCATCAACTATAGTCCCAAATCCCACCAAAACTCGCAAGTGCCATTGGGGCATCCATTAGAGAATCCTAATCACTGAGTTTACCCAAATCAGTCCTGAGCCGGCATTGCCCCGTTGGAAACCCCTGGAGGCTCATTAGCCAAAACTAAATATCATCAGTAAGGAAAATAAGAGTCCCAAACCTAGGAGATCCTGGGGCTGCTTTCAGTAGATCTCTGTTTACTTGAATGTGGTTCTCTGGGTCAACAGAGGAAGAGAGGGCATGTGGAGGAAGATAGGCCCCATCTCATCATAGGTCATGGACTCTGGAAGCTAAAAGTGTTTTTGGAGACAGTACTGTCCACCCCTCACGTTACAGACGGGGAAGCAAAAGCCCAAAACAGTTTGGTGGCCAAGTGGAGTAAGAGCAGCAGTGCGTGTCTCCTGTGCTCTCATCCGCACCTCACGCCCCCCACAACTTCTGTACGAGATTATACCAAACACATGACTTAAAGAATCAGAAATGTAGGACCCAAATGACCCCTCTGTCCATAGCACGACTACATTATGGTGTGAGACAGGTGAGCGTGTGCTGATTCCTTTTCTCCTTTCAGCCTCTGAGAAAGACTCTGATAGGAATACTGTTCTTCCTGGCCATTTACCTAAAATGACAGGTGAACTAGATGCGTTTTTACAGGAGAGATGCAGAAAAGCGGAAGTGGTCCTAAGTTGAAGTCCGTTTGCATCTACAGCAAGGGCAGTGATGAGTAACAGACTCACTGGGAGCGTTTGAAATTACAGAGGCCCGGGCCCCGGGCAAATTAAGTAAGAATCTCTCAGGGGCATCGGTATTTTTAAAGCTCTCCAAGTGATCCCAGTGTTCAGCCAACTTTGGAAACCACTGTTGGAGAATGGTCACCATCAGCCCCCGGAGTAAGGGGGTGGTGATTCACCTTTTTCCTTCTCACTTGGATGCGTGGGAGCACTCCCACCTGCTGATTACCGTCCCACAAGTGCAGGTGCCTTGCTAGCAGCACGGGCCTCATCTAGAATGTGTTACGTACGCTGACTCTGGGGCCTCGCCCTGGACCTGCATGTGCGCTGGATCCCGGGTGCTGTGCGTGCATAGCGAAGCTCGATGCGTAGGCAGCGGTAGGACCAGGCCTCACCAGGACTGTTACCCTGGGGCTCTGTCACAGTTCACTTTCAGACAGCTCTGACTGCATGTGCGTACTCACCTCCTGCAGCAGAGCGGATACGTTTCCACATCTCTGTGCTTAAGAGGGAGGAGCTCCTCTGTGGCTGGAGATCACACCACCTTCGCTCATTTCCTTGCAGACGTTCCGAAAGGGGTCTGGGTGACCTGACCATGGGGGACAGGCCGGGAAGGAGGTAAAGAGGTCACTGACGTATGAGGAGGTCTTTGGTTGTCTCGCAACTTCTTTCTATATGGGCAACTGTGTCTTTTCCATTCCAACTCTCAAAGACCTGTCGGAAAATCTTGCATGAGTGAGACTTACATAGAATTAATGTGTCCGGCCTCTAAGAGGATGAATGGACTTGGCGCTATTTTAAGCGCAGGTTTTCTGGCCAGATTGAGCTCATTCTAAAGCAAGAGGAGCAATTCGCTGCCCCAGAGTTTTAATCTGTTATACTCAGCATCACGGTCCCACCTTGCAGAAACCATAGGCGTGTAGAGCCCTTGCTGTTTCCCCATTCACGGGCCTGCGGTTCCGTACCAGGGGAGCAAAGCCATCACCACGCTGTCTCTCGATAGCCACAGCTTGAGAGACTGCATAGCGACCACGCGCGTGCTAGGATAGAATATCGTGCCTCCTTAGACGAGGTACTTTATAAACCTGTATGTGTGCGTGAATTTGGGAGGCTTAAAAAGAATGTCACCTGTCCTATATAGTGGTTGTGGGATTTCCCTGGAGTGGGTTCTTGGGTTCCATTCCTGCTTCTTGTGGATCTGAAGATGTCCTTCCGCATGTCGGGTTGTTCACAATCCCGGGAAATACAACAGACATCCTGGGCAGTAGTCTCTAAGCACAGAGTCATTTGTTGTCACAGAAAAACTCAAACCGACGTGGCCAGCGTTTTTCTAAGTCCCACTGTTGCTTTGTCAGACTGGCGTCAACGCGTGAGTGGCAGCCAGGTGACCGAATGAGAAGCAGAAGGTGAACAGAGGAGCCAGGTGGGAAAGGAAGCCAAGAGGGGCTGGGCTGAGAGATGAGTGCACCCCAAGGAGAGGACACATTCGGGGTGACATTCCTGCTGAGGGTGTGTTAGACCGGCACGGAGAACAGGATCCAGGAAAGGCACGTGGAAGGGGAGAGTCAAATTATGAGGCCTCCCCGGGAGCTTACACAAGCAAACACCTTGTGTTTTTTTCACTGATCACAACCAAACAGCTGGCTCGCAACCCCTCAGCTGAGTGTGTGCGGCCCCAAGGACAAAAACATCATCAGCATCGTTCTTTTCTGACGTCCCCTCAAATGTCAGGCCACACCCTTGTGCTGGCTGCTGTCAGCTTGCGGTCCAAGCACAGGCCCGGCCAGATTCGCGAGGGGAGCCAGACTCCACCTCTTGATAAGGGAGATACTGAAGTACGAGGGAGGGGTGTACATCAGATGCTGGGTTTCATCCCCGCATTGCTCTCCCCACTGCTGTGTTTCACTCTCTAATGAGAGCTGAAGTAACAGATTGGGGCTGCAGAGGAGCTCCTCCTTCCTAACCAGGCAGTTTTGGAGATTGACAGACTGTGCTTTCCCACCAGTGCTCACTGTGCCTGAGTCCCATGGGCTGAGCCTGTCACCCTTGACCTTGGCAAGAAGCACGAGCCCGTACCCCTCACGGCAGCAGGGTGCAGCGGCCAGGGTCAGCACAGCAGCTCATTAGTGAACGTGAGCTCTAGGCTCTCAACCCAGTCGACTAACCATGAAATCTCCTTTGCGTGAAAGGGGGAGGAGTGAGCAAGGGTGAGGACGTTTTGGTCTTTGTGGCAATCTGGTAATGCCTCCTCCAGGTGCTTTGATGATGTTGGCCAGGCAGAAGTGTTTGTGCCAGTTTGTAAGGACGCACCCATGTTCTATTCCTATGTAACTCGCCTCACAGTGGTAGGCACTCGTATTCAGGGACAGGAAAAGGAAAATAGAAAAGCACTTTGCATACAAGTCACGGACCTCTTGTGAGGCAGGTCCCTTCGGAGGCAACTGTACACAGTGCCTGGGTCCCAAAATAGCATCCCATGGACCATGACCTTCAGTATCTTTGACAGCATTTGGTTGGACAGATGTTGTAGTTGGAGTTCTTCGGGTGTGTTCATAAGCATTTTATCTTGACTCTCTTCTCTAAACATGATATGCCCTTCAAGCCTTATGGTAATGCCAATATTAAATATTTCCCCTGGTAGCTCTAAGAGGCCTTAGTGGGAAAACAAAAAGTTAGCTTTGACTTTACAAAATTCTAAACAATGAAAGAATAAATACACCGGCTGGCTAGGCATGGTTATCGATTGACCAAAGGGAAAGTTGGATCTGGCTTAACGCTTGAAACACTGAGGAAGCTGGGTTGGAGCGGAGCCGAGTGCCAGAGAGAACTGTACAGACATCTCAAGCCAGAGAGAAGTGTACAGACATCTCAAGCCATAAGGCTTCCAGGTGCCTCCATTACATGGCAGAGAGAAGTCACTGGCAACCTACTTTCTCCCAATAAAAAGGATTGTGCTGTTTCTCGCAAGGATAGCAAGCAGAGCACTGCCCCGGGGCTCTGTTTTCACCCCTTCGTTCTCACTCTGCACGAGTTCTGATTTCCATCATTCATTGTCTACTTCTGGTGCCCTGCTGACTCCCAAATCTTGATCTTGAAATCAGACTTCTCTGATTCTAGCTGTTACTGGAAAGTTCCATGCAGTTGGTCCATAGGCACTTGTAATACTAAAGCCATCTTCCCACGAGCACCCAGGCCCCCTTCACATAGTACCTGTCTGAGTGGATGGGGATGTCCCCTGAGACAAAAAGCCGGAAGTCATCCTCAACTCCTCCTCTTCCCAAACCACCCCATCTCAGTACCCTGTTTCTGATGAGCGAGGAAATCCTGTGTTCTCCCTTGGCAGCGTCTCTGGAATTCTGCCCTCTCTATCGGTTGAAACTAGTCGTCACCAGCACGAGTGAAAGCACAGAAGGGATTAAGAGATTCTCGTAGTTCTCCCTGTAATGACTACATTCATTCATCTTCCAGCTGCATCCCTGAGTGGGAGAGGATGGAATGGACTTAGGACACTGGGGTTGCATGTAACCCCCTGCACGCTGCAGGACTGTGTGAATGTGGTTATGTTGTGTCTTACGGCAGAAAAAGTGGACACACCTGGTGGTCTTAAGGGCGAGATCCGACCCCCACGCTGTGTCCCTTACTTTTTCTCCAGCTTCTATGACGCTCTTGTTCACGCACTGCATTCCAGCCATAGGATCCCTCACAAGTGCTGTTTCACTTCTACGAAGGTGGACTCGAATATTCCTTCACCGTAATCCACTGTAGCAGATGCTGAGATTGATCCTGTCCCCACTGAATGTTATTGCCCCCGATTATTCAACTATCCATCTCTCCTGCGGTAAGCTCCAGATGCCTCAAGGAGAGAGAACATTCTCAAAGCCCAGCCTCATACCGGAGATGCTACTCAACAAATGTGTGTTGAATACATGAACCCTCAGGAGTAGCTTTAATTCATCGACACTCTCTCAGTATAAAAAAATCTCAAGAGTTCTTTACCAACTGGTGGGGTACAAGAGGGAGGTGGGAGAGCGGTCTCAATACTTGGACTCTCCACTGCCATCCTTTTGGTCAGGTTAGACCCCTACTCTACAAACTTCAAGCACAAGGTGAGGCACGAACATGTGTGGTCACAATCCATTTTTTACTCTGGTTGTAAAACCTAAATGACTTAGGAAAATAAGAGCTTATCATCCTGGGTTTCTCTACAGCTTAATATATAATCTGATTGAGTCCTCACAGTCACATGGAGGTTTCCGTTATGATCCTTGCTTCAAATAGGAGTTTACCAAGGTATAAGGAGGTCAAGTGGCTTGGCCATAGGTCCTTGGAGTTGGCCAAGTTGAGCCAAGACTCAAACCCAGAGCCTGTGATCGTAACTGTGATGTTCTCTCCATTACAGAACATTTAATAAAGCAGCCCCAAATTTCCCAAGACCTCATTCAGAGGGGAACCCATCAAAATAGATGAACCACTGCAGATCAAGTGCTGTCAACAAGGCTTCTTGCCTTACTTCCTTGATATCAGATGTCTCCCTTATTCTTAATGGATCCCCTTCCTGAGTTTTCCTCTGCCATTTGAATTTTCGTTACCGTGCTGGATACTTGAAGGCCTAAACCAGAATCTGATCTTTAGAAGACTGAGCCTCAGGGTAAGGGTATTTATAGAACAATTGAACCATCATAATTTCCCCCAGCGCTGCCAACAAGTAATTTCCAAAGTTGGTAAACGATCTCACACATGAGAGTAGAAGGTAGAAATCAAAATGAGACAGTAAAATTAAACTCGAACTCATAAAGAATTAGCAGCACTGGAGGAGAGATCTTCATTTGGCAGAATACCAGCCAAAGTTTAGGACTACTGTGGAGGATGAGATGAATGAATAGAGTTGCTAAAAACAATATCAGATGTCTTGCTCAGATGTTTAATGGATTTGCATTTTAAACATGGCTGATATGAAATAGCCCTTAAGGCATTTTTTTTTTCAAACTTGCCATCTATTTTTAGTAGGGAATAATTTTTTTAAAAAACCAGCCTCATTTGTTTAAAAAAAAAAGATACTTAATAATTTTTGCCTAAATGTGATTAAGTGAGGAAAATTACACTAGTTATATGCTTCCATTCGCTTAGTATAAATCCCAAAGGCCATGGAGGTAGCTAAATAAACAAATGGCGAAAGGCCACTGAGTGGGGTATGGTATTTATTTGTCTGATGTAAATGGAGTTGTCATTCCTAAGCCAATCAAACCATGCATTTTTTATGAGAGGTTGCAACTTGCAGAGATGTAAATGTTAGACACTAATTAATAAACGTGGCTGGCAGAGCAACTCAAACAACTCAGGACTCTGACGCTAAGCTAGGGAGGGATCAGTAGAATACGAAATTCAGTGGGGCTTTTCCGTGGATTTGATGAGACGCCAGTACCCTGTCAGAAGGTTCGAGAGAAGATACAGCTGGCTTAAGTTTTCCAAGTTAGTTTCGAACCAGAGGTTTTAAAGATTTGCTTGATAGAAGGGTATTCTTGTGGTGGCTTTACTTCGCCTTGAAGTTGAAAGGGAACCTGAGATTACGGGATAAAGCGTCGCTAATCTTAACAGTGTTGAAGCCGCAGAGAGTGGGCGAAGGGAGCCCCGCGCTGTGCACAGAACACCCATAGACTCCACGGTTGGTATGGGGAGTAGTTTTGCTTTGTGTCATCAAGTTCACATTTAATTGAGCTCATACAGCTTGTAAATACGCGGATGAATTACTGGAAAGCTCTCCAAACCTTACAAAGGAAAGAGGCTACATGAATTGAGCGTTGGGGGCTTTTCAGGAGTCTGCTGAAAAGAACATAATGCGGTTTCATTGCCATGCAATGTACAAGGTTGCAGCCTATGAAGCTGTCACTGTTGCACTATTTATAGTCCACAAAATGGCAATTGCACACAATTCAACCTAATTACATATAGGTGTTCGTAGGTGACAAATACATAGCGGTTATGTTGGCAGAGGAAATACGGTCTCTCTATGCCTGAGGAGGGTCGCCGTGCCTTTCTGTGGATAAGCATATGGATGAAGTCCCAGTGAGAGGGAGTTGTCCATTTTGACCAGAGTTGAAGAGAAATGTTGAGCAATCTTGAGAAATAAGCCTGAAAAGGTAATGTGGGGTCAAAGCATGGAGTTGCTTGAAAGGCCAAGGAGCTGGAATTTAATTTGGCAGATCATGGGAAGTTTTTGGGCAAGAGACAGAAATTACTAGACCAGAGTTTTAGGCAGATTAAAAAGGCAGTGGTGTATGAGCTACTTGGAAGGCAAGGACCAGAAGTGAAGAGGGGATCATTTCATGAGTCTGAGGGAGCAGGAACCAAGAGCTAACAAGGTGGCAGCAGTGGAAATAGCAAGGAGTAAAGAAGAAAAACAATTGAGGGGAAATTAGATCTACACGGAGAATTCCTCTGGGAAGAAGACTCAGCAAAAATAGGGCCAAGCCAGAGCGGCAGTCAGGTGAGGGGCTAGGGAGGCAGACCCAGCAGCTAGCTGTCTCATCCAGCATGCAGGCTTCCAGTGGGTGACCGAAACTCAAGTGCAGGCCAACAGGTTGCGCCGTCCAAAGGGTATTTCCTGCGGGGATGCAGCAGGGGTGTGGCTGAAAGCAGCTGAGCGAGGGGATTCTGGGAAGCGGTACCAGGGATTGCCAGTAACTGGGTCGAGCCCCGGGGAGCAAGCGAGCTCCCAGCTTGGCCAGGACCCCGGGCTGGATTCGCAGGGAGAGAACAGGCACAGAAGGGCCAGGTCTACAACAGGCATCCCCACACAGGGTGAGGGCCAGCGAGGGAGGTGCAGTGATCTGCTCACCAGAGCGCAGGGCTCAGCTCATCCCTGTTCACACGGTGGGGAGAACAACGTAGTGGTGAATGGCCTGAGAATGTCTGGTATTGGGGAAAGGAGCCATCGTGAGCCTGGCAGGCTGGGTTCTCCTTTATCCCAAGGCTGTGTGAGAGCTGAGTCCAAAGATGGCCATTACCGGCAGAGGCTAATGTCAAAAGGACAATTTATTTTTAAACCAGACTCATTTGTCTTAAAGTATGAGACTATGCTAAGTTTGTGGCGTGCAGAGTCCATAGTATTGGAAATATAAATGAACTACCCAGGTCATTAAACCACTCCTTAATGGCCAGGCCAGGCGTTATTATTTCAGTGTGTATTTTGCATGGCTCAATTAGGCAGCATGTCTAATTTAGCATCTGGGTAACATCTGGAAGAATGACTCTTAGAGCACCCATCATTGGTTTGGGAAGACAATTCCACAATCAAAAAGAAATCATGATTAGAAAGGATATCTGTATATTTCCCATTTAGTAATAAGGGCAAATTATTACCTTTCTCTTAATTTTGGCTCATTAATCAGTAGTGATTGTGATCTCCCAGCTGTCACATGAAATCCTCGCATGGTCTTCTGCGGTACTTGGGGTGGTCCCAGCAGCACTGTAATCCTGCAAGCCTTTCCTTACAGTGAGTCTGCCCGTTTGTCTTCATCTCCAGAACTGTTTTATGCCCTCCAGTTTTTTTGTCATTAAAACATATAGATCTCAAGATTCTAGACAAAGCAAGGTGCAGTCTTACTGTTTTAACTAGTTACCCTTTGCTTTTTGCCAGATTTATTTGGGAGCTCAACTGCTTGTATGAATTGCCTCTTAAATCCCAAAGATGCAGTGACCAAGAGGGGAGGCCTGCATGGTCATCAGAGAAGGGGCTTTCTGTTCACCATAATGTTGCCAAACACAGTAGCAGTGCCCTTCTACAGAAATAGCAGCTAGTGAGGTACCAGATTTGACTGGCGGGTTACAGGGAGACCTAGATTAACCTTTCTAAGTAACACGCTATAATAGTTCCGAGAAAAATCAAACTAAGAGCAGAGTAACAGTCTCCTTGAACAGCCAGACTCCTGAAAGCCATACACTCCCACTCTGTTGTAACATTTCTGTTTCATTCACATCCCGTGCCTCCTCGAGCCTATTCATTTTTCTTGTAATATTAAGAGTAAATAAGCAAAATGGAAGCTTGTGTTACTCATTAATTTGAAAACACAGAATCTAATCACCGCTAATGAGTCCCATACATGCGGGCTACAGCTCCGCTTGCGGGTCTGCGTTGTAGGTACACAAGGTAACACAGGCCGAGTGACTAGGACACCGAGTTACAGATGGGGTGGTGGAATGTTACTTGACAATTAGAGTAATCCGTCAGAAACGATGACTTAATCACCATAACAGACTCCAAATTCCTTCATAGAATTCCACCCGGAGTCATCTAATTTTCCCGCCATATTTTATTTTACTTATTGTATTTCAAAAAAAATTTTTTTCCCCAGGACTGAATGGTTCTGCTGCTTGTTTTCCCTGCTCTGGTATCACACATGATTGGACTAGAAATGTAAATGGTGTCATTATGGCTAAATAGGCTGCCCCGCAGCCCGATGGGCCAAAAGCAGACCTATTTGCTTTCTGGGTTCTGTAGGTTTTTCTCCTGGATTTGGGAGTTGAATGAAACTAGCTGCATACCTCCCAGGTGAGCAAGAAAAGCCATTCTTTCCAGTATGTTAGCCTGGCTTTTGAAGGGGCCTTTTCTCCCCACCTCAGGGAAACCTTTATGCCCACTAAAATAATCATGGTAGTAGCGACTTTATTCAGCACTGTGCAGTCGGTACTTGGAGCACTTGGCATGTATCAGTCAGTGGCTATCAGGAAGAAACAGTTCTTCCCACTCTGAGCTTATTCCCGTGGTTGGGATTTGCCATGGGAAGGGAGAAGGTGACTTTTGTTTCTTTATTGTCATCTTGCTCAAAGCCACTTTCTCCCTTGGCCTGGATCACTTTGATAAAAACTTAGGTTAGCAAATACTACTTGCAAGTTTTCTACACACCGACTGTGTTAACTCCGTTCATGGCAATGCACAAAAGCAATTTGGAATAGCACTGGGCTTCGAAATAGAGATGAATCCCGTGCACTCTGCTTCCACCAAAAAAATTCCGTCTTCAGAGGGCAGCTGTGCACTCGGTTGTCTCCAGAATTTCCAAAGCCATATTCGAATAGATGGGCATCGTACAGTCCAGTTGGTTAACACAGAGCCAACTGCCAGCGCTCTCTGGTGTGAAGGGTGCTTAGCCAACAGTAAGTGGTCCACACTGACGGATTTTAGAGATCCTAGTGTACTTTGTTGCACTACCATTTGGGAGGAAACCACAAAATGTAGGATCAGTTAATGTCAGGGATTCAGAATTATTCTCCTCTCTGAGAATAAGTGATAGCTAGTCTTGGTCTTCTTCAGTCCACTTCTCATCAGTATAGGTGAGGAACATTTCAGGTAGCTTGGCCCGTGAACCAGCCTCAGAGTCTGATTCCGTTGTGTGTGTGTGTGTTTAGAAGGGCCTGATGAAGGAATTGTGGAAGAACCATCGCTGAACCTCTGGAGTGGGACGGTACGGCTCCTTCACGGACAGATGGGTCCTTGGCTGGGGCAGGACTTTCCCGACATGGCTGTAAAGCTATGGGTTTTTTCTTTCCATCATTACAGCCGTTTGAGTTTTCCTTCCTACCTTTTTCACGGAGGAAACACAGTAATTCCTGTTCTGGGGCTAACTTACAATGTTTCTTATGTGCGTGTGAAATACATATGCTCGTATACACCTATATGTATACACATGTACACTGCACACGCCCGTATGTGATTCTAAGAAGGAAGAAACTTCGACAATCTTTACGTTTAGTGTGGAAGAGGGAAATTACGGCAATTTTACTGGTTCTTAGAAACCCCAGGTTCACTTGCAGCACAACTGTGTGGATGTACGCAAAGGGCAGTCTGCAGGAGCGTCGGGGACGTCAGCTGCAGCCTGGGACAGGCCTGAGTCAATCCCTGCTCCACCACTGACTTGCTCTCTGGCGTGGCCAGGTTGCGTCCCTCCCTCTCTCACTCCCCAACCCTCCGTGGCTCCCCATTTATACCTGTCTCAGGGTCGTTGGAACAGTTAAGACACATAAAGAGCCTACAACAATGAAAAGGAAGGATTTTCTCTGTTTTTCACATGCACCAAAAAAAATTGCAAAAATTGGGGGCGCCTGGGTGGCTCAGTTGGTTAAAAGTCTTCCTTCGGCTCAGGTCATGATCCCAGGGGCCTGGGATCGAGCACCACATCAGGGTCCCCGCTCAGTGGGGAGTCTGCTGCTCCCTCTCCCTCTGCCTCCCCCCCACCCCCCCCCCCGTTTGTGCTCTCTCTCTCGCTCTGAAAATAAATAAAATCTTTAAAAGGAAATCTCACAAGAATGGCCTGAATTCCCCGCTTCACTTACCAGGTGTAGCTACGGGCCGCTTGTGGCTGAGGCAGCTCACAATCTGGGTCTCCGATTTCTTGCAGAGGCGCCGTGCTGTTAAAGGTACCTTTGCAAGTTGACTGTGCTCAAGTTCGTAGTAAGGCTGAGTCACGTTCCAGAAGCCACCTTTGTCTCTCTCCGCCGTCCCTGACGCGCAGCCTGGTGCAGCCGTGACCGAAAATGCCGCAGTGAACCTACCTGGAGAGCCGGGCCAGCCGCCGTGGCTCCGGGGTGCCTTACCCTAGCGGAAGGCCCCTGACAGGACAGGCTTTCATCTGCGGGCTCGGCACGCCTCCAGTGGGAGGCAAATCTTTTGAAACTTCTTTCTGCCGCTTATACAACCTTTTTTGAGAAAACTGCAGACAGTACAGGCGCTTTGGGTATCCTCGGTGTCCTGCACAGAGGCGGGAGGCGGCCTGCGGGAGCTGGATTTGCACCAGCACGGAGGGGAAGAAACGTCCCCGTTTGTCTTGAAGGCCTGGAGTCCTGTCATTTTCTCACGGGGTGCGTGGCTCTTGTGTGAAGTCACGTCTTTCCCGCCCCCCCTTCCTCCCTTTAAATATTTTATGGGCAGTGAGCTTATAACATGTACCATCACGGCTGTTCCCTCAGGGGTCAAGACAGGTTTAATAATGAGATGCAGAAGAGTGACTCTGTAAAACCCACTTCAGGTTAAAAAATGGCATGTTTTATTGAATCTCGTGTTAAAGGTGGTTAACTCATCAATCGGTGATGGCTGGGGTTAAACAAGTTTCAACACGAGTTCTCCTCGGTGCGAGAAACCAGCCGTGTCTCCTTCCCCCAGGCCGTCCAGCTCCCAGACTCGGCCGGTGTTAACACTGGCTGTCGAAACTCGGAAGCCCCCCCCTGCATTCATCACAGGACCAGGGCAGAGAGGTTGGGAGGAATCACGCCAGACTTCAGATATAATGGGGACTCGAGAGAGCGCGGCTCGTGAATGCTGGTGCTCCATGGCCCAGCCCGTCTCTGTCCCTGTGACATGACAGGACCCGTGATGCGGGCCGTGACAGTTGTTGCCAGGGTTCTGCACAGCTCCCTGTACGTGCGGTGACCGCCGCGGACTCGGCCTGATGGCTTTGCTCCAACGTTACGTCCTCCTGTTCGTTTTCACGAGCCGCAGCTGGGCACTTCTGTGACAAACCAAAGGTCAACACAGGAGCGAGGAGCGTCTGGTCCTATCAAGAGATCTGCCGTTCTGAAGACCAGGGGTTGGAAAGCCCAGTCTGGGGCCCTGCGTGTTTATGGGGGGACAAGGGGAGGGAGAGCCAAGTGCTGCTCACTCGTTAGGAGCTGGGAGAAAGGGGGAGGCTGTATACTGGAAGGCTGGCATGCCCCAACGCCGACCGACAGCTTCCCACGAGGGTGCCTGTGTCAGGGGAGGGCAGCCTGCGTGTCATTGATGCCATGCTCAGATCTGGTGCAAGGTTCAGCCCTTAACCTCAAGAACCCCCAACTCACTGGAAGCCTGATCAGGTCCCCAGGAAATGGACCTCAGTGAACTGTAGTAACTGTCCGCTTCTCTGGGAGTTTCCACCTTCTGTACCTGGGACGGAACACTTACTACGCAGACGTAACCGAAATTAAACAACTGCTTTCTAAGGAACAGGCTTGGCTCCAGTCGTCCCCCACCCCCCCACCAGGACGGAAGGAGCTCTTAAAATTTCCCCTTTTGTTAGAGTTCATCTGTATTTAAACAAACAGGGCTAGAGACCAAGAAGTTGATCAGTACCTTAATGTGTAACTTGAGGCAAAATGTTGTTCTACAATAAAATGAAAAATTCATGTGCAAAGAAATCTTCAAGGAAATCGATTTAGAAGGCTTTCTTCATAGAAATGCAACCTTGATGAAATACGTTAAGTCAAATTTACTGCCATGAACAGGATCCGTTTCCAAAACGATTGACCTTGGCATTTCCCCAGGACAAGCACTCTGCCAACAGGGAGTCCTGTTGTCTTGCTTTGCTCCAAGGACGGCTGACTTGAACACGAGTAATAGACTCGCTACTCCTGTGTCATCATGCCTCGGGAAACCCGCCCTGTGCAGGTCACAGGCTGGTGTGTGTAAAATTCCTAGACTCCTCCAACCGCATGGACGGATCATGAGCGTACAGACCCATGGAGATTTTTTGGGACACCGCCCGCCCACGCCGTGTGCCCACAGAGATGCAGATTCAACTTCATTAGTGTGTGTCTCTTAGGAGACTCCTTGCAAAACTTCTCGAAGATTGTCCTCCCCCAGGGAATCACCCTCAGCCCTGAGTCTGAGATTGCCTTAGGGCTGGTGAGGTATCAGGGGATGGCAAGCATGACTGCCAAATTCCCTGGCCCTTCTCTGGCCTGCTGCCATCAGCTGGGACCTCCAGGTGCAGAACACGGGCTCTGGGCCCCATCCCATCCCCCTCAGGTGACGGGGGCAGCCAGTTTCCCCCATCACAACAGGCATATAGTCTAGAGAAGCAGCAGTTTGGACACCCCGTGTCTCATCTTTCATTCTTGAGGTTGTGGTGAGGGGGTGAGAGTGGGGTTGCTGGCCACCAGTCCGGTTCCAAGTTTTAATTCAAGCTTGAGTAGACTTGCAGTGTTTTCATCTCACTTGAAATTCTCCACTCCCTGAGCACATCCCTTACTGTTAGCCTTGTACTTTAGGTGTTTTGTATTCGGTGAATGACCTTCTTTCGTGACTTCTGTTGCTTCCTCTCTCAGTCAGAAGGTCGTCTCATCATTTTCTTGTAGCAGAATGGCTGGTTTTCTGTTATTCTGTTCCTTGGAGTGTGTTCTCTACTCTGGAACGTCCTTCCCTCAGGTCCTGGTGAGCGTTAGGATTCCTTCAGGATTGAACCCAAACCCTGCTCTGGCTCAGACACCCTCTCTGGCTTGCTGTCCCTTAGCTGCGTCCGGCATCTCGGGGTCCCCACACCGTGCGTCTCAGCGTGCGCACGCCACGGAAGTGTGCGCACTGCCATGGTATGACAAGCTCCATCAGGACCAGACTCTTCCATCTGTGTATTTGCGGCATCTCACTAACAGGGCATCTGGTAAACGAAGAAAGAAGTGAACGAATGCATACTGCCAGTCCGACTGCGTCAAATCTTTGAAACCATTTCCTGCTGTAGGAAAGGAATCCCTTTGTTACACCTTGAAACTTTCCACTGGAATGCCTGCGCCACTCGACAAATCTCCAAAACTTCTTTGGAATCATGAAATTTTGAGAAAGTGAAACAACATTATGAGAACAACTCCTCCAAACCATTTTTTTTTTGTCTTCCTTGACGTTTACATCCATAGATTTGTAACTCAAATGCACTGTTCGTGATAATGAGCTGTTCTTAATACCGTACTGATTGAACACATCTCTCCAAGAAGGTCACAGTGCTTTACACACACGATCTCAGTAGTCTTCAGAACATACCCGACGGAGGGCGGCCGCACATTCAGAAGTTACCGTGCTCAGACAATCCAGCTTGTGAAGTTGACTTTCTGTCTCTTGGGGCCAGGGCAAGACCAGAGCAAAGTTTAAGATTGCAGTGTCAATGGCCACATTGCATAGCCTTCGGGGTAGTCTCAGGTCAGAAACAGAGCTGAGTCTCTCAGCAGCTGCAGGAAAACCAAAAGTCAAGTCTTAGAGTGATACTGGTCATAAAGCGCATAGATGAAGTGTTCGGGGAGGTCAGAGGAGGGGAGGTGACTTCCGCCTGGTGGGGTATAATGGTGCCTGCAGTGAGTGGGGCCCAACTCACACGTTGGGCATTTAGTAGAGAAGCAGTGTGATCGGGGGGTAATCAACCCTGGGTGAAACGAAGAGAGCTTAGACTTTTGATCCCAACTCTGTCGTTAGTCAGCTTTGTGTGTCCTTAGTGAAGTCACTGTTCCCTTCAGACGTAGAAATGAAGAGCATTGGGTTGAATGCTGCCCGGGCCTTTTATGGCTTTAGAGAAGAATGATTTCTGTTCTTGCAGAAGCTCCCAGAGCTGCTGCCCCAGACCTCCATGCGTGTCGGAGGCCCGTCTGAATGCCCGTAGCACTCTGTCTGGGCCCCTTTTCTGATGTTGGCCACCCTTTCTTCTGTGTGTGCACATCAGCTGCCATGATGGATGGAAAGCTCGCCAAGGGCAGAAGTCCTCTTCATTCGTTTTGTGTCCCGTGCATAGTGTAGATACACTCACCTCCTCTCTCCTTGCCCTAAGCTGTGACTCATCTGAGTCTTTGCGGCACGTTGACCTGTATGTCTTTGCTGTCTGGCGAAGAAAGACGCCACCTCCTCATCCTCTGCCCCGGACTCCACTGAGCTTTTTATATTCCCCTCCCCCATCTTGGCAGTGAGTCTACTTGAGATGGTCGTGTACCTTCCTCCTAGCTCCTGCTGCCGTCCTCCTTCTTACTCCCCAGCTCCGTACAATTTGGTATTCTGGCCTCATGACCCCACAGAAACTGCCTTTGATCAGTTCCCGGAAGAAGAGTGTGTTGTCACATCCAAAAGGATCCTTGGGCATTTTCATCGTAGCAGCTAGCAGTGCATGCTCTGACCACCACCTTGTTCTGAAAAGCTTCCCAGAGGCCCCTATGGGAGTAGTGGTTCCTGCGCCATCCCTCTTCAATTCCTCTGTCTTGACGTTCTCTATGGTTCTCTTGATATTCCTTGGCTCTTGGCTGTTTTCACTCTACGTTCCCTCCCATCCCCATGGCTCCTGCTGCCGCCACCCAGAACCATCACCACAGTCTGAGATGCATACCCCAACTTCTCTCAGCCCCAGTCACTTTGAGTGTGACGTGTCCAGACCTGCACTAACCAGCCTCCCCCCAAAACTACTTTCCCATGTTTCCCTTCTTTGGTCCATGCTCCCGTGATGATTCTCTCTCCACATCATCCCCACAGTCAGCCAGTTGCCTCTGAGGTTTAGACCTTCATCAGTTTCACATGGATGTTTCCATAAGCCTCTTAGCTGTCCTCCCCCACCCCAACACCTCTCTTCTGTAATCTATCCACCACATCATAGCCAGAAAGGACTTTTCTGGAATTCAGATTTGATCTTGTAGCCCTTGCTACTTGAATCTTCTATGTCTGACTTGACTTTGAGGCACGATTTCAGTTCCTTAGTATGCAGGATCGTCTGAGACCCAGGTACCAACTCCCTTTCCATCTCCTTCTTGCGCCCTTCCCCACACACTTACTGGCCTCCTTGCCAGGAGGAAGTATGCTTTTTCTCACCACTGTGCCTTGCACAGGATATTCTCTTGGTTTCAGATGCCATTTCCCCCTCCTCTGCCAGCAAGTCCAACTTGGCCTTTAAGACTCGAATCACATATCCCCTTTGCTAAGAAGCCTTCAGTTTCCTCCCCAGGCGGAATGGAATGCCTGCTCCCTTGAGCTCCTGCACCCCCTTGTTCTGCTGTCTAGCGTAGCACTTCCCATGTTGCTCTAGGGCCTATTGACCTGTCAGTCTCCCCTCATACACACTGAGCACCCGAAGGGCCTGAATTTCTTTACTGGGCCTTGTTCTCCAGTTCCTAGCCTAGAGCCCAAGACACAGTGGGTGCTTCACGCATCTTTGCTGAATGGATGGATAAAGGCATGCTAGAAGGATAGCCACTCAGGGCCTCAGCCATCTTCCCCAAACATTAGCTGTAGGATAGAGCCCACCTTACCCAGCCCAAACCAGGCCTTTCCACATTTTACTTCTGTCTGCTTTTTAGGGATAAATTCCAGTCTTTTCTGAAAAGATTGGTCTACTTACTGACCCCTGAACATTCCATTCTCATTCTAGTCTCTTCTCCACAAATTGAATATGTTAATAGAGTGGGAATCCGAGGAGACCCCACATGTCAAGGCCTATGTTCTATGCATAAGAGCATCTTGCCTTTTAGAATAAACGAAGCAGCCCTGAATTATTTAGCCTCTCGTCCCCTGATAGTACTCCCTCTTTCCCATTCCCCTTGTGTTTTGAAGACCCTGCCAGGCATTAGCTACACATGGCCCTGACTGCCTGATGATAATTTCCCATCATTTAAGTGCCAGAGCCAAATACCATTCCCCTTTCCTTTAAATTAGATAAAACCCAGAGCTGGGGCTTGCAAGTGATGGAAGTCCACTGGGGGAATTAAAGGTTCAGAGAGAATGGGACCCATTATAATAAAAGCATTTGCACGGCCAGTGACTCCATCTACACTGTGGCTCTGAGGTTCCTTGGGGTGTGATGAAATATGAAGCGAGAGGACCTTTGAAAGTGGTTGGAGGAATTTATTTTAATTGGAAATGGCGGTAGCATTCTGCGCGTGGAGTCAACTCTGGATCATGCACAGTGGTGAAACGGGCATTGCGTAAAGACCCACAGAGCACCCAGGGACACCGCGATTCAGGACCTTGGTGCCACTTTGTCTCAGGTTCCTCCCGCTCCTGCACACCTACCGAGAGAACCTGATGAGAAGATCCCGGCCTCCCGACCCCTCCTCCCCTCTCCCCTCCCTCCTCCGTTCCTTTAGTCGCTCTGCATTTCCTATGTCATACTTTGTATTTAAGAAAAATTACATAATAGTGCCTAAATCACTCAACTGCTAAACCTTCAAATTACTCAAAACTGTGAGAGCTAAGAAAAATCCCTGCAGCAGAGAGCATGGCCAAAAGAAAAACAAAGACTGTCTGCATTTAAATGTATAATATACTACAGAATCACAGTTCATTTTTCTCAGCATGTCCTGTGCCCTGTTCACGGCACCCCCTTTATATGCCTCTGCTCATTTCATTCCTGCCTTGCACGTGTTACCTCCATTGCTCAGATAAGGAAACTGAGGCTCGGAGAAGTTAGGACGCTTGACCAAGATCGCATGGTGGCGATGATGAATGGCAGAGCCAGAATTGCCTCGAACATATGGGCACAAACTATACCGAGTGTCAGAACCAGGTTTCAAACTCCGGTCAGACTGCAAAGCCCAGGCCTGTGTCGCAGAGCCCAGTGACTCCAAAGGGTTCTGTTCCGGAACGTTACCGCAGGCTTGCGTTTTCATGGGGTGACTTTGGACAGGGAGAGATCCTGTTGTTATGGACATGTCCTTATAACAGTATGAGGACTCAAGTTTAATAGTGTGGTGTTTCTGAGACTGTTCATACAGTTGTTCAATCTGCCTTTACTCTCTCACTTTTGTATTTTTAGATGCATCATCCCATTCAGATGAAACCTGCAGATAGTGAAAAGTCAAACGGTAGGTGGTGACCAACTGTCTCATGTGATACTGTCTGTTGCTTTCAATGAAGAAGTCAGATGGGGGAGGGAGGAGCCGGCCCCATGTGCTTCTGCTCGGGGAGAAGAGGGGGAGCTGCTCCCGGGAATTTGCCCCGCACTTGGCTCAGCTGGAGAAACGCAGAATTCGCTCTCCTGCCTCGTACACCTCTGATGTAAAGACCTGTGAAGATGTTGCAAGAAATGGTTTTCCGTGTCCCCCTGTCTGGGGCTTGCTCTGGGTGGTGACTTTGTGGCCTTTGCCTCTTCTTGATCCCCTCCCACAGAGCAAGCAACTGAGGACACCTGATGGGGAGGAAGGACCTCAGGGTGTGCAGAGATGAGTAGGATAAGGGTTCGCCCACCAAGAATCCTGCTATCTTTTCTCCTCCTTTGGTGTGTTCCTCTGTGGCACGCTTCCCTAAGTTGTATCCATGCATTTGCATCCGAATTCATTCAGAATTCAGCAGGCTGATGACACAAACGGACGCTCGGTACTAAAATATGCATGGGACGAGGTCTGTGGAATCATTGAGATTTACCTCTCCAAGACTCAGGAGGGCCGATAGCCACGTTTCTCTCTCCTAACTCTTTCTGCTTCCGTTTACACCCGCCTTCTGTCCCCATTTTCTTCTTTGAATTCACTGAAATGTATGTTAAAGGAATCTTCTACCTGCTTAGACCTGGGCGCGTCTCTATCCCCCAAGACTGACATAATCAGCACTGTTTGCTTCCACAGGCAGGTCTGCACCTCATTAATTAGTAATCAGGGCAGAAGCCGTGCACTCGGAGATCTGCATATCTGCAAATGGAAATTATGATTGGGGTCTCAGTCTCTCCGCAAGGTATTTTTTGCTAATTGTAGTGCATCCCATTTTCTGGCTTCTTCACAGACTGGGAAGTTTTAAAGAAAATTCCAAGTCATATCCTGGTGCCACCGGCACCCAGTTGGTCTGTCAGGGAGTAGATTTGGGCGCTCACCCCCCCGTCTTCTCCACCACCACACCCCTATCTGAGTCTGCTCCCTCCTTTCCGTACTACGTAGCACAAACCCAGCATCCAGCGTTACAGGGTCCAAAACCTCGCCCTGCTTTCCTGCAGGACCCCAGTCAGGTGACTTTGCCCCTTTATTCAGCAGTTACCCTGTGATGACTGACTTACTGTTGCTAGGGGCGGCCAGATCTTGACCCCAAGGAACGTACCGACGTTGAGTCTACTGATCCCACGGTCACATATAACAATCGACCTTGGATCTCCTCATTCGTGAACTACTTCCACAGATTAGGTTTTTTTGTTTTTGTTTTTTTTTAGACTCATGTAAGATACAACAGTGCTTTGTAAACGGTAGAGCACAAGTGCTATAAAATGTGGGTTATTGTTACCTCCTGGATTTTTCTCTGGCCTCAGAGGGCTCTGCACTGAGAGTGTCTGGAGGCAGAAGGCCAGGGGCCCAGGCTCACTCCTGAGCCTTTTTGCTCCAGAGCTGTGTATTTGAGGGATGAACCCTGTCTGTGAAGGTCATCTGGGAGCTCCTGGCCCCTAAGAGTTCCCTGTCCTTTGGACTCTTAATTCTCTAGCCTGTGTCAGGACAAGGGCCATGAGGGAGGCTTTGTCTTATTTCTGAACCTTAGGTTACTGTTACAAAAGCAGAATGAATTAGAGAACTCCCCTGGGGTGTTTGACCTGAAATACCCAAGCAGTTGGACCATGAAAGGGTTTCTTCTTTTGCATTTGCTGCTGTGTGGACACAACGCCTGACTTAGAGAATCCGTTGTATAGGCTAGCCGCCTGGAGGTCTCAACTGGTTAGTCACCCTTGCTTCCAGTGTCAGCTCTGCACACCGAGGGTGAGGTTTGCTCTGGGTCTAGAACCGCAGCAACAGAGTAGGACTGCCCTCAGCCAACCGTTGTGCACGATCTCAGAAGCCAAGCAGGGTTAGACACTGTTTTACTAAGGTGGGAAGATGCCTGAAAATGCCGTTGTTCCGGAAGCCATCAGGGTAGCCATAAAAGCTATTTGGAGGAGCCCAGACTTGACCCCTGACCCTGTGCATGTTAGCTGTGTCCTTGGGCGGGTTCTGTAACCTCACCCAGCCCCCATACCTCCGGCTGTGAGAGGGGGCGACGCTGGTCCACGGTCTGAATTCTTTTTGTAACGTCCACCTTACAGGGTGGTTCTAGGGGGACATAAGCTAACATCTACAAAGAACCTAGCACAGTACCTGGCACTTAGTAAATATTCGCTCGGCGGAGTCATCGGTGCCCTCGTGGCTAGGTGAGGCAGCCGTTTTAATGCACTCTGAGCAGCCAAGGCTGCCTTTCACACCCAGGCATAGCTCTGTGCACACGAAGGAAAAACCACCTCCACACACCTCCTCGTTGGGCCAGTTCTTCCTTTGCTTTGTAGATCGACCTTCACTTTCTGAGTTTCCAGGAAAAGAAAAAAGTCAAAAAGTATAAGTGGACTGAAAGCTCCTTTTAAAGCATTCTTCTTCATGGAGGTGCAAAGTCTATGCCTCACCTCACAGAGACTGAACAGGCTTCAGGGTTCTCCTTGGACCTGGCTGAGGAATCAGGAGTGATGTATCATTTTTGAAAGCAGGTGATAAATGGCGCCAGTCCTTTCTGATTTCACATGGCAGTGTTGACAGGTAAGCAGAGTTTCCAATGCTCATAGAGCACAAAGATTTCTTCGGCTCAGATGCTCTCAGTAGCTCCTGGAGTTGTGAGGGAGAGATAACGAGCTCTAATTGCACCTTTATTGAGTTTGCTGACATTTATGGATAACACAAAGGACTCCTCACGGTGAGACAGTTCCCATCTTCATTATCAGTATGTTCGGCTCTCAGAAACTTTGTATTTGCTGAGCAAGAAAGGGCTGCTAATCACTGATTAATTAGTGATGGACAAATGAATTCCAGAAAGCAATCACTCTTTGAAGCCTTCGTCCACCTAGAGATTCTGACAAAGGGAACCGCCGTGGTGAGCCCTGACATGCTAGGCTGCTCTTGGATCTGCCCTGCCCTTCAGTAGTTTCCTGCACGGGCTTTCTAGATCTCCAGGCCTCCTAGAGCCTGCCCTCTTAACTGGCTCTGATTTAAGCTGCAGCCTCTAGCACATTTCTGCAAACTCACAGCATTTTACTTCTGCCCTGGTGCTTCTAACTGTACCAGGTGTTCAACAACAACAAAAAAAAAATCCCACTCTGGATCAGCAAGAAAACACTGGGGTCTTTAGGAAGAACCCACTGAGTAAATACCCAGGTTTCGCAGAATCCAGTTGTCTTACCATTCTTTCACTGCATACAGTTGAGTGACGGGAGGGAAGAGGCTTGAGGACGTGCGGATGCCGGATCGCAGCATGCCCGAGCACAGACACAGTTGCTGTCTTTCATTCTGTATTCCATGGGAGGGCCTCTTTTCCAGCTTTGTTTGCTATGCAGAAAAAGGTACCAGCTGTGCAAGATTGAAAAGTAAATGCAGTTGCCGGATCTGAAGTTTGTCTAGAGTGAGTGATAAGAAAAGAATAGAGGTTGCCTTTGGTCCTGTGCTTGGGGTCTCAGCGACCAGCCGGTGTTCACTCTTAGGTCGTGCTCCTGGTTGAGAGGGTTGGGGTTTTTTATTGTTTTGTTTTGTTTTACTCTGTAGACAGAGCATAAATTCATCCTGCTTTAACCCTCCAACCTCACGACTTGGCGGGGTTGCTTACAGCCTCACATCCAGAAATGCCAAGTAAGCCCTTTCTCTCTTCTCAAGGCCTCCAAAACCCCTGGTGTCCGTGCATCGAGGTCAGAGCTCGCAGGGTCAAGATGACGGAACGTGCTCAGGGAGGTTGCAGGCCTGCGAGGCTCCAGTAAAGCCGGGATTCACGGGCATCCCCATCCGGTCACTTTCACATGCACTGGAAGAGGAAGAAATAATTTTGAAATTCAAAGTGGAGAGACTCACGGATTTGGAAGCCGTAATTAAATGCCATATGTTAGCACTAACACATTGAAAAGTTGTTAATTAATTCAGGCCGCCCTGAATCCAGGTGTGACTTTGACAGATTGTACGCCAGGGTGTTCGCACAGACTTACAATTAGGGATTTTTCAAAAATGAAGTTTCTATTCCCCTAACTTAAAAAGTCCCCACTTAAAACTTAAAATATTAACCCTTTCTCCTACCACAGGAGGAGAACTTGAAATGGTCGCTGGTTAGCGGACCAGATAGCTTCCAGTCCCGTTGAAATGAGTGATGGCCGTCCCCCCACCTGCACAGCACTTTGTGTAAAAAGTATTACCCATCACTCATTCATCAGTTATCCTGAAAGAAAGTAGACTTTTTCCTTGCAGGGCAGGGACTTCTTCTTTCCTTTTTTTTTTTTTTTTTTTTTTTTTAATTCCCATGAAGCACTTCACAGAGTACTATAAACTCAGTAGGTTTGTTTAAGCAATCTGCCTTCCCGTGGATTGAAAACCTAAGTGAGCTGTCTGCCTGTGGACACAGAGGACAACCCCCCCCCCAAGAAATGCATCAAAAATTGATGAAAAGTTCAGTGAATGCAGGATAATTATGTTTATTTAAAATGCTGACAAAGCTGTTTAGGGATCCTCAGACTGGGAATCCCAGGAATACGTTTTACAAATATATTTTTACTGGGAACACTCGAGGGGGAAGAAGGCGGGGAGTGAGTAGTTCTCCCCATTTGCCCTCAAAGCACGCACGGCCCCAGCTGTCAGGACCACAGAGGGACTAGGGCCAGCGAAGCATTGCCGACATCCAGCTTCCCTGACGGGGCGCACGCATGGGAGGACATCGGCATTGCGGAGAGCGTCTGGATGGTGTCGGTTTCCGTTATATTTCCTTAGCTGCTACTTAGTACTGAAAAAGAGCGCTCTCTTCCATCCCCCTGCCCGGGTTTAGCCGGCAGGATGCCTCAGAAGAAGCTAGGCTTTGTTGACAGGTGGGTTCCAGTTCTTACTGTGCATCTTAGGAAAAAGTCCTTCTTTAGCTTTTTCAGGAGCTGCACATTTAGCTCACGCCAGCATCACCCTGCAGCTCCAGACCTGCAGTGTTTCAGCTCCGTGCCATCAGGATGGGTCTCCCAGTGAAACCAAGGACTCACTGGGAATTTTTTTTTAAAGATTTATTTATTTATTTATTTGACAGAGATAGCCAGCAAGAGAGGGAACACAAGCAGGGGGAGTGGGAGAGGAAGAAGCAGGCTTCCAGCGGAGGAGCCCGATGTGGGATTCGATCCCAGAACGCCAGGATCACGCCCTGAGCCGAAGGCAGACGCCTAACGACTGCGCTACCCAGGCGCCCCTCACTGGGAATTTATCATGTGCTTTTTGTTTGAAAGAACTAAAACGGGATCCTTTAGAAGAAGAAGAAATTCAATAGGATTTTTTTTTTTTAACTCTCAAGAAGAGATGAGCCACAGCTTCCTTGGGTAGCGGTCCTAGAGACAGTGAAGCTTGGAGGGTGAGGTTACCACTGCAGCTAGAAGTTTGTGGCTCCTGGCTCTGCTATGCTTCAGTCCGTCCCTTCCCATCGGGGGATGCCGTGTTTCCTCCGGGCCACCGTGGTGTCCTGGCGGTCCCAGTGTTGGTGAGCGCAGATGCTTGCCCTCCTCCCACCACTTCCCCATACATCAGCGGTAGCTCACCTACTCTTATGGGTGAGAAGAGAGCTTAAATGTAAGATTGTTCATCTGCAGGAGGGGAGTCGGGTCCTCACCGGCTTCCCCCTACGACTCAGAGCCAGTGACGCCATTGCCCTTTGATGAGGCTCAACACGGGACAGGGTGTTCCTTTTCTATACCTTGAGCCCCTCTCTACAGAAGCAGCAGGAAATGATGCCTATTGTGCTGAAGCCTGGCTGCTTTCCTCTGTCCACCCCACAATCTCTCCCCGTGCTCCTTAAAGGCCAGCTGAAATGCCACATCCTCCGTCCATCAAGTCTTTCTCGAGCTCTTGGCTCATGGTCGGTAGCTCATGGTACTATGGCATCGTGGTTTCCACTGTGTTCCTCAGAGCCCTGGCTTTTCTGCCCTGTCTCAGGAGCTGCCTGAGTGCAGAGCACGGCTGGCAGGTGGGATTCTGGGCTTCAGCGTCCCCCCCCCCCCACAGGCTTAAGTCACGCCAAGCATGTAGCAGGATCCCCTTGTCTTTGTTCCTTAAGAAGAACAGCAAGGAAAGAGAAGAGTTTAAACCCATTTTATGGATGACAAGACTGAAGTCCACAGAAGTCAGCTCACTCCCCAGGGTCGCACATGATGGCAGTGCTGGAACCAGACAGGTCTCCTGACCCAGCCCTGCCTTCCCCTGGAGGCCTCCACTCCCTCCTCTGCTCTCATAGGAAACAGCACAGGAGACAGGACTGGAGCCAGGAGTGGGACAAGCAGATGTGGTCCAGGTTAGGCCCCCTCCTAGCTGAATGACCCCAGGCACGTTCCTTCCCTTCCCCACTGGGTAGAGGCGTGTCTTTTAGAGTGAGAAAAAACATCTTTCAGGTCTCTCACTTCCGGTCTGGGCTCTACAGGGCAAGAGCACTTAGCTGCCTCACTCAGGCCTCTCAGAGCTGTGTTGTCCTCTAGAATGTCATCTGTGGCTTTTTAAATTTAAATTAGTTACAATTAAATCACAGTAACAGTTCAGTTTCTCAGTCACACTGGCCACATTTGAGGTGCTCAGAGCCACGCATGGCTTTAGCTACTGCCGTGGACATCACAGGTCGGTTCCCCTCGTGGACAGCACCGCTCCAGAGCAAACCTCCCTGTGTTCCATCCCTGCTTCCCCGACAGATCTCTCCCAGGCCTGGGGGCCTGGGGGCAGCCAGTTCGACTCAGGCACCAAGAGCACCTGGCCCTAGAAAGTCTAAAATACATTCTTGTTGGTAAAATAAAAATGAGACACTGACTATCCAGGGTGAGAATAAGGGAGACAAAGATAAAAGCCAGTTAGAGAGCAATGTGAGAGGATGGTACGGACGCAACACGGAGGTTTGCACCCAGCGGTGGACGGCAGGGCCCTTTCCTTAGCCAGCCTGTTTGAGGCGCTGCTCCGGCCGGCTGCCCTTGCTTTCGATTCTAAGAAATGGACTAAAATGCAACACAGGAAGTAAGCAAGACTCCTCCCTGTGGACGTCTAGAATGGCTTTTTTTCCTTTTTTTCTTTTCTCTCTCTCTCTCTCTTTTTTTTTTCTCTTTCCTAAAAGCTGCAAACACTGTCCTGAAATCAGTGATAATTGAGCCTTTGAGGCTAAATGTAGGCCACTTATCCTGAGCGCAAGCTTGTAGATTTTGAGGAAAATCTCCTAGGTCATCAGAGGTAAACCTTCCCCAGTCTTTCCCTCCTGGCAGTTTCCCAGGTTAGAATTGGCGTGTGGTTGTCGTGACACCCAGAATGCATTTCTGGTCATCAAGAGTCCTGTCTCCGGGTGCATAGAATAGTTATGGTTCCCTCCTTGCTCTTTTCTGTTACGGTTCCACCCGAGCATGGGTCCGTCACAGTGGGGTTCTCCAGTAGCCACAGCCCCATTCTCTCCCTACAGTTGCCTTGCTCTTCATTTGCGGATGCAGACCATGCCTTGTCCTGGTTAGAGCTGCATAGCCATTGTGACAGACAGATGGACAGACAGCAGGTCATTTACTGGCTCTCCAGAGAGAAGAGCGTCTCCCTTATCTCTTCTTATTGTCTGGATTCATGGGGCAAAGCTATTTGAAATTGGGGGAGAAGCTTTTCTCCAATGAGTGCCTCATTGAAAGTTTTGTTTCCTATTGCACTTCCTCTGTTTGTCCTATTTTTCTTTCCCTGACCCTTTTTCTTTCTTGGTCATTCAAGTTAACACCTACAAAAAAAAATTCAAAGGCATATTCCAAAATATCTCTTATGTCACGGTGGCATTTAGCAACTGCATGGGACTTTGCACGGTGGGAGGGGAGGACTTCGTAGCATTTTGTGTCCCCTGAAGGTGTGTCTATGGGTAAGAATGAGCTCACAGGGAAGGGAGTGTCTGGGAGGGGCTGGGTGGGAGAGCAGAGGCAGGGGTGGAGGGGGAGGAGGAACGAGGCCTGGAAATCAGAAAAGCTGGCCTTGGGATGCTGCTTCCTCTCACATGACTGCGGGCCCCTGGCTTGATGTGGTAACGAGCACTGATTACAAGAAAAGGGTTCAAACTGGCCTTTGCTCATTCATTATTTTTATCTCCTAGCTGTTGAAGACCGAAAATTGTTCATAGGAATGGTTTCGAAGAAATGTAATGAGAATGATATCAGGGTGATGTTTTCTCCATTTGGCCAGATAGAAGAATGCCGGATTCTCCGGGGACCCGACGGGCTGAGTCGAGGTGAGTGTGCCGTCTATAAAGTCTCCTCCCTTAAGTGCTAATTGGAACTCTGTGTCACGATCAAGGTAGACGTAGGCACCGCACGCAGCGAGAGGTTACCCTGTAATGTGTCCCGTGTGATCAAGTTATCCACCGTGAACTTTTCACCGTAGCGGCAGTGATCGCCTTGTATTTCTCAGGTCGAGAAGGTCTTGAAGCCAGCATATTAGCTCAGGCTCTCCCGGCCAGCAGGGAAGCCGACAGCCTACCCTGTTATATACCCTTTCTATCTCAAACGGAAGTAGGTTTTGGGGGTGAGGGAGAGAGGTGGAGGAGGAAAGAGAATATGGGTTGTTTTCATCTTGGTCTCTGGCTTCCTGCCTATGCCCAAGGGAAGTGTGAAGGGGATGGGCCTCATGACAGCAATAGAAACCAAGGAAAAACGCCAGTGTTCCCACATAGCGCAGAGCAGGTAGGAACTCAGAGAAACTGGGCCTGTCCTGGGCTATGAGGGTTTTATTTTAAAGATCAAAACTCCTGGAGACCTGAGCGCAGGAAGTCCATTAAGTGGCAGAGAGATGACTCGGTCCAGAAGATTGTAGGCTCCTCTTTGTCACCGTGACAGAAGCAGAGACCGTGGCTTCGAGCACTGACGAAAACCAGTATTTTTGCAAGCAGCTATCCAAGGTAGCTGGAAATAACTGCTCTCTTTCCATGTTTGCCTCTCCTTGGACAGCGCCACAGAGATCCTTCCCTAAAGCACTGAGAAGCGCTGTCACTGAGCCTTCACCCCCCATCAGATTGTGTTTCCCAAGACAGCCCAGGAGGCTGGAGTCAGAGTGTATATAGAAAACACATTTTTCACTTCTTCTAAGAAATCCATATGTTTGCAACACAGAGAGGCGCTCATTCTATTAATGTACTTACTGATGCAGTTTCCATGGGGCTAATTAGAAACTTCTTTTCTTTCCCCGTCTCTGGTTCTGGGACAACACTGCCTTCTCAAACCACATGCTGAAAGGAAAGGTCGAGCCTTAGGTCCCAAAGCACTAATTTTCACCCATCTCCCTCATTTTAACTAAACGCAGCACCATGCAAGGAGGAACATTTGTTCTTTTGACTTCGAGACACAAAACTTCGTGATGTCAGCTGCTAGAATCAAAGGCACAGAGAACAAAAGTTTCCTGCCTACACCCACCTCCAGAGCCCCACATGGAGGTAGTCGAGGGGAACAGTAGAAGGAGGTGGACAGCTTCAGGCTTGTGGGGCCCGTGTTTTCTTCTGAAGGTGGTTTTTAAAAGGAAGGAGGCATGGGAATGACAGCGGGAGTGTTGTGTTCCCTGGTAGTTGCAAAGGTTGTCATCCTGCCTCACCGTGAACACGTGCTGCCCGAGATCGGTATGGGCGTGACCCTAACCCGCAGACCCAGTGCCTGGGGCTGAGCCATAGCTTACCCCACGCTGTCACGGCGGCAGCCACAGCAGCCCCCCAGGCCTGTGACCACACAACCTCAGGGGTACAGGAGGATGCTGGGAGCTCCGTCCCGGCGCCCTCCGTGCCGTACCCGGCACACTCACTCCCCGAGAGCTTCCAGTCACGTGGGATCATAGGACTCTGCTGACAGTCATGCTAGATACCCACCCCGGGGTAGAACCCCGTGGGAAAAGGCAGTGTGGCTAGACGAAGAAGAAGAAAACATGGAGGAAACACATGATCCTGTTTTTGCAGTCCCTGTCCCGCTGCCAGTGTGGCAATCCGAACCACCCTTCTCTCCCCTTCTTATTCTCAGTCACTTCCGTCTTAGCGGTTTCCCATTCGCCAAGGCGTATAGCATGGAGAAAGAACAGAAAGGAAGGCCCTTAAATTAATCAGTGCAATTTATAGCGGCCCAGAGGTCAGTGAGCCCGAGATCCAGTCCCAGAACTTCTGACGTGAACCACCGCCACGGTCAGTTCCTCGTCCTCGTTTCCCCCTTTGTAAATGGCAGCGGTGACCTTAGCTGCCCGCTCGCCTCCCAGGGCATGCGGGAGAGTTCCTGTCTAAGCTTACCCCCTGCCCGGCTCCGGAGAGACCTCGGCTGCTGCTCTCGCTCTGCCGGCCCGGGTCCACCGTGCACTGACCCCGTCTGCCCGGCCGAGACAGGAACGAATAGCCTTGGTGCCCGCGGCGTCTAAAGCTCCTTGAGCCTACGTGAGTTATTCCCGCAGATACGACTTTAAAGCAGCCCCAGCTTTGGCAGGGAAGAGCAGGACGCGGTACTTGACAAGAGAGCTTGGCTAACTGGATCTGCCGCGTGGTTGATGAGCCGGCCCTGGACACCAGGAGCAGCCGAGTTCGGAGACAAGTTACGGGAGCACTCTCATCTGTATTTTAAGTAGATACTGGCTCCGTGTGAAGAGTAGAATACTCCTCCCTGCCTTTTTTTTTTTTTCCTTCTTAACAGAAAAGTAATTTCTGGTGAACTGATGAGAATTCCCTATGGCAAAAAAGAAAATGCTCATTTATAACCATTTGTCCTGAAATATAAAGCCAGACAGTGGTAGGTTTTTCAATTAGTGAGACCCAGGGACTCCTGGGTACAGGGGACGGCTCCTGAATCAGTGTATTTGTTAAAAGAACAATTCTCTCTCGTGCTACATTTTGCTTTCATTAAAGAATTGCAGTTTTCAATCAAGTATTAATAAGTGTCTCCCATTAGCGGCTCTGCAGATAAAGGGTGCTCAGCATTTCTGGTCTCCGTGCCTGTTGCTGGCTCGGCTGTTTAAGACAGACAGACAGACATAAATAAATAAATAAAAATTAAGTGAAAGGAAAGGTTGGCTGCTCTGAAAAGCACCTTCAAAGTACGTTAAACTGAGTATAAACTAGTCAGTAAAAAAAGTTTTTAACTCAGACCATTTGCTCATGAGGGAGAGGTACAGAAAAGTGGTTCACTTTTCTGGCTTCGCTTTTGCCCAGTTCCGCGTCAAGAATGAAGACTAAAGAGGCAGTTGGGGCGTTGGCTCCCCCACAGCTGTCTCCTGTCATGTCTTCTCTGCCACCTCCGTAGCTTCACTTCCTCCCTGCAGGGTACGAAGCCATGGTTTCTCCAGGCTTGTCGGATCAGAGTCCCTCACCGATTCGGAGTAGTGGGCTGCCAGGACCCACAGCTCTGGAGTTTGCATTAGAATCACTGTCTTTAAAATAAAATCATCATCTCCTTATGGGCCAGAAAGACTATTGGTAAAGTCCCATCAGGACTCAACAGCACCCGGATTTGTGCCATGTTCAGGATCAGACCCCACCCCGCCCCCCAGGAATTGTCCCGGCTGTACATGGACAGCACCCAGCATCTACCAAGCACGTTGAAACCAGCGCTGAGCAAGTATCAGGAGTTTGACTCTCTCTAGGCAACATATCCGCATCTAAACGTGCACGTTCCCCTCCGGGGGCAGTAACCCATTCTGCCATCTTTTCTAATTTGGAAAACCTGGTTTGAGATGCTTTCAGGCCCCTTCATAATACTCACATCCTTCTGCAATAGCAGGTCAGCCTCCCAGGCCTGCTGAACGCACCTTCTTCGAGAAAGGAAGCAAGATACCACGAGTCCATCATGGGAAGTCAAATGAGCTGTTTGCTCTCAAAGTCAAAGCTGGCGTCTTCTCAGCCAGTGCATTTATTTGTCAGTGTCCCCTTAGCCTGTTGATTTCCTAAAATACACATGTTCTCACATACCCATAATCCCACAGTCAGAATGGACTGTTTGGGTACAGTCTGCCGGGTTTTCTGCACCATGGCAACGATTGTCTGTAACTCAGAGACAGTGAAAGAGTTCATCTCATTTTTCTTTCCCATAAAGTGTAGTCAGATCTTCACTGCCATGTAAGGTAACTTTCTGCTTGTTTAAGAATATTCCAGCTGTGTTGATGGTGTTCCAACATTCTCCTGCCAAAACCCTTGACAAATGAAATTGGCAATATTTTCAGGGATGTTGGCAAGCATAGCCTGGATTTAGCCATTAAATCCTCATTTGTTTCCGTTATATCTGATCAGAATATTAGGACAGGGCTTTTGACTTTTAAAACATGTACACAGAGCAGACTCGATCACAACCTCTTAGGCGTGCCCACCTAGTAGCTAAACATACGTGGACACTCTTACCAAATACCCCTGGGTTATTACCTGTATTTTGTCACCTCGTTCTGAGTGCGGTCTTGGAACGTCCTCTCAGGGGTGAGATTTTTGCAAACTAGTAAGTCCTGTGCACTCGGCCTTGGGTGGAATAGACCATCTGTCTCTCCAGGCCAGTTCTAAACAAACCAGCCCAGCACTGGGGACGGTGCGTTCGAGTATTTGTTTGGATGCTCTCGTGTTACACTGATAGCATATGTTTCATAAACTCTGCCCCTGCTAAAAAGATACAGCGAGGAAAATTGGCTGCATTAAGAACTTCCTTTGGCCGAATGGGAATTTATAAACAAGTCTACCATAGCCGAAAGCTCCTTCATGCCGCACAAGTTATTTTAAATTATGCTTCCCTCAGTTGAAATACAGCAGGCTACTGCTTCTCTTTCAAAGCAGAGGCAGAAAAGCAAGAGGCCCTGGCACTGTATGTGCTTTTAAAAGTGCGTGCGTGCCTGCCTGCCTGCCTGCCTTCCTTCTTTCTCTCTCTCTCTCTCTCTCTCTCTCTCTCTCTCTCTCTTTTGGTGCAGACGTAGAATTCATCTAGTTCTCAAAATTCTCTTGCAGCTGAGAGAAAAGGTAGAACACCTGAGTGAATATAGCTTTTCAGTTGAGATGACAAGTGTAATAGATGTGTTCCAGAATCTTCTCTGTGACAGGGCCACGTGCTTTCCTTAGATCCTGTCTGTAGGAGGAAATTACTTGGAGAAACCTCTCCCCAGTCAATCATTTATCTGTTTTAGCAGCAAGAAGGCAACCTCACCGAACTGGGAGGAGTGTTCGGTTCCTTTCATTTCTGTGAGCGATCTCTGACATTCTGAAAGTAGGGACAATAAATAATTGTAAGGTAAATTACAGGTCGGCCACAGTTAAGGACGGAATTTTTCTTTATTTTTTTCAGCTATTATGTATTTGGAGAGGCTTTAAGACAATAATATACAGGCTATCTTACCTAACCCAAAAAAAACAAAACACACACAAAAAAAGCTTCATTATCTTGGTACATGTAATCTTTTTTCCCCTTTCTAGTTTCTCCTGCGTTTTAGGCAGTAGTCAGAGAACTGACTCTGAAACAGTGTATCCACTGATCTAGAACAGGGGAGGGCTGACCCTGAGACATTCTAGAACAGTAGAGGGCTGACTCCGCAAGATCAGAGCAGTTATCCCGTCAAGACCCAAGGGACTCCACTGCACCCAGAAGCTCATTTTTACTGGAAGGGGCGAGTTGACCTAAGTTATTTTTGTCCAAAGGGAAGTCAGTTCCTTGGCTTTTAGAAGAAGCTGGCAGCCGGTCTTGGTGAAAGAAGCTTATGTGACCCTATATTAGTGAAAAGCCACAGATTTGAGGCCTAATCGTAAAGCCACCACCATGTTTTCAGTGGCATGGAAATGAAAATTAGAATCTAGCCGTAGGACCAGAGCAGAAATTACAAAGGTTAACAAGCTACCAAGCCATGAAACATTTGGTTCTGAAGTTGCAGTACTTCCTCCAGAATGGCAGAGAGAAGGAAATTTCCAACATGCGCGCTCACTCTACAAACGACAGTAATTTTCCCTCTTAAGTAATTGAACACAGCGCATAGTCCTGAACTTGACAGAGCCCCTGAGGAGACAGGTTCTCTCTTACTGCACCACTGCCAATAGAGTCCAAAGGTTAAAGGAGTCATCAGATTTGTCAGATCATTTTTTCTTTTTTTTGGATGCAGTAAGGGTTGTATAATTAGAAGCATCAGTCGAGCTTTTAATTGCAGGTTTCAGAGAGGAAAGAGCAATGGTTCAAGTTTATAGAGTTGGAATTTTATTGTTCTATTGCTAATACTTCTGAGACCTGCTAATTGCTGTATCTTTCTCACTAAGTTACTTAAAAAGTTCTGCTTGTTCTGAAATTGTGGTAAATGCATAAACTGTGCCTTATTGATTTCTGTCGACATTTTACATGTTGTTTTTTTTTTTTTTTTATGCATTCTTAACCTCCATTTGGAAACTGTCAGTTTGGCACACGTTCCTGGATAATAAGAGCAAATAAAGTGAATGAAACAATCTTCTTGACTATTAAAAGCAGACTTAGGCCAGGCTTCTTGTGATGTCAAGTATATCTCCATTAGATTATTTGCAAAAGCAAATAATTCCATTGTGGTCTCAAGAAACGGAAGACGAAAAATCTTAGTGTTATCTCCTCTGTTAATAATGTCGGTCATAATCACAGTGTTTTTGAAGGGGTATCATTCTGAGACGGATGGTAACTTTGGGGCTCTCGAATTATAGAGCTGAGTCGCAATATGGAAGCCAGTAGACATCCTGTCGTCTGTCTCACACTGTTACACACGTCTTCTAGGTGCCTCAGAGAAGGCTCCAGATCGCTTTCCCTGATGACAAGCTACAGCCAGTGGAGGTGCAGACAGTGTGTTTAAATAGGAAGCTTCCTAGCTGCTATAATGCCAGAGAAGTATATGAAATAGCTCGGCATTCATAGCAAGCTAGACCTAAGGCCAGCTTAACTGGGAGGTCAATGAGAGATGACTCTCCCATGTACTGAGAGTTTTGTTGTATTAAAAATTACAGCATGATGCAAAAAAAAAAAATGCATTGACTTATTTTCATGACTGGATGTTTTTGTGCTTTGGGGATAATGGGCAGGTGTTGCTTTCTCTTATTGCTGTTTGATTAAAAGGTGCTAATACAGTATTGACTTGATAATCTCACCAAGTACACACGCAGAGCAAAAGAAGAAAATAAATTTTATGGCTCACAAATTGATTTACATAAACCAAACAATTTGCTGGGGGATTTTTTTTTTTTTTTTTTTTTGGTTGTAGAACATTCTATTTGGCTTACTGGCCACAGGGGCAATAATCTTGCATTGTGGATGCCAGAATCCCACTTTCACGCATTCACTCTGAGAGGACAACAGGCTTCCGCCTCCCAGTGTTTAGATCTGCTTCATTTGGAAATCTTTTAAGTAGTAATAATAATGTTTTGAAGAAATTGAGTGGAACACTAAATTATTCTCTGATACCTAAGTTCATACTGTGCCGAGCTAGAGAAGCTGAAAATCAATGCACTTTTAAAGTCATTAGAGATCATAAGTGAAATAAGTCTGCGTTGCTTTAGCTAAGCTTTTAGTGTGCTACGGTATTATTATAAAATCAGCCTGAATCTGCATTAATTTCACAGTCTTTTTCTCTAAGAAGCCCAAGGGTGCACGACGAATAAAATGTAAATTTCAGAAGGCAGTGTTTTTATTATTGAGAGGGGCGATGAGCCATGTCGTTGGAGCGGTGACCCACACGGTGGCCGGCACCTGCCACCAGGAGCTGGAGCAGGCAGTGTGGATTCTGGGTATTGTACGGCACGAGAAATAAAGAGCCATGGAAAGTTCAGTGGGTCTCACAGGAGACATTCAGAGAACTGAACGTTGTCTCGTGTATGTTAGACTTTAGGTCAGATCTCTGATGCATATCCGAAACCACAACTTGGAAAAGTCATAAAGGGTTTCTACAACTAAGAAATCCAATGCAGATTTTAAAGTTTTGCCTTAATATGCACTATTGACTATTCCCAGAGTAACAGAGCATGTGTTTTTGTTCGTAATTAATAATTACTAAACAGTTCCTGCAGGATGGGGTCTGTTTCTCTGCATTTGAATCGCACCAATGTATACGGATACGTATATATGTTTTAACTACCCAGAAGAGATAAGACGTATTTATTTGCTGACATTTCGAGCCTCTGGAATTTATTTGTTAATTTGCCCTTGGTGTGAGGATTTTATTATTTGATGCTTAAAAATCAACGCTAGAATTTGAAATCCAAAGCCTGAATGTGTGGATGCGCTAAGTAAAGATGATCAGCCAAGGAGAAAAATGTAAAACAGTAACTTTTTATTTTAGAAAATGCAAACTAGATCTTGCTCATTTCAAACCCCCGTGACGAAAAAAAAAGAAAAAGAAAAGAAAAAAGTGCCCAACTACTTTCCCCTTGTCTCCATTTAAAAAAAAATAAACTAGTCAATAAATAAATCTTTCTGCTTTGGTCAGATTAGCAAGTCAGCACTGTGAGTAAAAAGCAAACTAAGATAAAACCGAGAGAGAAGTTGTTGATTTTTATGTACTACTGAGAACAGTGGCGTCCTGTGGCAGTTCTCGTAGACTGTGTTGGTTTAACAAGCGTCCAACCCTTTTGTCTTGTTGTTTTTTGTCTTTCCTGCTCCCTGTCCCCTTGTTTCCCACAGGCTGTGCGTTTGTCACATTTTCTACAAGGGCAATGGCACAGAATGCAATCAAAGCCATGCATCAGTCTCAGACCATGGAGGTACTGTATCATCTGCCCTTTCTTTGTTTTCTTTGTGCAAATGATGGGGAATGGGAAAGCAGCTCTCTCCGTGCAGTGTTCACATGACAGTCACAGATGGACACTTTGACCATCTCTTCCATTCATTCATATTCATCCTCTCTCTCGCTCTCTCTCGCTCTCACTCTCGCTTTCTCTCTCTCTCACTCTGAATTTTTCCCCTAATGACTTGAAATGCATTTAGTAAAACCTTCCACGTGCTGTACATTATTTTTTGAGCCTTTTACTGCAGTGGCCTCAGGCCCTGTAACGTAGCATCATGATGCAGTTTAAACCAAGACTCATTCTCGACCTCTAAAGGATCCAGTCCGTTCCTGGTCCAGGGTTGGTATGGAGTCAACCTTAACAGCCCTCGCTCCAAATTGCAGCCTGCCCTGTGCCAATCACAGGGTTCTTTTTTTTTCCCCCTTTTTCTTTTTTTCTTTTTTTTTTCCCCCTTAAATATGGGGTCAAGCTCTCTTTAGTCAAACAGAATTGTGTTTTCGCATCAAGCATGTTGGGAGAAAGTTAATACTTCTCCTACATGGTTTAACCAGTGAAAATGTTTATGAGAATCCCTCGAAAAATTAGATACGTCTGTTTACCCAAAAAACGCACGATAAACATAAAGGCTCAAATTTGGTCTCCAAATGAGAGATAGTGGCTTTGGGGGAAGATTGATATGCTGCTGTGGGTGTTTCCCCCACACACCTAGATAGACGGCTCTGTACTTCTCGTCTGTGATTTGGGTCTGGCCTTTCAGAATTTTGCACAAAAGCATTCCAAGAGTAGTACGCTGTTACTTACTCTGTACTGTCTGGTAGAATCATTTGGGAGTGCATGTTCTGTACCCTGTATATCTGTGTGTGGGTGATCTTTTCTGGAGGTGGCCCTGTGGTGTTACCTGAAGTTACGTTTTCATCCTCTGAAAAGCAAAATATTTTCAATTTTATTTAACGTGCAAAAATTTCTTTATGGATCGTTTGCGCTTTTTTTACCTCCGTTTTTTGGGGGGTTTTATTTTTTTTTTTTATTTGTTTGTTTGTTTTTTGCAATGCTGCATCTCCCAAAGCATGCTGGGAGCCAAGTGATCATTTCTCGTCATGTTCTGGGGGCAACTTTTTTTTACAGTGAGGCGGAAGGTGGGTGGACAGGGGGGGCAAGGAGTGTGCATGGCCTTGTCATTAAGTGTTTACTGTACTTTTCTGAGTTTTGATATCAGCATTGCAAAGCCTATTGTCTTTCTCGAGCTTCATTTTGACTTTGATATTCCTAACATATCTTATATAATCACTGTGTTTTCCTTTCAGTGCAATGCATTTTTAAGACACTCACACCCCCCTTACCTGAAGGCAAGCTCAGGTGAAAATCGGCCACGATAGGAGATAATTAGCAGGATTTGAAATACCTAGGGATCCGGTCTTACACGACATGCAGTCACACGTTGATGCTGTGTTTGCCCCCCACTTTCTCTCCAGCTGCTCCATTATTGGGGATCAGTCTGAATCCCAGCTACCTTTCAGTTTGGAGATAAAAATGAAAGTATGGTTAGGGAAAAAAAAAGAGTTTTCACCTGTATTTATTATCTTCCATACATGTGTTTCATTCTTAATCATTTTTATTTCCTGTAATTTAGCGATTTGTACCTTAGATGATTTGTTAACCTAAATTCTTTCAGCTCTAACCCCAGTTCCTCCATCAGGGCCCCCCGAGTAAAGCCGCAGAGGATGCTGGTCTGTGTTCTCCTGTGTTCCTACAGGGGGAGAGAGCTCGGGAACGTAGCGCAGACCTGGGTATGAACCAGAACCAAAGAAGAATAGGCTCAGAATGAAAAGAATCTGCTGTAGAGAATGGGGCATAGTCATTCTTAAGAAATCCTTGATCCTTTGGTATTAACATCTCTATTATTAAGAAAATCAAATTTTGGTGCACTTGTTTTTAAATCCGGACACCCGTGCTCAGACAGAGGGGCCCTCAGACACTCAAATTTCCTGCTGACTTTAAAAAATATGGACATTTAACTGGAAGATGGCATGGTATGCCAGTCACATTGTAGTTGTACAACCGAAGTTTGCTGGATTTTTTTTTTAAACTAATTTTGTTATTTTCAGGACTCTGGCTCACATCTTTAACCAAGATGTATTATCTAAGAGATTTGAATTCAAATGAGTTGAATGTTAAAGTTGCAAAAGAACATGTTCTTAAAAGTAATTAATTTTTATATCGTTCTTTTTTTCCACTTTCCTCCAATCTACACCCATCCCATTTTTTTCCTTTTTATGGTTTAAACACGTTATTTTGGGCCTAGTTTTTTGCTGCTTTATCTTTTTCTTCTTCCTTTTTTTTTTTTTTTTTTTTTTTGGTATCTAAGGAAGAAAAAAAACCAGGAAATGTACTCTTAGGAGGAGATGCTATGATTTGTTATGGAACCAATTTGATGCAACAGTAACAACTCTTTCCATACAAAACCCTCCCGCTGTATAATCTCCCGTTTCAGAGTATTTTGCTCTCTTTAAAGCAACGAAGTGCTGAAATACGGAGCAGAAGAAGAAAAATGAAGTATAGATTTTTTTAAGTGGTGGAAATATTATTTTCATGCGGTTGACTGACATTTAACGTTCTGTCCTGTGGCCGTGGCTGCCAGAGCTGAAGACCCGTACGCTGGAAGTTCACACTGAAAGAGCCACCTCGTTTTTCTCACTTTTTGGGGTCATAACAGATGCGCTAGCCCTCACATATTCACAGCTACATCCCCAGTAACTACCCAAGGTGATAAGAAACAAAACACACGCAGGTTTGTTTTCTAGGAAAAAGAAAAATGACCCGAAGGGAAGGGAAAGAGAGAGAGCTCATTTAAGTAGGAATGTAAAATTTCTGAGAGGAGAGAGAGAGGTCTATTATCATGCTGAGTTTCAATAAAAGTTTTTTTTTTTTTAATCACCTGGGTAGAATGACTTCTTTTTATCTCAGCAAAATTTAACGGCTTTAATGGTGATGAGATGTGTAGGCAAGCCGTAGCAAGGGGGAGAGGGGTAGGGAGGGAGGAGCGCGTGTCTCTGCCGAGTGTTGACCGAGTGGCGAATGTTCCACAGGGGCTCAGGGAGGGAAGTCTTCCTGCTGGAGGCGCAGGCCCTTATTTTCCCCTAATGATTTTATCCATCTCAGACATGAATTCGCCCTCTTCTGTGACCCTTGGCCATGCACTCACTCACTGCCCCTACTCGTTGCCTTTTAAAGGGAATGAACACTGGAAAGCAGCACCTAGAATGGTGAGATCCATTGACAAGCCAAGTAGACGCCTTCTGCCATTTCAGATACAGCTTCTTTCACTAGAATATGCTTCCAAGACTGGTGGTTTGCAGGAGCCCTGGGCACGGTGGGTAGAATAGATGTGTCCGAGAAGGAAGAGAGACCTCTCTGAAAACACGGACAGTTACGTTGGCCCATGCCTGTGTTTTCTGAATCTCCCTTGCTCTCATCCACATTCCTAAAACAAAACCCTTCTCCCTCCGTGTAGTGCTGGGTCAGGAGGACTCCTGCGTTCCAAAGCTCAAAAATGCATCACTGAGAATTGGAAAGAGTGAAAAAATAAATACGTGAATGAGGGACGTTTTCCTTCCCATTGCAACGTCTCTCCTCCTCTGCCCCCTGCTCACGTGTGGAAACAGGCAGACACACAGACAAGTCTGTCTTGCAGACAAGCGAACCATGAAGCTTAATTAAAGAATGTTGATAAGGTCTCTTGTCTCTGAGGAGGTCGTGGAAAGGTTGGAGGAAGACACACGAAGAGAGGAGGAGAGGCAGTTTAATAATCAGAGCAAGAAAGCAAATGGCTTCACCGACCGCCAGATCCCCAGAGAAACCAGTGGCAGTATCTGGAAATTTCTGTTGATGGTACTGGTCAGAGAAGAAGAAGGAATATCAAACCATTTAAAAAAAGAAAACATTCCAGACGGTTCCATGTGCTCCGAGATAGTTGAGAAAGCTAGATCCAGTGCTGAGTGTCATGAGAGGATTCAGCCAGGCGGTAACCCCCCTCTTCACTTTCCGCTGTGTCTGACCACAGGGCTGCTCTTCACCCATCGTAGTGAAGTTCGCGGACACTCAGAAGGACAAAGAGCAAAGGCGCCTCCAGCAGCAGCTGGCCCAGCAGATGCAGCAGCTCAACACTGCCACCTGGGGGAACCTGACAGGTCTGGGCGGACTCACCCCGCAGTACCTAGCGGTAAGTGCCCAGCCGAGGCCAGCGCCCATCCCCACTGTGACTCCTGAAACCGCCCCGCGACACCCCCCCCCCCAAGTTGATGAAAGAATTCCACGGGGGGGCATTTTGAATCTCAGGAAATTATTGAAATCAGGGTTGATGCAGAATATTTTTCCAAGTGAAATTGATTAGCCTAAGGATGTGAGTCGTTTCATTCTGGCCTGATGCGGGCTGAGCCGAGACCCACGAGGCTGAATTTGAACCGCTGTTTCAGAGACCTTATGACATCTTGCATAAGAAGGGGTGCAGCACGCCTGATGGTGGTCTAGCCACACTACGGCAGAGGTGGCCCCAGGGGTTAGCGTATTCCACCCCAGGACAGCCAGCGAAACCCCATTGGCCCTTCCATTCGGTGGTCCTGGCCTTTCCCTGGGGAACCGCACTGACGAAATCAAACGGTTCTTCATCTGTTTGAAACCCAAAAATGAGAACCTGTTTCAGGGCAGATAAACCCCATCTCCTTACGTTACCTTGTTTTAAACTCATTTTCCTGTTATTCCTTGTGCTACCACATCTCCGTCGGTGTCTTTAGTAAAATAAAGCGACCAGGATTTAAGACAATTCCCTGGTAAGATGTAAACAGCACACAGAGCAGTGGCCCCTGGTGTGGACTTTAAAATACCTTCGCGTAGCCTGGGAACGGCCCTCGTGCTAACCATGTCACACGTGAGGCGGACGGCAGCTAACACGGGTCCAGGTTTTTATTTATTTCTCCTTGAACCACTGCTAACCCGTGGTCCCTCTGCCCCGTTCCTCTGCTTTGGCACCTACAGGCTGGACTTCACATTGACTAACATAAATTCGTATCTCGAGTTTGGGCCTGGTATCCTAGCCTCTCTGGGTGTGCACGTGTGTGCATCCGTGTATGTGTGTTCTGTCCTAATTCTGTCATTTGCCATTTTAACTGTCCCGCCTTGGGGCTGCAGGATCCACTAGTCTTACTTTGTAACAGAGCCTGCCTGGTTCTGTGCGACAGGCCTGCCTCCGATCTTGAAAGGTAAGGAGCGCCCACCTGTACAGGTGAGGAAGGAGGCTCCGAGAGGTGGCACGACGTCACCGAGACCGAGCTGCTGGCGGGCAGGCGAGTGGGATGTCAGCCCTCTGCGTGTTCTGTCCTGTGTGCTGGGGCTGTGGTTCGTATTGCTCTCTTTCCCCCACCCCCTCCAGCCCCAGTGCCCAGTGGGGTCTGGCTTAATACCTACTCGATACACGTTAGCTTAACGAAGGAGGCGCCTGCTTCTCCTGTCTTCATCTGAACCATTAATAAAAGCGTTGACTGACTTTACTGTCACCTTATAGCTATTTCGCAGTCATAGCCACAAAGACACCGTGAGCGATTACACCAGAGGTCTTGCTGAAAGAAAAAAAAAAATCTATATTTTCTCTTCCATATCGTTTTCTTGGTCTCTCAGTCTAAAATTTTATGAAACAAGAAATGAGTCTCGCTTAGCAGTCATTTGTCTTCCCCAAACCTGTGCTTTTCAGTGTTCGCAGGCCATCTGTCTATGGATACCAGAATTGGTATCAGAGATTGATGTCAGGCTCACCTTTTCATAATTTCTAAGAATCCAGCTTCCTGCTCCATCGTTTCTAAAAACCAAGACACCTGTGCCTGTCCCCAGTCTTCTGGCACTTCTCCCATGCCCCACAGCGGATGAAGGTCTCTGGCACATGTTTCTTTGACGGCACCGGCAAATTATTTCCATACACTGAGAAAGAATCTCAGCCTCATTTATAAAAACTTATTTTTCTATGATCTTGCCTCTGTTTGCTCCTACTGTGGGCTTTTGTTCTTTCTCAGCCATATTTGTTCTGCCCCTCTCCGTTGGAAGTCCATTTCTTTTGGAAAAGCCCTCGTCCTTCAAGGCATTCCCCACTTGTGGGTTGAGGGGGAGAGTCTTACTCTGGCCCACCAGAGAATGGTTATCAGTGGATAAAATCCTGGGTAATAGTTTGAGGACACCCCAGCTATTTCCACGTACCTCAGTAGGCATTATTAGTTCCTCAAAATAGCTTCAAAGCTAATTTAATTTGACTTCACTTTTTAATTTTTAAACATACCTAGTAGGAAAGGGAGGAAGGGCTTACAACCACGAGAGAATGGGAAACCCACGAAATCAAGCCAAAATAAGGGATTTCTCCCTCTAAAAATGGTAAATCCCTAACTTCTCCTTCTTCCTCACTGTTCCTCGTGTGTGTCTGAGTCTGTGTGTAAAACCTCGGCGGTACATTTCTGCGAGTCAGGAGGGATGAGTAGACATCACAGCCGCTCCTGTGGTATCTGTCGCTCTGGGTCCCCATCATATTGTAACGGAGCCTGGGCTTGGGTCAGCCCCTGATACTCCATTCCACTTGGTGCTCTTAAGTCCGTGGATAGATGCCCATTTCTGAGTCCTGTCCTTTGCTTGGTATTGAACTCAAAAAAACCCTACCCTTACCCAGAGTAATGACTCTCTGTGTGGTTCAGCAGTGCTCCCAATAAATTCCAAAAGCTCTTCTTAAAATCACAAATTGGTCTCGTTCTTCCTAAGCACATAGTATCACAACATTTCTCAATAATAAATTTGGTGAATTTTGCTTTTTGGTATCTGTGTACATTTGTGCATAGGGGATAAGTGTGTGCTTGCTCCTACATACAAACAATGGCTGTACTGACGTCCCTTATAGGCATGAGTAAGTCTAGGTTAACAGTATAGCTCCTAAGTTAACCTGTAATTCGCTCAGTTGGACCAATAAAGGAGCACTTTAGGACAGGAACCACATGCCTTTCCCTTGTGATACCCACCTATCCGGGGGTGATATGTGTTTTTGAAAGCGCCCGGGAAAAATGCAGACACAGGGATGTTAACTTTTCTTTAAAAGATGCCAACATATCTGTAATGCACAGCGTCACTGAACATCATGCTAGGTACTTCTAAATTCTGACAAATTGTGTGTTCCCCTCTGTCAATGAAGACCAGCTTCAGACGGGTGACCATTGTCTTGGTCGTGTGGTCACCGGTGTACCTGTGTGGCTGTGCACAGGTATGTGTCTGTAGTTACCGTGGCGATGTCCCTGTTGGCCTGAGAGTCCACGAATCCAGGTGCTTCCCACGGAGGATGAAGGCCACTGAATTGTCAGACCGAGGGGTGGGCCTTGACTGACAGCTGAGCTGTGGTAACCGCAAGGCTACGGAGAGCCCGCGTTAGTCACGCCACGTTGGTTCCAATAGATGTAACACCTGGTTGTTAAAAAGACTAAATTGATTGTTTTAAGGCAGCAGTGTTCCTGAGTTTCCCCGGTGTCTGTGTTTCTTAATAGAGATTAGACATTAATACGGATTTACAGCCCCAACTGAGGGAACCTTCAGTCCCTGAATAGGAAGCAGCAAGCGACTGTATACATGTACAGGAAGCTGGACGGGGCCCCCCTCGGGTTCGGAAGCTGCCACGTCCTGTCTCCACTTGGGTCTGACGGCTCGCTTTTCTCTCCCTTTGCAGCTTCTGCAGCAGGCCACCTCCTCCAGCAACCTGGGTGCGTTCAGTGGCATTCAGCAGATGGCTGGTAAGTCGCGACACATGCCTTTGCTTTGGACTGTGCTGTTGTCTGAGTGTGGGTGGCTTCAGAGGGCCAAGAAAACAAGCCGGGCCAAGCAAGAACAGAGAGCGATTAGCACCCTGTTCGCCTCCGGACTCGGGCGTTACGGTTAGTGCCCACTGCTGGGGAGCTGCTCTTGCACCTCGGGCTTCTCCAGCCGTGGGAGCCAGACGGGCCGCACAGCCCTCCGTGGTATCCTCCTGGGGTGTTGGCTGGTTTTGTTTGTTAATGGGACTGATTGCTGGGGAATTTCCAACAAGATTCCTTCTATCCAGGGCAGCCAAAATGATTGACGTCCTTCTAAAATTTTAATAAGAAGCAGTCAATAAATATTCTGCCCTCCGTCGTGAAAGGCAAGATTGCAGGCCTATCTTTGATACAGTTTGCGGTCCCCTGATAGCCATAGACAATTAACAGGGTGCCTTTTTTTCCTGCGGTACCCCAGTTGACAGAAGCTTGTATCAGAAGCTTTTATGTGCAAGTATAATCTTTGTTCTCGAGAAAATCAAAGTGGGGCTGGATTTGCAAGCTGGCTCAGAAAGGATTTCTTTGTATAATGAGCTGCGTCAGTAGTAATTGAGGTGCCGTGGTTAGTGAAAGGTCACTGGCACCTTCCAGGCTCCGACCCTGACCTCCAGGGGCCAGGGACGTCGACCCGCACAATCGGGCAGAACACAGGTGCTGTTCGCCTGCTGTGAGGAGCAGTGAGGCCGCTCTTACCAAGTGTGATTCCAGAAAGATGGGGGAGAAGGCAAGGAGAAGAACAGATTTTTGGCACATTAGAATCAAGCACCATTTGTTTTTAATGAAGGACACCCTGACTCAATGAGATGGAACTTGAAGGTACAGAATAAAAGCCAGGATTTTTTTTTCCTGTCACTATGAAAACTCTTTTTTTTTTTTCTCTCTCTCTCTTTTTTTTTTTTTTTCTAAATAACTATCCTTGGTTTTGTTGGTTTGCTTGTTTCACTTTGGATCTGGAAGGACTTCTTCCTCACGTGTGTTCTGTGATCGTCAGCCCAGCCTTCCCCTGAGGCCCCACAGACTGATGGAACCTGTTGTCAGACAGGATGTACTGGCCCACGGTTAAAAAAAAAAAAAACGCAGAATTATTCATTGGGCTTTAAATCTCCTGACACTGCCAGCTTGTTTTATTGTAATACTGCTTTTTGGTTTACTAGGAAAAAAATATATGTTAAAATGGTAAGTAGTTCGGTCTTTCAGCAGTATCTTTACGCATACAGTTTGGGAAGCTGGCCTTGGCGCTAAGGATCACACCGAATGGTTAATTTTTGGTTCTGTGAAGGGAATTGGAGAGACAAAAGTAAAATATCCAGGGAGTTCTCTGTGTTTTAAAAAGAAAAACTCCGGAATGTGAGCTGTACAATAAATGGGAAGATTCGTCACGTTTTCAGCCATTGCAAGATTTTTTTTCCTTCGAATGGTACGGACCCGCCCAGATCCAAAATGAGGGTCTTTCCTTAGAGGAAGCCTCCGGCTCTCCCACTCGGACAGTTGAATTACGCAGAGAAGGTCACTGGGTGAAGGTCACTGGGTCCAGAGGCGACTGCCCAGCGCGTCTTCCCAGCTGGACCGAGCGCCCTGTCATATTTCATTAGATCGTGGGCCCCCCGGCCTTGCCAGCTACAGGTCAGGATGTTAGCATTTACGTGCTCTGTGTGTTCATTTAAAAACTGAGGGTATCCGGGAGTCACCTTAGAAGGGGCATGAGCAGATGGCTAATTCAAAGGCATTCTGTAAATGCTCCGCGCCTTCCAAAATACCCCTCTCTTGAACCTTCAGCATACAAAATTCAGCGCACTGAGTCTGCACAAGCTGTGAAATCAAATGCCGAGCGGAGGTCCGTTATCTACCATCACCTTAAATGTTTAGAGTATCAAGAATGTCGATGTCAAGGCTCCGTCTGCTTGGCGGTTTCCAGAATGTTGGTTTCTTCATTCATAGGGAAAAATCAAGTTTCATCTTCCTATTTGAAACACTGTGGTTTGGACTATATTTTGTTTTTGCCAATAAACGCAAGTTATATGGCCTGCTCTTTCGTCTTCTCACCACGGTTGGACTTAACGTTTGTCTTTGCCAGTCATCCGGACCAGTGTTATAAAGTGAACTGGTACTAGAAGTACCTCTCTGAACGAGGCTTCCCTTGGGTGCTTGGTGGCTCAGTCAGTTGAGCATCTGACTCTTGATTTCTTCTCAGGACATGATCTCAGGGTCGTGAGATCAAGCCCCGAGTTGGGCTCCGTGCTCCGTGCAGGATCTGCTTGAGATTCTCTCTTGCCCTCTGCCCCCCACCCCGCTCGCTCTCATGCTCTCTCCCTCTCTTTCTCTCTTAAATAAATCTTTAAATAAAAGGAGGCTTCCCTGATACCCCACATAATATGGGAGGGGTACCCTAAAGCCCTTCCTTCCTTCCTTTCCTCCCCCACCTCCCCAAACACTCCCAGGCCATCAGGCCCCAAGAGGAACTCAGCCCAGCTCTGCTGAAAGCTGCACCTGACTATTTTTGAGTGGATGGGTGAATATATTTATAAATGGACAAATGCAAATTGGTGTTTTGGATACATTCCCAGGGGAGCTTAAGTTAAACGTGCTGTTTTTTCCATTGAGAAATTTGACTTTAGTCTTACGTCCAAGCCAAGAAAACATTATATAAATTAATGACAGTATCTTCATGGTTGAGTTGTCAAGGATTTGGCAGTAGTTGGTATAATATCAAACACGTGACCGAGCGCATGGTCCCTGACTTCCAGTGGAAGCGACAGGAAGAAATCCAAGAGGCCATTTATGCCCAGTCCCACCTGAGGTTAAAATGCTTGCTGAGGGATTGAGGCTGGGGCACAGTTCACATGGGCACCTCCATGATTCAAATGCAGTTTTTATGTCTTACGGGATCATAAAATAAACTCAGCTTGTAAAGTTCACGCAGTCCGGCTTGGAACACTCTCACCAAAGAGAGAGAAACATCATTTCAGAAACCAGCAATAATTTTTGATGAACAAGTCTCAAAATATAACAGTCTGTCCTTCAGGAGTTTGGTGTTTATCACTAAAGTCTAAACCGTCTCATTGGAATGAGTAAAATGCTTTCTGGTTGAGCAGAAAATAAAGGCAAAAAAAGAAAGAAAAAGAAATTTTCGATGACAAGTCATGAAGTATTTGTCTCAATAAAATGGAATGAGGCATCAACTATATTTATTTCCCCAAAATAATTTACCGTTTCCCTTTCAAACTAAAAATAACTTCCCATGTGTTTCGTGATTTTATAGAAAGGAACCTTTACTGAGTATGGAATTTAAGGGCAGAAACTAGATTAGGCTCAAATCTTTAGGAGCTGAATGCTTTCCCGTATACTTTCTGCACATCCTTAAAGTTGATGGACTTTATTTCCCCCCTTAAAACCTCTAAGAAAAACTTGTCCATCTCTCACTCAACTGTGATATTTGTCCCACAAATTTCTGAAATCCCAGAAACTTTGGGCTGAGAGTCTGGATTTTTTTTTTTTTTCCTGAAGAAGAAGAAATTAGGGAAAAGTGACTTTTCGGTCATTAATTTCTTTTATAACCGCCGTCCTCTCGGAAGAGCCTCGCGTTGGATAGCAGAGGTCCTATTCACAATTCCGGTTTTAACAGCGCTCTTTGAAATCGGCCACAGTTGACCCTCACGGCAGCCAAGGACAAAACCTGCGCGTCGTTATACATTGCAGTTGAAAAACTGACGTAGAAAAATGTTCGATAATAAGGCTGTGAGACCGCAGCAGCAGACAGGGCTCGGGACGCACTGAGCTGCAGAGCTCCAGGGAAGCTACCAGCACTGGCATCCCGCGTCCCAAATGGGGCGGCCGACGAGTTCGAGGGTCACTAACAAATTTGCCCCAAGTCACTGCGCCAGGAAGGGGCAGGTCCGAACCCCGAGCTCCGCAGGGCCCCGAAGCCTGCACAGGGGCGCTCCATGGCTCAGCAAATGCAGATGTGTTCGCACAAACACAGGCTGCAGTGACCTTCCCCTGCAAACCGTTTCACGGGCCAAATAACAAATCCAAGCCTTAGGTCAGTCGTAGAGAGCGCGCCAGCACGCTGCAGACGGAGACACGTCCCTTCATTCTGGAAGGCATCTCACATGTGTTCAGAGTGGGCTGTTTCTTATTAGGGCAGTTTTGGGGGTTTTTTTCTGGCACGCGGAAGTGTTATTAAAGAAATTAAAGATGTTCAGAGCTCCAAGGAAGGAGAGTTTATCTGTTGATTGACAGAGGTACAACCAAAAAGAGTTTGTCTGTTGACAGATGAGACAACACTGCCGCATTTCGCATAGTCAGCAAAGCTGGTAGGAACTCCCTTCCAGAATGTCTGGCCTACGTTTTGAAAAGTAACAGTGAAAGTGTACAGCATAGTGCTTTCCCGAAAACAGCAGAACTTCATCCGTGTGTGATCCTGTCCCCAGAGAGGGCCATCCTGGAGCGGCTGCGACACGTGGCGCGGGGGGGAGACGTCTGTAGATGCCAGTGCAGAGTGGGAGGGCTGAGGGTCTTCGCGCTCGGAGGCACCTGCCTGGTGAGGTGTGGGCTCTGCATTCGCGAAGATCACTGGGCCTTCCCCGGAGTGGAGCCTCCCACCCTCTCACCGCAGAGGCTTCCTGCGAATGTGCTAATAGGCCTTATGAGAACATTCCATAACCACCCATCTGTCACTTTTTAACAGACCTGATTGGCAAGCACTTGTAGCAACTGACATCTGTTCTTGCTTATTGATATGCAGATTTATGGTAATTGCTATGAACAATAAGACACAAAATTACCTAAGGTGAACATTAAATTAAATTTTCATGCCCTTCTCCTTATAAATAATTTTTTTTAAATCTTAAATTTCAAGTAGGCATATTGCACATCTGTTTTGTACATCATTTCTTCGTCTGGAGAAAGATTTTTCTTTTCCCAAGTAATGAATGAAAAGTTGAATGCCTATATTCCGCCCCCCCCCTTTTTTTTTTTACCATCTTGGTCTTGGCATGCTGTGGGAGTTCATAAAATGTATTTAAATGTTTTGTATTTCTAGTCACCCAGATTGTTGCCCCTGGTTTGTGTGGCACCCCTCAGAGCAGAGTGCTTGGTGAGGTTAAAAGTGGTTGCTTTTCTTGGGAGACAGCCGTTCCCCAGGCTTAAGCTGGCTCCCTGGTGAGGCCGCTCCGAAGGGCGCCCCCTCCAGGTCGCTGTGTAGGCATGACAGAGAGGACGACCGGTGGGCAGACGACCTGGAGAGTCCATGAAGGGAGCTGGGAGAGGGAGGAACAAGGTGGCTCACACACCCCAAAGACACAAGAAAACGACAGGAAACAATAGAAGTGGGGCTGCAGAGAGCCCGGTGAGATGGCCTGCAGCCAGGGCCACCTGTGTTGGCTGGGCCCAGAGGAGGCAAGAATCCAGGGGGGAGAGGATTCAAGCCTCCGGAGCAGGCCAGTGTGCCTGAGTGTCAAATACTTGACGTCAGAAAGCCAGAGGTGCCGCAGATGGTCTGGTGTGGTTGAAGAGGGAGAGGGTTGAGGGCATGTAGCTATGGGGCTGCTTTCCCTACTCCGGGCAGGTGCCTTTTCTGGAAGCAGCAGGGGCCCCCGAGGACCTTCCCTCAGTAGGACTGATAGTATGTGTGATGTCCACACTGGCTATGGGAGCACAGGAGGGGGCAGGAAGAGCCAAACATCCACCACCTGGCTTGTGCGCTGTTGGCAAGGAAGGGTCCAGATCCCTGTGCCCTGGGGGAACTTGTCGGGCGCTCAGTGTACCCCAGGACTGGCCCCGTGACATGAGTGGTGTGCCAGCAGCATTGAGAAGGCCCTTGCCACTCATGGGAGGCTGTCTTCCTGGAGCGACACACTAGAGGACGAGCCTCGGCTCTCCGTCGGGCTGGACAGAAGTCCACGCCGCGGGGAACAGGAGCCTCGTTGCCCCGTGGCCAGCCCACAGTGAGCCCTGCAGAGGGGGGTGACCCGCTGCCTTAGGCTCCTGGCCCGCCTCAGTGTGAGTGCCCCTTGGGATCAGCCTCAGCCGGAAAGTTCTAGGAGAGTCTCTGGCTCATTTGGCTTCTTTGCGCAGTCTTGTTTGTGCGTTCGTCTTTGTTCTAAACGGAAGCTAGAGCTGTTTCTGTCCCGGTTTCCCTCCTCCGCACAGTCAATTCCGAGCCCTGAGCTCCTCGGATCTCCCACTCCACCCCCGTCACGGCCGCTGCCCGAGCCAGGCCCTCCGCTCGTTGATTTTCTACCAGAACCCATGCCTCTTGGTAGGAGGGAGCTTCTTCACCTCAAAGATCTGTCACCAGGAACGTGGTGCCCATGCCACACATGCTTTTTCATACGCTTTCAGGGAGTTCCCAGCCCCCTGCCCCCTTGGTGGACGAAGGTTAGGGACCCGGAGCAAAGCTGAGCAGTGAGTGCATGGACGGGAGGGACACAGCCCTGCGACTGCTCGGGACTCATGAGAAAGAGGTCACGGCCCATTTGTTCCCCGAGGAATCCAGAACCAGTGGTCTGTTATGTTAGGGATTCTGGTAATGGATGGAAAAGGAAATCACATTAAGAAATTAAAGGATCGATTCTGCGATTTAGAGAGAAAGATGCAGGACACAGGTGTGACACGGTTTCTGGTTAACTCCGTTCTCAGCTCCCACTGGAGACCATACACCCCGGGCCCTGCTCTCTGGGACCTGAGCCCTGAACCGAGCAGGGAGGCTGAGGAGGCTGCCCGACATATCCTGGGGGTCCAGCAAGCGGGACTCAGGCTCAGCCACCTCCCTGCAGCTTCCCTCCGTGTGTGCGTGCCGTTGGACGCGCACGGGGCCACTGCAGGCCAGTGGTCAACGTGGACTTGGAGTGCCCCAGGCACGCTTCCTTTGGAAGCCCTGTGTCCCACCACCCCTTCCCTCCTCCGCCCCATCCCCCCTCAACTCCAAGGTGCAGAGTTGAGTGAAGTAAGTGGATACAAACACCCTGAGGAGGGGGCGGGGAGAGGAGCTGCGGATGGAACCACAAGGACAGAAGGAGCCCGCGTGGGGAGGCGGCGGTGGCAGGGAGAGGCCGGGCTCGTGGTGAGCGACAGCGAAAGGTTCCTCCGCTTCCCCGGGGCTGCGCCTCTCCGGGCCTCTGTTTTCTCTGCCTATAGCGTGTGGAGGGTCACACAGGTTTGTCACGAACACTAAGGGAGCGCGTAAGCGTGAGGAGCGTGCCCGGCACGTGCGTGCTTCTCAGCACCATTACCGTGGTCGAGGCCGTGTCGCGGTGATGTTCAGCTGGAAGGGCTTCCTCCGTTGGCTTCCTCCGCGCTAGGCGCTGTGCTTCGAGCTTGGCGTGTTGCCAAAGCATTGAACCTCTCAACCCTCCAGAGGGGCGTTGTGTTTTGGTCCCACTGCACATGTGGGGGATCTAAGGTGCACACAGTGGGGCCAGTCTGCTCAGGGCAACAGGTGGTCAGGAATTAAACCCATGTGTCTGAGAGCGGGGCATGCACGCCTCTTGACCAGCCCACACCGCCTCTGGGAAATAGTGGCTCTTGTCTCCAGCAGGGAAGGCTGTGCAGCCCAGGCCACACAGGACAGGCCGGAAAGCAGAAGGTGGGGGGGTCCTCCCAGAAGGCTGGGAACTGGTCCTCACTCCAGAAAGTGGGCAAGGAAGCCGCCCTGTCCACCTACCACCTGGACCTGTTGAGCATGCGCTTCTCGGTGGGGCGGGGGGTGTGAACCTCCCAGGGTCAGCACCCAGGACCAGGAAAAGACTAGAATGGAAGGAATGGCACGGTCCTCCACGGGGGAGCCCCTGTCTCCTTCAGCTGCCCAGTGCTTTCCTCTGCTCCTCTCATCCCAGCCGACTACTGACAATGAGCTTCCGAGTGTGGGCCTATTTCCAGAAACACACAAAGGAGGATTACCCTCCGGTCCCTGGCTTCTCCTTGCTCCGATATACAGCAACTTTCTTCGGGGTAGACACGGTCTTGTCTTCCACTTCGTCCTCCATACAGTGCCAAGAGGCTGGCCTGGCACGGCCTTCAGTATCTGCTGAATGGATAGACAGACGGATGGATGGATGGGTGGATAGACAGGTGGGTAGATAGGTGGATGAAGGAATGAATGGATGGATGGATGTACAGGTAGGCGGAAAGACAGACGGATGAGCAGATGGACACGCGTGGGTCCTCCTGCCCGCTGCATCTCTGCATCTAATCCTTCCCCTCTTCCTTTTCCCCCAAGCCCCCCAGATGCTGGCCCTCACAGTGACCTCTCCCCACTCTCCCTCTCTGCTTCCTTGGGCCCATGTTTTTCCTTTCCTTGCAGTGTGATCATTGAACACAGTTGCCCCCCGCCCCACGGTGGTACCCCAGAGCTGAGGTCCCTCTGCCTGGCCTTTCTGGGTGGAGGCAGGGAAAGGTGGAATAGGACGGCAGGCTCCCTTGGATGGCGACACGTGGGAGGAAGGGCAGAGGGGAGCCAGAGGGTGACACACCAGGCCTCGGCCCTGGATGTGCCAGCAGAGAGGACAGTGGAATAGAAAACCAGGGTGTTGTCAGCTGGGCTCCAGCAACACCAGTGGTGAGATAAGGAAGACGCATAGTTCTAATAAATATTTGGAGAATGGATTAATGACAATTGAGGGAAACAGTCAATAGAGAAAGCTGTTATAAATACTGAAGGATGAACGGTGGAGAAAACTGCAACTCAGCTGGGTCTGTGGATGGCCCTCTTTATTGCGGTTCATGAAAATTTCATACCGCTTGATACCCCATCCCTTCTTCCTGCATAGATTCACCCATCGCCTGCTATGTGTCCAGCTGTGTGTCTGTTTGTCTGCATAGGTGGACAGACAGAATCTTAGTCCTCAGAGAGTTCGTATCTGGTTGAGGGTAAGAGATCTCTACACGTAAGGTCACGGTAAGATGTGGTGAATGCCACAAGTCACATTAGTGACTTTGCCGCTAGCACACAGAAGGGCTGTTGAATGTAGACTCTCGGTCTTCTTCAGAGGGAGGCCGTGCGGGGCGGCAGGAGCGCCTCCCCAGACTCGGGTCCACGACCGTCTGCCGTCAGCCTCGGCCCAGGACCTGAGTCTCTGACCCGAATGACGGGATACGTTCCCGCCACGCACCGTGGCCCGCACAGGCCAGGTCAGAGGAGCTGTCTTGGAGGCCCTCTGACCCGAACCAGGAGAAGGGCTCTGCTTACCGTTAACTCGTTTCGGGGCTGAACCGTCCCCCTGTCAGCACAGCTGAGTGTTGGTGACGTAGTCTGGTTATGCGGTTTATGCCATTAAAGCAGTAGAGTGACTGTTAGTCACAAGAGGGCCAAGAAGGGACAGATGGGTCCAAGTGAACATACCTCACCCCCAACATCACTCGAAGCCTGGCCCTGTCCGCACACGCAGGTGTGAAGTGCGTTCGGGCTCCTGTAGGAGCTGAGCCCCTTGCTGGTCCAGGTGGGCCTGCCCTGAGGCCAGGCAGCTCCCGTGCCTCCCCCATTTGCCTCAAGTACCTCAGAAAAATAAGACCAAGCTCCTCAAGTTCTACGTCCTCATAGACGTGACCCTGTCTGCCCCTTGAGCAGGGGGAGGGGGAGAGAGCTTTGTTTCCAGTTGCACTGACTGGACAATACAGGGTTGGTGAGGTGTGCACTTTCCTCGCAGAAGTTAACAGGAACCCACAAATACCTGCGTCCTGCTTCTAAGCAGCCCCAGGCCCTAAGTGGATTTTGAAAAACAGGTGTTTGGCTTTCAGCCTAAGTCAAGAAGGCTGGATGTCTCCTGGAAGAAGAGAGTGTCGTTTTGAGCAAAATGAGGAACGATTTCGCAGCAAAGACATCAGGAACTCTTTTCTGAGTAGAAGTGGGTTGTGACTGAGGCAGCTGGGCTGGAGGAGCAGGATAAGTGAGCCTAGCAGCCGTGCTCTGAGCCATGCTTAGGTGGAGGGCTCCATGCCCATGGCTGGGGGCTTTCCCAGGTATGTTGCTAGAATATTCTCTCACCATTCCATTCACCACCACCCCCAGCCTGCTTCTTGAATGGACTTTAGTGTGAAGTGAATCATGGACAAAGACTGAATGTTCAGAGACCCTTGGACTGAGAAACAGAGGTGGGAGGCGATGCGGGCACCACCCCTGAGCTACCCTGCCCAGGCCAGGCAGCCTCCCCGTGACCGGTGACACCCCTAGATCCCAGCTGATCCCACCCTCGTGTTCTTGCGAAGTTTCACTTCTCCCTGCTCTTCTTTTCTTCATTTTCACTAGCCAGAGGTCCGTTCTAGTTAAACGCGGTCCTGCTTTAAAACACAAAAATGCAAATACAAGCGCTTGATGAATAAAAATAGGACAGTGCTGCCGTTTTTATTCGTTCATTTTTTTATTCATCGGATGTTTTGTGAGTTCCTACCGTGGTCACATTTTAGAGTTCACGTTTACAGTAAGTGTGGAGAGGACATCGGTGGCAGCAATGACAGTGAGGGTCACTAACACCGGTGTTGACCTGTGCCCGTCCCGGTGCCGAGCGAGTGGCGTTCTTCATCTCATTTAATCTACACACGGCCCGCGGAGGTGAGAAGCAGTGAGCAGTACCACCCGCTAAGCAGGAAACGAAGAGGGGAAGCAATTTGCCCGGAGTCCCACAGCTGGGAAAGTGGCAGAGCCAGGAAGCCACGGCAGCTCGAGTTCAGAGCAGGGCTCTTAACCTCCCCGGGGCTACCGAGGGGCTCCCCCGGTGGCCCGTCCTGCCGCCGCCCAGCCCCGGCTCACGGTTTCCTGACAGCTGCATGGCCGGTGCACACGCGGACTCTTCTCGTCTTTCCCGCTGATCGCTGCAGCCCCGGGCACGGGCAGTCGGGATGCGCCCTGGGTGAGGACAGGCAGCCGGGCACACAGTAGGCGGCTCCGCTGGGAAGCGTGGTGGCGCCTGAGTCCCCGAGGCAGCTGGGCAGAGCATGCCGTCGCAGGGCCTGCTGCCCGGGGCCCCGGCTCTCGTCGTCGGCCCTCGTGTTTGGAGCCCGGCCCAGCAGGCCTCTTGCTGACGCACGTTTCTCTTCCCTCCACAGGCATGAATGCTCTGCAGTTACAGAACCTGGCAACGCTGGCGGCGGCTGCAGCCGCGGCCCAGACCTCAGCCACCACCACCAATGCAAACCCTCTGTCCACCACGAGCAGCGCCCTCGGAGCCCTCACCAGTCCCGGTAAGGGGGTGCCCCCCCTCTGGGACCGCGGGGAGGATCGCGCCCAGGGTGGGCTGCAGGTGTCAGGGCCAGGGGGGCGCGCCCTGGGCGTGGGGGGTGGGGCTGGATCCGTGTGAAGTTTCCTAAAGACACGGAGCGCGGTTGCCTGTGGGTTTGATTGTCTGAGGCAGACAAAGAAGAGAGTGCTCTGGGGGGGCCGTCTCCACCGTGCTCCCGCTCACCCCGCGTAGCGGCCGGGCGGTCCGGTCAGCTTCCAGCGGGCACCCGCAGGAAGGGCCTCCCTCTCTGCCTCCTGTTTGTTCAGCCGTCTTTGTTGTGGTCCTTAGCAGTTCAAGAACTCTCTGTTGCATCTCAAAATCCCTAATTATTCCAGCGTTCTGTTTCACAGCCGCTCCGTCCTGCCCCTGCCCGTTTGCTTTCAAAACCCGCGGTCTACAGAGGACCATCCCTGTTGTTGGCTCCCGGTCGCCTTCTGGGCGATGCAATTTAAAGTCTCTCTCCTCGGAAATGTTGTCGCCTTATTCAAAAGCAGATGCCATTTTTCTTTTCATCCGAGCCAGACATAATGTGGTTGCTTAGATACCATGATTTGTGTCTTAAAAACTGTTTTGCTGGCTTTTCTTCCTCTCTGAATGTTCTAGGCCTTGATAGATGAGCTTCCCCGCCCACCCCGGGTGCATGGGGGAGGACGGTTGGGCGCTGGCCGGGCTCCCTCCCAGCTCTGCAAAGCCCACAGGCCTCTGCCAGCTCCGCCCAGAACACTGGAGGGATGTGGAAGAAGTTCCAGTGGGCTAGCGCGGGGCTTGCTCTCAGGAGACCCCAAAATATGCACAGCCCATGGCGGGCCGGCTTTCTTAAGTCTTTTGACCATGGGAAGCGGGGGAGCCTGTGCACCCCTCGAAAGCCACAGCCTCTGGCTTGGTGATGAAACACTGGGTGTCACACACATTTCCCCGAGTCCGGTCTGCAGAGACACGTCTCAGGGACATTTACGAGAGGCCAGGGAACTCGTCTTCCACGCCCTGTCCTCTCCCAGCTGTAGCGCAGAACTGTGTTGACTTCGTTCTCTAAAACGTCTTCCAAAATGTACCGTTACTATATGCAGGCCTCGTTTGGTGCAGTAGATGGTATTTCCAAAAAATCAACTTTCAGCTGTTTTTTATCCCCCCCCAGCAAATTAAGTCACAACTCTAATGCAGTAGATAAATTTATTACTTAAATAATCCTCCAGTGACCCTGTTTGAGAAATAGACATCTTTCAGGGCGCCTGGGTGGCTCAGTAGGTTAAGCGTCTGCCTTCAGCTCAGGTCATGATCCCAGGGTCCTGGGGTCGAGCCCCGTGTCCTCTGGCTCCCTGTTCAGCGGGGAGCCTGCTTCTCTCTCTCCCTCTGCTGCTCCCCCTGCTTGTGCTCTCTCTCTCTGTCAAATAAATAAAATCTTTAAAAAAAAAAAAATAGCCATCTTTGACGTAAACTCCCCTTTATAAAAATAGTTGTGACTTTTCTTAAAAGCGAATTAAACATTTGACCTCACTGATTTCCTTGTTTTATAAATCAGATTGAAAAGCATTTCCTTAAATAAGGATGTTTATCTTCCCTATGAGGACTGTGGAATGATTACATTGAAAGAGCACAAAGTATCATACACACATTTTATTGTATCTTTAGTCAAAAGCTGATATTTTTAACTCTGTTTTACTTGGAGAGAAAAAAAGTCATTTATAATCTGATTGCTTTTTATTTGCTTATATAAAAATAAAGAGGATTAGCTGTTTAAAAAAAAAAGAAAACAATGTTAGCTGTATTTGGCAAAAGTGAATTATTATAATTTTTCCAACCTTGGTCTTCATCTCCTCTTCCTTTTATCAAGAGTAACCAGCAGAAACTGACCACGTCATTGACAGTAAGGTGGAGAAAAAAAGAAAACTTTTCCTTAAATGGCAAGGAGACTTTTAGCCCACAGTTTGGACCACCAGCCCTTAAAGTCTGTAACTTTGATATATTTGGTATTGTAGTGACATAAAAATTGTTCTGCCATCCCAGAGACGGACCATTATCATAAGTGGACATTTTGGCTAATGGTATGTGGCCTACTGTTTGCTTGTGAGAGTTCATTTGACTTTATTAAAATATGTTCTCTCATTGTGATATTTGGGCTCAAATGTGCCTGGCTCCGGGGAATCAGAACTAATATTTGAACATTTCATTCTTTAAAAGAAGACGTGTCAGTTTAAGAAGTCAAGTGCAAACAGGACATGAGTTGGTGTAGACAACGGAGTTGACAGATAACAGCTCCAAGGGGCTGTCTGGTGTCCAGCACTGGCCCTGCGGGGGGGCCGGGGAAGCACAGCAGACATGCTCCCTGCTCTCAAGTGTCTTGCACTAGGTTAGGGATCTCAGACAGTCAGCAGTCAGCACGCCTCGTATGTGCCCCACGGTGCTGGGAAGACATACCGGACAGACTGGTGGAGAGTGAAGGCGGTGAGAGGAGCCACATGGTTAACTGGGGGAGGGGCATTCAGGTGAAGACGGAGCAAGCGAGAAGGTGGGAAGGAAGTGGCGCCATGGCTCACCAGCAAGAAAGCCATGGCGGGGGCGGGCAGCGAGGAGGGGGGCCGCCACGTCCCTGGATCCACGCACACTCCATCCAGTGGGGTCAGTGGCTCAAATACACTGGAACCTTCTTCCAGTGGGGGTTACTCAGACAGCTGAGGAAGATGGCCTATGTGTTTGAGGAACTTTAAACACATTTGACCATTTTCAAGTTTTTCCTGAGCTCTTACTGAAAGGGAAATTGCGTCCTGAGATCTGTTTTCCTCCTTCTCCCCATAGCAAAGTGTCCTTACCTTTGAGGTAAGGCGTTCTGCCTTTCCATAAATTCTGCTGAGGTACCATAGAAAGTGGTTTTTCTCCTCTCTGTTGAGCAATGCTTTGCATAATAGCTGAAAGTATTTCATTAGAATCCTGAAGTGTAGCAGCACGATTATAAATCTACATTTCAATTATTTTTCTTAAGCGTAACTAAAAAAATCTGGCATTTAAGTGAAAGTAAATTATTTGTCTAATTTCCATCAGGGACTTTTTCAAAGTCACAGAAAATGTGGTTGGTAGGATTCATGACCCTCCTCTTCATCAAAGCAATTTCCTGTGAAATAGAAGGGGGATGAAGTAGTTCCCAAGGCCAATGCCATTATTTATTTTTAAATAATAGAAAACAGGACCTGCCATCTTTGTACCACTAAGGATCCGGTCCATCTGTGAAATGCCCTGATGCCCCTTCGCATGGCTCCCACACAGGCCCTGGCTTTACCCTGTTTTTAAAGATGTCCCCTACACTTCTGACCAATCCATCTTGAAAGGGACAAGTCAATCCCCCAAACTATTAATTTTTTTAATAATTGTGAATTTATCATTTCAGTTTTGCATACCCAGGCATAGTCTCCCTACAGCATTATTATAAATGATTTTAAACAGTCCATGCTTTAAAACATGAAAGATTAAGCTTTAATTTTTGTTAAAAAAAAAAAAAATCCCCTTAGGCAATAAATAGGTTCCTTTGTCTCATGGCCTTGAAATAAAAATTAAAATAGTTTAAATTGCCCAGGGTTAGAATAAGTGTTTCATGCAATTATCAGATGGTAGTGAATAAAATTAGAAATTAAATCATGAAAGAATAAAAACCAGGTAAATGCATATTATGCCTTTTATGGGTTTCCAACGGGTCTTTTGAAGCCTAATTTAATCGTGTTTCTTGTCTTTTATTTTGATATGATAATTCTTCCTGTGTTTACTTCATTCTCCTATTTAATTCTTGGGTCATTTCTTCTCCAAATTTTGAACCTGTTTTTGAGGAATGTGTCTCTGTGTTGGTATAAAGGAGAAATTGTCTACGTGTGCGGTGAGGTCTTAAAGAAAGATGATAATATTGGTCTTCTCCCCGGCTCGTGGATTTGTTGTTTCTGCCTGTTGATTTTGAGGGGTTGGGAGGGAGCATTATCCTTACCACACAGGCACACGTCTGGCACTTTCTGTCTCAAACGTAATATTGCGTTCATGCCCGTTATGCCTCTGACCGCCTTCGTTTTTTTTTTTAAGATGTTTTAAAATTCTCCAAATGCTTCCGTAAGTGCACTCAATCAAGTGCACACTTCAAGATAACAGATAATTTCTTTCGATAGTATTTAAGGCACTTTAAAGTGTTGGGATTTTTTCCGTTCCCACCGTCGGCTTTTCACATAGTTCTCCCTTTAGGTCGAGGTGATATTTTGATCTCCCTGTCTTCAAGAGGTCGCCTGCCCCCTTGAAGGCCGTGATGGACACAGTCCCGAGGAAACGGCGGCCCCTCCGTGGGGGCTGTTTGAGGTTTACGGAGAGATCCTTCTCACACGGCGCCCTAACGCACGTGCGCCTCGCTCAGGCCACGTCGCCCTCCGCGCACGCGCGCTGGTCAGCGAAGGCAGGAGCCCTGTCGGCTGTCCAGGGTGCTCCTGCCTTGACCTGCGTCTCTGACCCCCCCCCGTTTTCCTCCAGACGCTCCTCTTTCTTCATTGCTTGTTACCGAAGAAGAGCCTCAAAAACCAGTCAGTTTTCCCCATCATTAGCCACACTTTTTAAGTGTTTTAGTCAGAAAGGTTGTTAAAATTAGCTATTTATTTGTGGGGTTGAATCTAACCGCCTTACACCCTATTGCTCTGGAAAGAGAACTGACAATCCATCCTTTGCTCACTTCCTGCAGCTCTCAAGACTTTTTTTTTCTAGAAGGTTTCCATGTGTTAACTTGCTCCTGACATTACAGGGATCCCTTTATTTTCATTGACGTTAATGGAGTTGAACATGATGTAAAAGCTCCATAAATAAAATGTCGCCATAGTAACTATGATTTCCGGATATATTTTTTCATCCATTCCGCACATATTTGCTGAACGTCTCCTGTGCACCTGGGACTGTTCTAGGCGTTTGAAACCCATCACGGTGGACCACGCAGACAAAAATCCCCGCCCTCGTCTACTTTATATTCTAGCATTAGTTCTTCAGAAAGCCACATGTCCGCTATGGTCAGGTGTTTGGTGAGCCTTGAAATATAAACTGTAACACTGACGCCCTTTACTAAACCATAACTGGTGCCTTTGGTTACATTCTGTTAAAATTTTGTGAATTAGACCAAAGCGGGAAAGGGAGGAATCTTTGTCCTCGGCTTTCTCCCTCTTCCGTAAGCGTTGCCCGTTGTTCAGCACCTTTAACACAGCAAGGAGCCCTGACAAGGTGCGCACCCCTAGAGCAGATGCGGCCGGCGGTGGGGGTCCAGATAGGAAGTGTACACGCACGTCTGCTCTCTGGCTGCTCAACAGAAGCATTTTTTGAAAAGTGAATGATTTCCAAAGTTCTTAGGCACTCAAAACCGATTTGGGGGAAGAAAAAGTAACTGGGAGCGGTCTGTCTAGTAAGTGGTTCTTTATTTGGCGTTGGTCATCCTGGTTCTAGGGTTTAAAAACAAACCAAAAGACACGAGCTGGGGGAGTGGCGCTGGCCTCCACGAGTGCTGGGGGTTTGGATGTGGAATCCCCCGACGTTTCACTTAGCTCCAAGAAAATGACAAGTCTGTGGGGCCACGTCGGCAGCTCATTCCCGAAGTCATCCTGGCGCCGCGAGCGGCCAGAGGGCCCTCCGCTGTTGCTCTCAGAGCAGCCGTGCACGGTCGGCGGGCAGCCCGCGCCGCTGGTGACGTGCCCCCGACCTGGGGCAGACTGCCGTCTCCAACAGTCCTGAGCTGATCCAGGGCTTCCGAAAGCTGCCCGGCTGAGGGGTAGAGACGCTGACGGATCACCACTTCTCTGCGGAGCCCGCGCTCGGACTTCCTCAAGCCGATTCCACCTGAGCCCTGCTTGTCCCGTCGTCCCGGGGCCGGACGGGTCCTGTATGCGTGCCTCTCAGTGCTTTGCTCCTGCCTCGTTTTGGGGACACTTGTTTGTATTTTCAGGCATTGGCTCTCGTTCTTTGTATGTTTGCTTGGAGCAGCTCTGACGCCTGTGCTGTCCCTGGTATTGGGCATCCATTGCCAGTAACGTTCTGCACGGTCTCCTGCGTTGTGCGGCAGACCCACATCGGCTCCCTTGGTGATGTGCTTGGTACAAGCTCAGAGGTGTATTTTCTGTACAACGCAGCGAGGTTCTTCCCCACTAAACTACCCATGGTGCTGTCTTACAGAGCCAGGTTATTGCTGCTAGTGCGGGTAAAAAGCACGTATTAATCGCTTAATTGTATTTTATATCAGGTGGGAAAGCAACCAACTTTTGCCAACAAAAGTGGCCAGTCACAGCTTCCCAGAGGTTTGTGATCTATGGCCCATGTTTCAAGACTTGAAAGCAAGAAAGCTGGAACGTTTAGTTCACAGATGGTTTAATCCCATGAACTGCTATAAACCAGATGCAGTGGCCACATGCAAAAAAACAAGCAAAATGCACCACCCGGATCGATCTAGTTGAAAAGCAGGAAGTCAGATAAGGTACAAGTATCAGTGACAGGAGAGGTTCTGTCTTGAGGTAGGGAAATTTTTAATAGAAAAGCTGACATCTGAGCCCAAATCTTAAGTCTAGGTCAGACCTTGAGATGTCAAAAAGGAATAGAAGATCTAGGAAATGTGTCAAACGTGAGAAAATACAGAAAAAGGACTTAGCTAGCAAATGGAAATTTATCTCCTTGTTCCCAAGCGTGAGAGGTATGGGAAGTAATGACCAGAGAGGCCCCAAACGCTGTGGCTAAGGAGCCAGAACTTTCTCTGGTGGGCCATGAAGAGCGTCTAAGGACTTTGAGCACATGGAAGTCTGCCGTGGGACTTGAGCACTGACTGGATGTGAGTGGGGACAGAGAGGAGGGGCGGAAGGGGACAGGAGCGCCTTGAGTGTGGGGGACCAGTGGCACGGTGTTCTCAGGAGTAGAGAGAGGGGAGGCAGGAGAAGAGAAAATTCGTAGCAGATGATGATTCAATTTCGCACACGTTGCGAACAGGCCTTTCGTGCAAATACACCCACCAAGTGCTTGGATACCTGGCCACTGAGTTTGTCGTGGAGCTCAGAGCTAGAAAAGTGGGTTGAAGATCAGCCATGGGGGTGAGGTGGACTGAGCTAAGCGTGGGGTGGGTGATACCACTCAGGGAGAGTCCCACGCAGCTGAGGAGGAGACTGGGGACGCCGCGCTGGCTGATGACTGGATCTGGGGGGCGGACGGGAGGAACCCCGTGCTGGCAGCGCAGTATCAGGGGACTGTGCAAACTTTCAAGCAAGAAGGTCACGAAAGTGAGCGCACAGAAGGGGTATTTGAATGTCGCGGTTAGGCCGTCGGTCACCCCTTGCGGGGCCCAGTCACTGCTGTGGAGTAGATGCCACAGGTCTGGAGGCGGTGAGAGAGGAGGAATGTGGGACGGGAGGCAAGAATGACGTATTTATCTGTGATATCTTCATGAAAGGTAGTGATTAAAAAAAAGTCTATAAACGCATCAGGGTCAGGACAGAGAGGACACTGAAGGAAACTGAAACCTATTTCTAGGCTAACGAGGAGCCAGAACGGAAGCGAACAGGAAGAAGCCAACGAGAGGGGACACGATGGGCTGAGGCGGAAGGTGGTCGGAGGGATGGAGTCACACCCTCCTCGATGGCTGTCCCCTGGCGCTGGAGCAGTGCGTGGGGTCTGTCACGAGCGGGCAGGAGGACCCTGCCGAGTCGAGTCAGCGCTGTGCACCAGGAACACCTTCTCCACCCAGACGTGAGCACACGGAGGCCCGGGCTGGGGAGGCGCCAGGAACTTGGGATGGAGACGTATTGACAGCACATGGAGGTTAGGAATTTAAACTTGTCGTGCAGGAGACGAAGACGTTCATACCCAGGACAGAGGTTTAAAAAACAGGTCATCTGGAGAAGGTACTAGAAGAGTTACAGTTTCATTTTCTTTCTAGAGTATGTGGACGTTTTGACCAGGAGTTGAAAGACTGACTTGGAGCAAGTCGTGTCATCTTTATTTAGTTCTCTCAGTTGTGAAATGGAATTGTTCACTTTTACTGAAATATTGAGGTTGATACGTACATAGAATGCACACCGTCACTTTTTAAAAAGACAACATTAAAGTATCTTATGGGAAAGATGATTTCATTTTTGGGGGTGATATACAATTCCCCCATTGACAGCGGGAAACTAGGTTAAAACTAGAAGAAGACCAGGGGTATTTTTCTCCGAACCTTTTGCCTTCGAAAAATGAGTGTCTTCCCACCCTTCTGAAGACATTAGGACGTAAATGCAGGGAGTAGACCCGTTCCTCCCTTCTTTCTGCTCTGGGGCTCAGCTGAGCAAGTTGGCAGTGAGCTTCCCACAGTACCCCAGATTGGACTTGCGGTTAGAGAACCAGCACGGCGTCCTTACGGAACGTAAAACGGCGCTACTGGATTTGAGAGCGGGAGAGACCCATGACGGGGCAGGAGCGGCCACCACGTGGTCAAGCACCGACGCCCGTGGCCAGCTGGTGGCCACTCTTTCAGGCAGTTTACCCAGCTGTGCTCTGCGGTCGCCGTTCACCAGGGCGGCCGCCCCGCTCATGCACACGCCTACCCCGCAGGCCCACGGCTTCCCACTCGAGGACTCCGCTGGCTGAGCACGTGGCTCTTGCCAACCTTGGCCTCTTACCCAAAGGAAGGTCTGCCTCCTAGAAATGAGTGTTTTGCCCCCCTGGGCCAACTGCCCCCCGTTCCAGGGCATCCCGAGACCAGATTCAGACAGGTTTCCAGCAACCTGCCGACACGCACCTGCTTCCCCCCTAGAGGCTCGTTTCCCTCGCCTTCTCTCCAGAGCACAGAGCTGGTCGGATTATCACGTTCTGCAGCTACAAGGAGTCTTGAGGATCGTCTGTCGAGGTGCCTCGTTCGTGATCCAGAGAAGCCCACGGGAGGCCACAGGGTTAAATGATTTGCCAAAGGAACATGGGCCATGAGCGGCAGATGTGATGACAGTCCGTCCTGCCACGCCGCAAAACATGCAAAAGCACGAACTCCAGGGGACCTGGAATTGTAGTTCTGGATTTTTCCACTCACATGTTCTCACCCTTGTGAGGAAATCATTTTTTTCAATTCGTGTTCACGACCATCTGTAAAAACAGACACCTGGGGCCATCTGAGGGGATGTGTGTGCTTGTATTTTGGTAAATCGTTAAGCAGGGTATCGCTGGAAGGGAAAACAGGTCCAGTTTCTCTTTGCTCCATTCTTGTTAGACCCGTGTCTACTGAGTTTACAGGAATGGACTTTTTCACACTTGTGGCCCCAGGTGGCACCTTCCTTCCTAAGTGTCTGTCTCCATGGGACTGGGGAGGACGCTGAAACGGAGGCGAGGTGGGGAGGTGCCCAGGTTTGCCGACAGCTGACCAAGCCGATTTCTCTCTTCGGAGCACCGACCGCTGAGAGCTCCAACAAGCTTCTGGAGATAGAAATTAAAGTGAAGACGACCGTGGGCTCCTTCCGTTTCTGCACCACTTTGTCACCTTCTGCTGTGTCTCCTGCCCCCGAATAAGGCCTCGGAGGTCCGTCAGGGTCCAGACAAGGGGCTTGCTTCGGCCAGTCCTCTAGACGCCGAGAGCGTCTCTCACGCATCTTCCAGAGAACCGGGGGGACCGGTCTGGCCCTGTGTCGCCCGAAGCCACATCGTCCACTGTCCTGGGGAGGTGATGCGATGGGGGACAGATGTTCATGGGACAAAGGACATGCCTGTTTCAGACCATTGAGTAGTGACATCAGAACACCTTTGCACCCCACCTTCTGACACGAAGAGCCTCCTCGTTCCCTCTCCTCCCTGTCTCCCCACCCCCAGGAAACCTTGTAGGGAATAAATTAAAATAAGAGGCATGGTTCCTGGGGTGTCATTGGCCCCCTGGGAGAAGAGACGCTGCTCGGCGTTCTGTTAATGCCCCAGGGTTGTGATTAGCTAATGATGATAGCGCTCGTGTCATTGCCTAATTATCCGGCCCCCTCACGGTCTCCCCTGCACTGGCGACAGACAGCGTCCGAGCTCGTTTGGGGCATCGGGGCGAGCGCGGGCTCCGACGTCCTCAGTATGTTTGGTCGGGGTAGACAGTTTGCTGTTCGCAGTTATTTTATTTTCGAAACCACAAAGCCGCCGCGCTTTCGCCATCCTTGTTGGCGGGAATGTTTAATGAACGCGCTGAAGGCGTTCTCGCCGTCCGCCGTCAGGGTTGTTCTGTTGTAGCTCAAAGCAAAATGTCTTGCTGTCCGGGGGGAAGGGGGGGCTGGTTAACGTGGGAAACTGATGCATTGGGTTCCTAGGAAGCACGCTCATTTCCAGGGGCAGTGGGAGCTAGACACGGATACCGGACAAGGAGGAAGGGGCCACGTTCGGGGAGGAGGTACGTGGTAAATGGGGAGGTGGTAAGTGGGAAAGACTCCTGAGCCCCTCGTGGCCCTCTTTCTACTTTTCTCTCTGGGCCTGGAATCCGTAAAAGGACCGAGGAATGACCCCGTTCCCAGCGCGCAACTGCCACCTCACCCCAGACTGGGACTCTCGATCTCCAGCCCCCCTTCTTCGCAGAAGGAGCCAGTGTTCACCTGCGTGTCTCTGATCCGGCTCAAGGGCAGGGGCAGGTTCTCCAGGCTGGTCTTGCCACTGGACCCTGTGTGCACCCCCCCCCCCCCCCACCGAGGAGGCCCACGGGAGTGCTGGAAAATGCGAGCGGGCGTCTGGTTCCTTCTACGTAAGAGTTATGTCAGAGGACGGAAGGCTGTCTCCAGCAACTGGCTTTGTCCATTCTGTTTTTCAAGGTAGCTGCACTCTTCGTGGCCTGTGAGCAACAGGGAACTGTTAGAGGAGAGGCTTTCCCGCAGCCAACGGTTCAGCTGTGGTCTTGGGGGCCCTTGGGGTCGAAGTGTAAGGCGGAAGGGGATCCCCTTGGCCCCGCTCATCCAGGTCTGAGACTGGCCTCGTCCTAAGAGAGACTAGACACGGCCTTCAGCGTTCCTGCCCCAGCATTCAGGGTTATTTCCACGTACTCACTCAGCAGATCCCTGGCGCCTGCTACGTGTCCGTTACTCTTGCGGGCTCTGGGAAATAAGACAGGCACGACTTCTCATCACGAAGCTTATCTGCTGGGGCGATTTTTTTGCTTATGGAAGATAGAACCATAGCTCAGCAGTCTTAGGGAATCTTTTTACTCCTGATTTCCGGCCTCCCAGCATGTGTTCCCTTCTTATCACAAGCCAAACCGTGCCTCCCCTGTAAGCTTTCGCTTTCTCGGGCCCCAGACTTTTCCCACCCAGCCTGATGGAAGCAGATGCCACCGCACTTGACACCGCGGAGGCCGGTGGCTGTCATGCTTCGCTGAACAGGAGCCGCCCCAGGGGGCCTGTCAAATCAGGTCCTGCGCCCTGCACCCAGGGATGTTGGTTCAGGGCGTCTGGGGTAACCTCCGGGTGACTGTGCTGCAGGAGGTCCTAGACTGTAACTTTTAGAAAGTGACTTTTCTCCGTTAAAATGTGTGCGTGGTCACCCCGCCCTCTAAGGGCAGGTGGTCCCTGCCTCCCACAGACAGGAAAAGGCGCGGAGCAGCTTGGGGCAGCTGCTTCTCCTCGGAGGGGAGAAGGCAGAAGCTACGTGGCGTCTGGGGCTTGAGCGCGCTTGTGTCGGTGTAGACCCCGTCAGTCTGCGGGCGCTAAATATGCCGTGGGTTTTCACGTCCTTCTGTTACGCTCTGGGCGGTGAAGACGGGAACCTTCCCCAGGTGCTGCCTTCACCATGGCGTTCTGGCTGCTTCGAGTCCGGGTTTGTTCCCTGCCAGGAGATGCAGCCGGCGTGTGCTTGGTGCTCGCAGAAACAGTAAGAACTTTTCCAGATAGGGTTAGTGGAGCTCCAGAGCCATCACGCGCAGGCCCAGGGTCTGCACAGACGCCCGGAAGCGGGACCACCTGGCGGCCTCTGCTTTCCTAGTTCCACAAACGCGGGGACATGCGTCTGCAGCCGCCTGCCATCCGCAGACTGTCCTCCTTTCCGCCTCCGTGAGACTTCCCCCCCCCCCCCCCCCCCCGTGAGCCTCGTTCTGGTCTCCTGAGCTACAGAGAACACCTTTCCGACGTCAGCACCCATGCCCGGCTCTCCCTGTCGTCTTCTCTCCGGGCTCAGTTTTACCTGCGCGTCAGCTGTGTCTCCCAGCAGCTTGACCGGCGGCCCGCTCACCGGCTTCCTCGCTCGCAGGACGGTGCACACAGCCCGAGACTCCGGGCGACGAGGCCAACGACCCAGGCCGCGGGCTCGGCGGCCACCCGCGCTTACTTGCCTCTCGACGGGGAAAGGGTGGCTCTGCACGAATCCGAGGACAGGACGACCAGAGTCTCACCCTTCGGAGAGAGGCCGTCCGCGGCGTCTGTCGGTCGCGTACTGCGTGTCAGACTTCAGCGCCACCTCGTTTGACCTTCTGAGTGTCATGTGTCACTTCTCAGGCTGGGTCACGTTATCCCGGAGTTGGGGGTCATCCTGAACCGCAGCTGAATCAAGGGCTCGCCCAAGGTCTTAGAGATGGTGGAAGGGCCGGAGCCCCAAAATTAGGGGGGAGTCTGAATGCCTGCGAGCTCATTGCTCCTGTCGGTCAGTCTCAACAGCAGCCGCAGAGAGATACAAGATGCAAAACAGAATTTAAGTTTATATCCGCGTAAGGTTAACTTTCTGGAGCCAGAGAGCTGGGTGAAATCCTGCCTCTCCAGCCTCCGGCTGTGTGTGACCTTCCGCCAGTGACCTTGCCTCGCAGGAGAACTGCGAACGGTTCAAGGAGCTGCTGCACGCAAGTGCTTAGAACAAAGGCTGTACACGCTAAGCCCTCCATCAGTGCGAGCTGTCGCCGTGATTCGCCTCATTCCTGCGAAACTGGAGAATGTACTCGTTTTCTGTTGCCGTGGTGGCAAACTTCCACAAACTTAGTGGCTTGAAACAGCGCAAATGCCTCATCTTACGACTCTGTAGGTCAGAAGTTCAGCGGGCTCACCAGGCTGAGACCAGGGGATCGGGGGTACTATCCTTTCTGGAAGCTCTAGGGGAGAATCCGTTTCCCTGCTTTTCCAGTTTCTACAGATTTTTCCTGGACCAACAGCCCCTCCTTCCATCCCCAGAGCAAGTCCTTCTGGCGCTGCCATCTCTCTGGCACTTTCCAATCCCTCTTCCACCCACAGGAACCCAGGCAGGTAATCTGGGACAGCATCCCCATCTCAAGCTCTGAACAGCAGCGTGTCATCCCTCTTGGTCATGTCACCTAACATAGTCACAGGTGCCAGGAACGAGGACACAGACGTCTTTGGGGGGAACCATAGAGCACCGAGTAGTAATTCTCATCTCTCTCTCCAGACGTAGCCCTGGGACCCAAATAAAACTTAATTGGCCTCCCAGTAATGTAGAGATTAGAAGAGAAAGAGAAGAGAGAACATGAAGGCCTTCATCAAGCACCTGCTGGGGTCTGGTGTTTTAATTCAGGGGCCCCGTGGATGTCAGGTCCTTTCCAGTCTCTCCAGCTGCATTAGGCATCCTGCCTCCCATTGGGGAGATGAAGTCTGGTGGGGGCAGGAAGGGTGGGAGTCTGGTTTATCAGTACAGCAGAGAGAGGGGGATTTCTTCCTGGGAAGAGACACAAAAGGTCTTTCTCTCTAGAAAACTCGGAAAAATAAGAATTAGCATTTATCTCCGGAACAAATAAACATGAAAAGAAACCAAATGAGACCTTTTTTTGTAAATTAGGTAAGATTCAGCTTGCTTCGTTCTGTGTTGCTTTGAGGAAGTTTCCCAGATAGCCCTTCTCCCAGAGCTGTCAGGTACCCTGCCGGCCTCCCGAGAGGACTTGCCCCGGCGGCTGCAGGGCCGCCCCCCCCCACCTCTGGCTGTGTGCGCCGGGCGCACCCACTCAGTCCCCGACCCTCTGCTCCGCAGCTTCAGGGTGGAGGAGAGACTCCCAGTCTAGATCGTGGGTTGCCTCGGAGGATCCAGCCTGAAGTGAAGGAATGTGTGTGGACGTCAGCTCTGTTCCTGTTGGCGGGATGAAGGGAGAGAAGTCTCTGGGCTGGGTGGGTGAGCCAGCGCTCTGCTTTCTCGGGGGTGCTAGACTGTTCCTCCGGCTCGTCTAGGACTGTTGTCTCTCTTTCCCTCCTTCCTTCTCTCACCCTGGCGTGGCAAGGGACCTAATAATCTAGGCAGTCCTTCGACCTGAAGCTTTGACAGAGACACTCTTCTCAGAGTACTGTTGATCCAAGATCTAGCGAGAAAGAACCCATCTTCCCACTTAGATTGGGACGAGTGTCTGGGAATTCCTGAGCGTGGCGTCTTCCCAACAAGGAATTAACCTGGTCAGAAGAGCAAAGCAGTCCCGTGACCAGGTGGAAATGGGTATGTGCTCACCACCAGTGTCCCCTTCCCACCTTGTCCCCCCGACCCCAGCCTCTAACCGTCTCGCCCTCCCAACATTTTTTATAAGAAGGCACAGAACGGTGCTGCCGCGCGAGGTAGTAACTGCAGGACTTTGGTTTGTTGCGTGGCTGTTGTATTTCCGGCTGGCTGGCCAGTCATCACCTCTTTGGGTTCGTCCGTGGCTTCTAAGCAGTAGTGAAACAGGCTTAAGATGTGACCTGTGACAAGTGACATCTGCAGTGCCCGAGCAAGGGGAGGCGGGCTGTGCTTCCCTGGCCTGGGCTCCTCCTGGCTTGGCCGAGCACGGAGCAGCCTTCTCCTAAAGGAGGCGCTCTGGCCGGCGAAGCCCCCCGTGGATGCACCACCCCTCCCCCAGCTGTCCCTTTGGCACGTCGTGAACAGCTGGAGAAAGGGGGGGCGGCCGTGCTCAGCGGAGACCAGAGGGAATGTGAGGTGGCAGAATGCAGTTAGCCGAGGCAGCGTCTTGCCCGCCGGCCGACCCAGAAATAGGAAGATCTGTGTGTCTGTCGTCCATGTCTGGGGTCTCTGTCTCTCGTGTGTGTCTGCTGAACATTTGGTTTTAAAGCACAAGATTGAGATTGGCTGTGTGTCAAACGTGAGGTTTTTTGCTTTAAGTGGATAATCTGCTAGAGTTCAAACGATTCTTAAAGGTGGCTCGAGGTGCCGTTGAGGTAGCTTTTCCACCTGAGACTCGGGGTGAGTTCTCAGAGTCCTGCCCGAAGCTGTGCAGCGCATGGAATGTTCTCATTGGAAGGCAAGTTACTTACCTGCCTTACTGTCCCGTCTGACCCCTCCTCCCGCCCCTCATGCGCCCCCAGCCGTCTGCCCGGACCGGCCCCAAACCCCGTAATAGCAGGTCCACTGCACTGTGCCGTCGTCCTGCGGTTTAAAAAGCAAACCAAGACCTGAAGAGCCTCTGATGTGTGCGCCGTGACGGTGACAATGGTATCATCAGTGACAGAGCGGACCTGCTGGCTTTCCCAGCTCCCCTCCTCGCTCGTGCCCGCCTCGCCCATACCTCCACCGGGCGCGCGCGTGTGTGCGTGTGCGCGTGTCTCTCCAGAGCCCTCGCCGCAGCTTGCTGCCCGTCGTCATTGAGAATTACGCACGCGAAGCGGAGGACGGCTTTCCCCCACGGCTTCCTCGAGCCCGTCTCGGACAGGGGAAGGAGTGACAGGTCACCCTCGAGAGGTGAGGTGAGCCCCTCCTGGGGCCGGCTCCTGCCCCCCCCCCCGCCACTGTGGGAAGCGCCAGCTAGAAGCAGTGACAAATGTGCTGGCTGCTGCCCCGGGTGTCGGCGGGCGCGCCAGCACGGAGGGGGCGTGGGGCCTGTGCACTCGCTCTTCTCTGCGAGGCTCACCCTGTCCGGCCGGCAGTAACCGAAGCCGTGGAGACGAGCTCACCTCCTCTCTCGTGTTAGGAGACGTATGGTACACAGGCGTGTGCCCTCAGGTGGTCTGTACCCAGTGATCGACGACGGTCCAAAAATCCCGGCAGTGCCAGAAGCTGCGCCCAGTTCATTACGTAGATCACCTTACTCAGTCTTCACAACCTTTTAAGTCGGTGTTCTGGGGGTTGTTTTTTGTTTCCATTTAAAAATGATGAAACAGAAGCTTGGGGAGGAGAGGAAACCGTTTGAGTCCCACGCACTCAGTCTCAGCTACAGCCCCATTGCCTCCGGTTTTGTGTCTGTAAAAGGGGTAAGGAGACTGTACGGATGTGTTACTTAGAGCAGTCGTCTCACTTTTCAGTATCTGTGGGCCGAGTTGGAAACGTCTTCTTGTTCTTCTCGGGGATGCCCCATGCTGACAGACCTCTATGACCCTGTCCTGCCACCACAGAGGAGATGCAGGGTGACCCCCAAGGGGCCGCAGAAAGGACTAGAAACTAATGAGGTCTGTGCTATAGACGAGGTCTGGAGATTGTAAGTTGCAGAGATTGAGGTATTAAGGCCTTGTCCTATGTTTTGTGTCCCCCAGTTATGGTGACTGTTCCCTAGCAGCGTGACGACAGATGTCCCAAGTCTGCCTAGGAATGTGCCGGTGTCCCTTGCTGATAGGCATCTTTCTCCAGGTCACTAAGGTGCTTTGGCACCCATTTGTCATCATCGATGTGAACAGCAACTGAGTCTGGGGGCCTTTCTGATAATAGTAGCTTGTGCTTCTCAGATGAGTGCGAGAACATTCTGATCCAGTTACTCCGTTTACTCCTCCCCCCGCAAACCTTATCCCAGTCTGCTTCATACCCATTTCCTGTGCTGTTTGAGGAATATCTCCTCTCCTCATCCTGCTCCTATTCCTTTCCCTTCTCTTAGATCTGAATGAGCAACCTGAGGGCGTAAAGAAAATCAGAGAGCTGAGCAGGGGTTTTCTGACAGTCAGTACACGCTGGCTCCGGAGTTCTCTTATTAGCTCTGTTTCATCAGGACAAAGACACAGATTTTCATGGAAGTGTATTAGGTTCCTTTGCCGAGCAAGCAGTTGGCCCAGTCTTCGTTCTCTCTCAAACTGTTGCAAAACTCTTCTGTCTCATGTTAGTATAGCCAGTCCAGCTCCTGTAGTCGCTGTTTGCACAGTGTATATTTTAGCAACCTTTTACTTTCAACCTGTTTGTGTCTTTGAACCTAAAGTGTGTCTACTGTAGACAGTATAGGCAGATCTAGGTGGTTTTCTTTTTAATCCAATCTAACAATCCCTGCCTTTTGATTGAATTGTTTAGTTCATTCACATTTAATGTTCTTATCAGGTTGCATTTGTGTGTGATATTTTACTGCTTGTTTTCCGTGTGTCTCAAGTTGTTTTGTTTTTGTTTCTGCTTTATGGCTTTATTTTGGATCGAGTGAATATTTTATAGTATAACATTTGAATTTCTTCAGTGATTTTCCTCTATATTTTTAAAATTTATTTTCTTCGTGATTGCTCTGCGGTTTCCCACATGTGCCCTGTCTTATCAGAATCCACTTCAGATATATACCAACTGAATGCCAGTGAGATAGAGAAACGTTCCTTCTATCTGGAACTCCGTCCCCTCCTCCCCTTTTGTGCTGTTTATATACATATTATGTCTATGTGTGTTACAAATCTAATATATAGTTATAATTATTACTTTACATATTCTAAATGAAGAAAGGAGAGCAAGTATGTATCTACCGAGTTTGTCTGTTACCTCCTTATTTACCATTTCTGGTTCTCTTCACTCTTTTTGTGGTTACTGTCTGGTATCATTTCCTTGCTACAATGCAACTTTGTCTCCCCCACCCACTTCCTTTGCGCTTTTATTGTCAAATATATTTCTAGAGTTAGAGGCCCAACAGTACAATTATATACACTCTGCTTTAGGCAGTTGATTTTTCAGTCAATGAAGAGGAAAAAAAAAAAAAAAGAAATGCAGTTATACTGTCTTCTCTAAGTACCTCATAATTACCTGTGGTGGTGGTGGTGGTGATGTGTGTGTGTGTGTGTGTGTGTGTGTGTGTGTGTGTTTATATTATTGTTTGGGGTATTGCTTTCAGCCTGAAGAACTTGCTTTAGTATTTCTTGTAACACAGTGACTGCTGGCAGGAAATTCTTGAGGTTTTTGTTCATCTAGGAATGTTTCTCCCTTAGTTTGAAGTATATGCAACGGAACTGCATTTACTGAGGGTCTGCTGGTAAAAAGTCTGAGCTCTTATGTGACAGTCACTCCTTTTTTTTGTCCTACTTTGTGAAGTATATTTTTGTTGGATATTCTAAGTTGACAGTTTCTCTCAGCACCTCTTACTAATCTTACATTACTACTGTTGAGATGCCAGGTACTGAGGTGTCTAATCGTCACTTCAGTGACACCAAAGGCATTTTTTCCTCCCTGGTGGTTTTTAAGATCTTGTCCTTGTCTTTGGTGTTCTGCATTTGTGTTGTTAGGTTTGGTTTTTTGCTGTGGTGCATCTAATTATGTATTTTTATTTTTCCTGATTGGAATTCATTGGAATCACTGACTATATGGATTTTAGAGGGGGGCAGGGCATCTTATCAGTTCTGGAAAATTCTCAGTCATTAACTCTTCCCGTATTGCCTTTCTCCCCATTCTCTCTTTTCCTCCTGAACTTCACCTAGCCATGTTAGATCTCTTCTGCAGCGTTTGAACGTCTCATGTTTCCCAATTTCTGTTATGTGTAACTCCTCAACTCTGTTCCAGCTCCCTAAATTCTCTCTTCTACTGTATCTAATACACTGTTAAACTGTGTATCCAATGAATTTTGTATTTTGATTATTATATTTTTCATTTCTAGGATTTTTTTTTTAATTTTAGTTTAGAGAACAGGAGAAGGGGGAAGGGCAGGTGGAGAGGGAGAGGGAGAGAATCTCAAGCAGACTCTGCAATAAGCACTAAGCCTGACGGAGGGCTTAATTTCATGACCCTGAGATCATGACCTGAACTGAAGCCAAGAGTCGGAGACTTTAACCAACTAAGCCACCAAGGTGCCCCTCTAGGATTTTCATTTAGTTATTAGTGTGCTTGGTCATTTTTTATAATCACGTGCTTTTTTCACTTTTCAAAGCCTTTTAAATTTCTGCAGACATCTTAAATGCACTTCCTTTCTATTGTGTGCTAACAAGTCCAGTATCTGAAATCTTGGTAGATCTAAATATGGTATCTAATCTGTCTCTGCTGCTGCTTATTCTTGGTACTTGGTTTACTTGTATATTTTCTGATTTTTTTTTTCCTGTTAACTATCTTAGACTTTCATTTCTGGGAATTCTTTGGGGTAAAAATAGGTCCTTTTGAGGATGACTTATATTTGATTCTGAAGATGGTAGAAGTACAAGCCTGGGATCACTCTAAGTTCCAGACATGTGAGTTTTGACCACTCAGATGAAATAAAGTCACATGAGGACTTAATTATTGTTCAACATTATCAGAGAAGTTGCCCTCATCCTACTCAGCACTGAGTTTTGAAACAAGCAGTTTTCCCTACAGTGTGCAAAGGGGGGGTATTCCTTGTTCATCCTTAGACAGATTGTTTAGCCTTTTGGGGTTCCAGACTTCTGGGGGGGGGGGTGTCCTGTCAGATGCTATACCTCAGATGAGCTCTGGACTTTCTGGTATTTCTTAGGTACTGGGATGCTTTGACTAAAGCCAAAATTTAGGTGGTTCACCAAATGCCCTTAAAGAGAAAGCTGCCTTCAATGTACTATATTCCTTCTCTGGGTCCCCCTTTTCACTTAAGTCCTTGATTTCTAAGTGTTCCCTGCTAAGTTTCCAGTTACTGATGTGATTAACAGCTTTTTTTAAAATACCTTCTTAACCATTTTAGGTTTTTTTGATGTTAGTTTTGTTTTTCCCACTGAGAGTCTCTCTGGTAACCTAGACCACCTAACTACCGCAAACAGAAGTCCCCCAGCTGGGCTGTTTCCCGTGGACAAATACATTTAAATCGCGTCAGTCTACATGTGATAGCCCTCACCAGACTGTTGTGCCAGGGACTAAGTGGTAAAAACTAACCCTAATGCACGTTCTGATTCTAAACCGGTAATAAAAGCCTGGAGAACTGTCACACAATTTTAGGTGACACCAGGGAAGTACTTCTAGAACAGTAATATGAACATATCTGTGAACCGTTTCCCCAGTGAAACCACCATAACTAGTGAAAATTATAAAAGTCAACAACTTATGATCTCTAGACATTGTCCTAAAAAGATATACAAATGGGAGACATTCTGGCAAATGTTCTGGTAAAGGAATAAAGGAACTTATGATTTTCATAAGTTACATTTGACTGTTAAAATTGTTATAGTATATAAAAGAATAGAAATCGTATACATTACCTTCAAAGTAGTAGAGGGGAAAATGGAATGTGGAAAGAGTAATAATAGTCCTAAAGGAAGGCATGAAGAGGAAAAAATACAGGCAGGACATATAGCACAAATTTTAGAAGTTTCTACTAAAAGACTGTTAAATTATTAGGCTGTAGTTTTTAAAACCTGTACATATTGATTATAAGAGATACAGGTGAAATATAAACAAAAAAGCAAAGCAATAGCAAAAGAGACACCAAAAAACCAAAAAAATCTGGTGCTTTTTTTTTTTTTTAGCATCATACAAAACAGACTTCAAGGTAAAAGAGGAAATAAGAAGATCACTACAAAAAGTTTATTGCACCAGAAGGTAGAATAATTTACAAACATCTATGCAAGTAGCAACACAGCTTCAAGGTGTAGTCCAGAAAATTTCCGTATTTACCTGGAGAAATCGACATACGGTAGCAGTAGAAGATTTTTACATGCTTCTCTCAGTAACAGCTCAGGCACACAAAAAAAATAGGACTTCAGTGTAAATGTTCCTGATTTTAAAAATCTATTAAGAGCATATTATGAATAATTTTATGCCACTATAAATCTGATGACTTAAATATACAAGTTCCTAGAAAGCTATGACTTAATAAAACTGTTCAGAGAAGAAAAAAGTTGAACAATCCTATTTATTAAACGTAATCTATATTTTAAAATCATCCCATGAAGAATTATCAATTCCACATCATTTTTACTGGCATATTCTCCCAAACATTTAAGTTACAAAATAATTTCAAACTTACACAATTTATTCCAGAAAATGCAAATATAAAGGCACTCTGAGTCATTTTATGAAGTTAGCAAAAATTTATTAGCAAAACTAAAGACAGCACAAGAAGAGAAAATAAATGCCCATCTTACTCATACACACAGGTGAAAAAATCCGAAACAAGATTATTGTCACATAATGAAGCCAAGGAACCATTTTTAGAGCCAAGGAACCACATTTTTTAGAGTTGCATACTGAAGTATATAGAGGTGAGATGACATAAGGTGTGAAGTTATGCCTTAAAATAGAGTAAGTTGCTTCTCAAATATTCTAGAATATGGATCTGAGTTTATGGGAGTTTGTCATGTTATTGTCTCTTGTGTTTGTATTTGAAAAGTTTCCTAATACAAAAGGACAAAAAACAGTGATGATTATATATAATTTTCTTCTAAAAAGAGAAAGAAAGCACATACACATTATGAGGTGTCAGAAGCTAACACCGTGTGTGAACAGAAATGTGACAAGGTGGGGAATTCATTTTTTAGGTATGTGATCTGGCCTCATCTGGAAGGGACCCCAAGCTAGGTGCATTTCAAGCAGTACTCTGTATGTGATGTCTGAAGGCAGAACCAGGATGAGCTCCAGCTGAGCAGGAACATTCCAGAAGGATGGACAAAGTTCCTGGCCATCCTAGACTTCACAGCCAGAAATGGACCAGGTGCTTCTTGTAGCACTGGTTAGAGTTCAGTTTAGCTTTTACTTCTGTCACCAGGACAAAGGGAAGTGATGTTCGTGGAAAAAGTCAACAGAGCATAAAGCTATACAATTGTATACAAATGTTAAGAAACTTGAAATATTATTTACAGAGAAGCCTTTATAAGAGGGAAAAGGGAGTGCAGCTGCTCGGGGAACAGTCTGGCAGTTCCTCAAAATGTTAAGCATAAATTTATCATAGCACCCCGCAATCCCACTCCTGGGTGTGTGTGTGTGTGTGTGTGTATACACACACACACACTCCAGAGAAACAAAAACATAAGCTGCAGGAAAGCTTGTATACAGATGTTCAGAGCACCATTATTCACACTAGCCCAAAAGTCGACACAGTCAGAATGCCCCAGCTGATGGACGGCTAAACAGAACACAGTGTTTCCGCACAGCAGAGTGTTTTACTGGGCGGTTAGGAAGGGAGGAAGTACTGACTTGTGCCGCATGGACGGACTTGGAACATTTTGCTAAGTGAAGGAAGCAGTCACAACAGATCACAATATTTATGATTCCAGTTCTATGAACTATCCAGGCGAAGCAAACCCATAGAGACCGGAAGTAGAGGAGTGGGTGCCAGTGTCCGGGGGAGGAGGGGTAAGGAATGCGTGCCAATGGGGATGGGTTTCTTTGGGGTAAGAATATTCTGTTAGATGGTGGTGCTGGCTGTATTAACTGCAGATAAAATTTTATGCTTGTATGCTTTAAAGGGATAAATTTTATGGCGTGTGAATGACATCCCAATAAACCTACCTAAAGGCGGGGGAGTGGGGGGGTTAGTTAAGAGAGAGTTTGGAGCAAAATGGTTTTATCTCCTGCCCCTTCTCACTGTTACCATCACCACCTGGGCCCTGAAGTCTTCTGTCAAATTCAGGAAGATGTAGGATTTCTTTTTTCAAAAGTTCGTTGAGAAAAAGTGCTGAGTCTGAAGCAGAAACAATGAGAGCCCCTTACTCCCGCCCCGGTGCGCCGGGCCCTGGTGACCGGATGCGTCCACGGCCTGGAGGACTGAGGCTCCTCCCGCAGCTAACGGGGGCGGGGGCAGCCTACCCGACAGCCCCCTGCTCGCAGACTCACCCCGACTAGCGGGCACTGAGCACAGACGCTGACCGGCGAAACAGCGCTGTGATGGCTTTTTCCCATGAGCACACCGCACTGGCCGAAGGGCCACAGGCGCAGTGCCACACGTCTCTCGTGGCCACAGCGGGAGCGCGGCTCCGGCCTCTGGTGACTGACCCCCGGCTCCATCCGCTGTGCTGGGGACGATTACTTGCCGGGCCAGCTGGCCTTCACTCATCTTGTGCTTTCTCCCCGTTTTGTCTCGTTTTGTGTTTCAGTGGCTGCTTCGACCCCCAACTCCACTGCCGGTGCAGCCATGAACTCTCTGACCTCTCTGGGGACTCTGCAAGGACTGGCGGGAGCCACTGTTGGACTGAACAACATTAATGCACTAGCAGGTACCATCAACAGTGAGTATTTGCTGCTCTGGTGGACAGCCTTCCCCCAAATTCTCCCCAGAAAATGGTCAGCCAGTAATGACCTGCGAGGAGACGAACAGGGAGAACACGCACTCGGGGTGGAGGAGCACATGCCGTGCTAGGCGGCTGCTGCCTACGCTCGCTTCGCCTCCAAAACCGCCCAACCCTCACCGCCCCCCATCTCTTCCAATACGCAGAATGTGTAGCCGTCCACAGGTTTCTGCGGTTGACAGATAGTGGCAGGTTTCACGGGGGTGCTTTGGGTTTGGTTGGGCTCTTTTCTTCCGAGAGGCAGTGTGTTTTAATAGAAAAATGGACTAGAAGTCAGGACGCATGGGTCCAGTTGCAAACCTGCAAAAGTTCTAAGCCAATGCCAGCCCGCAAACCCCAGGCTTCAGAGTCCCACTTGAAAACTGAAAGTTCTGGATTAGATGATCTAGGTGTCCTCTTGCTCTAAAGATTCATGACATAGAGAGAGAAGGAAAAACGAGGCCTTGGAAAGAACGAAATAGAGCAGAGCGAGGAGCCCTGCTGGCAGCGGTGGGGAGTCTGTAAGCACCCACAGAGAGGACTCCGTCCGCAGCGCCTTGGTCTCCGAAGAGGCGCGTGTCACCGTGGCAAGCTGAGGCAGTCAGGCAGCTGGCTCACAGAATCCCTTCAGCCTGCAACCTAGCGACCCACTGGAGAACTCCAGGTTCTGTCCTCACAGCGTGCCCGTTTCTGCCATTTTGGATCTTGGGGCGTGGGGGGAGGGTAGAGATAGTCCCCAGACAGAATAAGTCCTGTTTTAGCCTTGTGCCACTGGCTCCAGCACTGGGGGAAAGAGATCGTCCACGCACAGACGGGACACCTCATTTGCCTTTCCTTCAGTTCAGTCCCGAGTCGAGAGTAGCCCAGCCCACAAGAGCCCGAAGAGATTCTGATTTGGGGGCCTAGTTCCCTACCATACAGCCCGGGCGACCCAGTGCCTGCCCACTTTCAGCTTTAAGAAAGGGGTCCTTGGCAAGTTGGTTTCAGCCACGATCCAAGAAGTGAACAGTTTTTAAGGGGTAATCAGATGATACAATTTTTTAAAGCAAAAAAAATCCCAATAATTCTATGCTTTAAAATCTCAAAAAGAATGCCTTGTAGTTTATTTGGTAAAAAGGAACCTAGAACTTACAAATTTTCAAGTTTTATTACACACTTTTATTCAGATGCTCTGGGAAAAACGGAAACTGGGACTGAGTTTTATCGGACCGCAGGCCAAAAAAGAAACAGATTATTCCTTCCAGATAGGATAGGCCCGATTAGCGAACAGTACACGAAGTGGTAACCATGTGACAACGGAATGTTTTATTCCAGTAAAAGTGCCTCCAGCTCCCCAGTTTCCAGTGGCCCAGGAGAAGCCCTCATTGCCTTGACTCCTGTTTCTGACCTTGTTCTGCAGACGCTCCAACCCACTTCCTTCCCCTCGGTTGCAGACAAGTGTGTTTGCACACATCCCTTCATGCTGCTTCTCTTGCCCCAGGACCTAGTTCCCCTAAAACAAGGACTTTGATTTGATCGCCTGCCTGTCCTGTCCTTGGTCTGCAAAGTCACAGGCCAGTGGGAACGGCTGTCCTCCTCAGCACGTGCTCATGACCGCTGTGTGCTGTCCTCCCGTCCGTGTGGTCCTGTCTCTCCATCCTAGTTTCCGCTGGTGTCTTCCCATCGGTGCCGTGAGGGACTAGCGAGGGGCTCTGTGAAAGGCCAAGAAATCAGGACTAGTTCTTGTGTGGGCTCTACGTCACACAGATGTTGCTTCTGGCAAGGACGACAGGCTTAAATTGTTTCGTTTTCTAAATTTTTTGCAATTGGGGCACGACAAGTACCGATAGTTGACTGGGAATTGAGAAGGTGTCTCGTTTCAAACAGCCCCTACCAGATGGTGTGAACCAGGAAAACGTTTAACTGCTCATTTACAGAAATCACGAACAAACAAAACGACATTCCTTCTGATTTGGTAAATGTTACTAGCTACTTAATCCCAACATTGGCTTGGAGCTGGTATTTGTTTCTTTTCTCAAATACCAAGAGGAAACTGAAATACATAGAGTGTCCTCTTCCAGACCACTGTGCCGGAACGTGATCGTGCTGCCTCGTCCTACTGGATAATTCTCAAAGAAGGTACTCACGAGATGGTTACCCGAACAGAGGCAGCTTCTAAAGTAGTTGGCCACAGCTTCCATATCACTGCTGTTCCCAGCCCTCTTCCGTCCCAGGGACAGTGACTTGCTCCTGAAAGAATTCTCTGGTTGTCCAAACAGAGCCATCCCTCTCCCACGGACAAAGGAGCCAGGAAGAATGTAGGGAGATGGAATCCAGTTAATTCCCAGTAAACTCGTCTTTGTGTTAAGTGTTACCCTCTTCACTGCCAGAGGGCCCTTCTCCTCCTCCCAAAATAAAGTTGTGGGTAGAAGACAAGTAGCTATGTTAAACCGCGCAAATTTGATATCCCTTTTCTTCCCTTACACATTCATGAATGGAGGGGCTTAAAAAAGTAGAGTAGAAGCCTAAAGCTAAAAGCAAAAGTTGCCAAGATCAGAAGTAAGGACTGTGGGTGATTCACTAACAGAGCTTTCACTTCTGGATTATTTGAGTGTTCTCAAGACATGTTTTGTACATCTGAACTAAAAATATTTTTTGCAGATATGTCCACCCAAGAGTCTGTATCTGACTTTATGTGTTTAAACGTAGGTC